>NC_041380.1:209275760-209414392 GCF_002162155.2 Triticum dicoccoides
ACCCAGCTTCGGGCCGCATGGATGCGTAAAACCCTACTGCTGCTTGTTTGTGTATATTGGATTCTTGCTCAGGAGCGATGGACACTGCCAGACTGAGCGTAAGAGTGTTTCTGGTGTGAACGAGCCGAGCTGGCCGAGCCTCTGAACTCTCCGACCCTCAGAACCCTTTCTACGTTGCGCTTGGGCCTCCTTTTATACTCAAGGGGTCACCGACAGGGGGCAACGTAGACAAGAAGGGTAAAAATGGAAAAGGATGCGGTAGGTGCAGCTACCGCTACTGTGGACACAGTGCACCCTACCTAACTCTGACGGCAGGGGACAAGGGCATTAAATGCCTGTCTGAGTCTCCTAAACAGTGCAAAAGGTGACCGTTAGGAGTGCCACCGTTTGCCACGATGGGCTTCTCTTCATCTCCGCTTGCCACCACATACCCCTAGCTGCACGGCCTCCCGCCACGTGCGCTCTGGGAGAGTCCCAGAGCGACACGTTAGCAGGTGAGCTGGAGCGCGGGCACGCAGTGGGGGTTTCCCGCGGCAAGCTCCTTGCCGCGGCCGTCGTCTTGTCGCGTCCGGAAGCTTGTCGCTCGCCGGATCTTGCCGGGACGTAGGGCGCGTCGCGGCAAGCTTTCTTGTTATGTCTTGAGTGGCCTTCCCGACAAGCTCCTCTTGCCGGGGTCTTGTCTCTTCCCGGCAAGCTCCTCTTGCCGGGGCCTTGGTTAGCCTTCCCAGCAAGCTCCTCTTACTGGGGCCTCGGTTGGCCTTCCCCGCAAGCTCCTCTTACCGGGGCCTTGGTTTGAGTACTTTGTTCTTGAATGGTCTTCAAGGGAACCACGGAGGGTCCTGGCGGTCACCCGGCAAGCCTTGCCGCGGGGCGCTGCAACTGCCCGTGCACGAGTTCGGGGTAATAGGGTACCCCTACTCTAGTACACCGACAACCTTACTAATGAACTGGTTCACCAAAATGAGTTTCATATACTAGTACATGATAAACTGTTATGTGTCTGCTTGTTTCTTCTTTCAGAATGCTGACAGAATATTGGGGAAGAGTGCCTTATTAAGCAATGGTAAAGGAAGTAATGCAGATAAGGTTCAGGATAGTGACACATCCTTTTTAGTCTCCAACAAAGCTGATAAAAAAGCTAAGGAAGCCTATCTCGAAGACAGTGAGACAACCCCAAGGTCCTGTCTTGGTTTAGTGTTGGAGTTACTGGCCACTACCGCTTGCACAAGCTATTCAAACTCACTGTCTGAATCAGTTCGGTTTATTGAGTCTCAACTACAAGCTGAAAGATATCAATCAGCTGTGCTGCGATAAGAAGCGGAAGGACTACGAAAGTCCCTGGAGCATTCAGATGCATACTTTCTGGTGCAACAACAAGCGTTGGAGGATTTTCGCGCCAAACAGAACAAAGCTAATAAGCTTGCTAAGCTTATTGCCAGCATAGTGGATACCACTTTTCTTGAGCACTTCTAAAGTTGTTTCAGTTATGCTCTTCTTTTGCTGTCGCGTTTATTTGCACTGGTGGCCAATTTTGACGGCCAGTGTATGTAATATGCTGTTGTGTTCCCTATATTTGCACTGGTGGCGAACTTTGATGCCCAGTGGATGTAATATGTGTAATAGCGGTAATAGGCTAGCGTTAATTGCTTGCTTGTTTATTTCCTTATTGTCTTGTTTAGTTGTTTGCTTGTAGCCACTTGAGTTCTTTTTCTGTGTTTTTCTAGTGGCCACAATAACCTATTTTTGGAAACTAGGCGAAAATAATCGTGGCAACACACGGACTGTTGTAACCATGGCCTCCTACGGGCCGTATGATCCATGGGCCTTCTACGGGCCATATGATCCATTGGCCTTCTATACGGGTCGTAGGATCCATGGGCCTTCTACGGGCCGTACGATCCATGGGCCTTTTATGGGCCGTAGGATCCATGGGACTTCTACGGGGCGTATCTTCATTTCGCCAATCATGGGCCATACTATTCATGGACAATAACGGGCCGTTTATTGGCCGTATTTGATAACTCTATGAAAACAGCCCAACGGGTTTTTTTCGACATGAAAACGGCCCAATGTATTAACGGGCCACAAACAGGCCGACTGTAGCCACGTGCTCAATTTGGCCTACAAGCAGAAAATGACAGTAACGGGCCGTAAGTAACCGAATGCTGGAAATGAGCCCAAGAATAAATGGGCCCTGAGAAGGCCGAAAGATATCATGGGCTGGAAACGGCCCAATGGAATAATGGGCCGTTAATGGGTATAAAGTGATACATTGTTCATTACGGGCTAGTTTTACCACGGGCCATTAAGGGGACGAGGGTTACTAAGGGCCTCATATGGGCCGAATGACATCATGGGCCATACATGGGCCGGAAGTTAAAACGGGATGGAATTATATTGGACGACCTAAATGATGCTACTGGGTCTAATTCGGATAGGTCGTAAACGGGCCCTGGGATAGCGGGCTGTAAATGGGCTATATGCGAACAACCCGTTAACAGGCTTGCCATGGGCCGGCCCGCCACCTTTTGACCAAGTCAAACGGACCGGCCTTTTCACAGGAATGGGCCTCTGTTGGGCCGTGCCACGTGTCAGCGTATCATAGGCGCTTTGGGTCCAATGAGTGGATGACATCCGTCCCAACGGTGAGCCGACACGTGTTTCCTCCAGCCAATGATGATTTTACACGTGGAAAATCCCCATTGGTCGGGGCTGTTAACGGGTTATCGGATCCAAAACCGGACCTGATAGCTTAATGGCGTTCCGTTATGGTGGATGCCACGTGTCGGTCACCCTTGACAAAAGCACTACTGTGACGCGCGATTTATCGTCATGGAAGTGGACACTTTCGTGATGATAATTTTGCTAATGTCATGGAACACTTCTACGACAGCACATGTATGACTATCTTGATTCTTTCATAATTTTGTCATGGATGTACATGCATGACAGAAAACGTGACCTACTATGACAAACATGTATCATCACGGAAGTGTATTTGTTTTGTAGTGAAAATGTGAGGCGTAGGTCATCTATTAGTGTTTCGACGTGCCTTGTCTTGATTACGACATCGTCCACATAGGCTTCAACCGTCTTTCCGATTTGTTTCTCCAGGCATGTTTAGATCATGCGTTGGTAGGTGGCACCGGCGTTCTTGAGCCCGAAGGGCATGGTGTTGAAGCAGAATGCCCCATATGGGGGTGATGAATGATGTTGCATCTTGGTCGGACTCCTTCATTTTGATTTGATGGTATCCAGAATATGCGTCGAGGAAACACAGTGACTCGTTTCCTACGGTAGCATCAATGATTTGATCAATGCGGGGGAAGGGGGAGGGATCCTTAGGGCAAGCCTTACTGAGGTCTTTAAAGTCGACGCACATGTGCCAGGATTTCTCCATCTTTGGTACCATCACCAGGTTTGCCAGCCAGTCCGGATGTTTTATTTCTCTAATGAATACGGCCTCGATTAGCTTGGCTAGGTCCTCTCCCATGGCTTGACGTTTGGGTTCAGAAAAATGTCGCAATGTTTGTTTGACCAATTTGCGGGATACCTGGCATGTCAGAAGGGTGCCAAGCGAATATATTCCAGTTTTCATGAAGAAAATCCCTTAGCGCAGCGTTGACCGTTGGGACTAGTTGTGACCCAATAGATGCTGTCTTTTTGGGGTCCGTTGGATGGACCTGGAATTTGACTATTTCTTCCGCTGACTTGAAGGAGGTGGAGTTGGGGCGTTTGTCTATGATCACATCGTCCATGTCCACCGTGGGGCGCAGTGCGGTTAATTCTTTGGCCGCGAGGGCTTCAGATAATGCCTCAAGGGCCAAGGATGTGGTTTTATTTTCGGCGCGGAGTGCTATGTCCGGATCATTGGCGAGAGTGATTATGCCATTGGGCCCGGCCATCTTAAGCTTCATGTACCTGTAATGAGGTACAACTTGGAAGCGTGGAAATTCCTCCCTCCCCAAAAGGGTGTGATATCTGCTGTTGAAAGGGGCCACTTGGAAGGTTATTTCTTCGGACTGATAATTCTCTGGCGTGCCGAATACCACGTCAAGTGTTATTTTTCCCGCACACCGCGCCTCCTGACTGGGAATAATTCCTCGGAAGGTTGTGCTGCTTTGCTCAATTCGGCTCCTATCTATTTCCATTTTATGCAGTGTATCTTCGTAGATGAGGTTTAGTCCGCTGCCGCCGTCCATGAGGACTTTGGTGAGCCGAAAGCAGTCCATGATTGGACTGAGGAGCAAGGCGGCTGGTGCTCGGACTGTCCAGTATTTTGGTTCGTCACCGGCATTAAAAGTTATAGACATGTCATTCCAAGTGTTTATTGCTGCTATTTGATAGACCTTGGCGAGTCCGCGTAGTGCTCTTTTGCGCCTATTGTTTGAGGCGAATGTCTCGAAGACCGTCAGTACCTTGGGGTCGTTGTCCTCTAGGGTGTTGTTCTGGGTTATTCTTGGTGAGGATATCCTCACCGCTCTTGGCCACATGCCGGAGTATCCAACATGCTGTAAGGCTATGTGTTGGTATGTTATCCGGTGTTGCATGTATTTTGCATGGCCCATCGAGCCATCCTTCCAGAATGGTTCCACGCCCCGTACTGGACTAATATTTATTTACTATTGAACCGGGCTTGTTGCAAGGGTGCGCCGTTTTCGCCTGAATGAGGGGTTGAGTGGGACCGATGATTCCCAATGGGCTGCTTGAGTTTTCCAGGCGCTTTCCATTGCGATGTACTTCTGTACTATAATTGCCAAGTATGCGAAGTGTAGGATGCGATGGCGGTTGATGGCGTCGAAGATTCCTTCATCCCTGCAACTGTTGTGGAACACTAAGATCACTTCCTTGTTGCGGCAATCTTTAATCTTGTTTTTGACAAGAAGGAATCTGGCCTAGAAGTGGTGGACCGTTTCCTGAGACTGCCGTTGTATGCTCATGAGAGCGCTTGTATTTCTGGTGGGTGGGTGGATTTAAATCTGAACCCTGGCCTAGTTTTGGATCCGGAGTCTGAAGGTCTTCCGAACATAACAGATCGGGCTTCGGGATATCCACTGATTTCTTAGGCCCGTCGTCCGATTCTATGTTCGGAGGGCAGGATGCATCTCCTCGCAGGTAGGTGTCTGACTCTTCGCGACCGGAGATCCGGACATAGTCCGTCCTTAGTATGG
This sequence comes from Triticum dicoccoides, assembly GCF_002162155.2. Lineage (NCBI taxonomy): Eukaryota > Viridiplantae > Streptophyta > Magnoliopsida > Poales > Poaceae > Triticum > Triticum dicoccoides. Next base: position 209,280,932 of record NC_041380.1, read on the forward strand.
GGACTCGCTCCTCGACTACCGCTACCTGGTGGGTGATCGATGGAGATTTGATTTCTCTCTGATCGGGTTTAAGCCCAATTCGATCGTAGTCTGTATCAACCCCCAAGGCGGCGATGCGATCTAGGAGCTCGTTTAAGGATGAAAGCTCCACTGGATCCATCTGCTTGGAGTGCTCAGAGTCGATACGAAGGGGGTTTTCGATGACCCGAGAGGTTATCGTCGGCTTAATGACCGAAGGGGTGGTCATGGTAAAGCCGCCGAGCCGGAGGGTTTAGCCTGGAGCCAGCATTCCTCCGGTGTCGGGTAGGGGGTCCCGAACTGTGTGTCAGTGATCCGGAGACAGGGGACACGATGTTTACCCAGGTTCGGTCCCTCTCTATGGAGGTAGTACCCTACGTCCTGCTTGATTAATCTTGATGAATACGAGTATTACAAGAGTTGATCTACCATGAGATCGTAATGACTAAACCCTAATCTAGTCTGGCTATGATTATGAGGATTCGACCTATCTACGGACCTAGCCCTCCGGTTTGTATAGACACGGGAGGGTTCTACGGTTACACAAGGTTGGTTACATAGAAAGGAATCTACATAGTTGGCCGCCAAGCTTGCCTTCCACGCTAAGGAAAGTCCCATCCAGACACGGGTGTAGTCTTCGGTCTTCGTATCTTCATGGCCCATCAGTCCGGCCCATGGCTAACAGGCCGGACGCCCGAGTACCCTTTAGTCCAGGACTCCCTTAATAGCTGCCAGGTCCAGAGAGCTTGTTGTGAAGCCGTCTCCCACAGAAAATGAGAACAAGAATAAGAAGAAGGAGCTGCACCAGCAGCAGGGCATTATGGATCGATGAAGTATTTCCTCTCTTGTAAAAAATTATTCCTCTCTGTGATTATTGATATAGACGGACTATTTCGATGGTGCGCATGTCTTTGGAACAAGTAGTAGCGTGGGTCCTCTTGATTTTAAGAAACTATTTATCTGCCTAGCATTCTCTACTACTCCTTCCAGTGATCGTTATGTGATGCATGTGTCCGTAGACATGACAACTTGTCCATGGAAGTTGAACCACGGTGACCATCATGTTTCTTCTTTCTACCACTTCCAAACCCACACGCGATTCCCACGATGCCACTCAAACCCACGGCACCACATACCGCGATGTGCGCCTCGCCCCTCTCAGACACACAGCCCCTCAGCCTTTGTGTGCATGACATGTGGGCCACCTGAAATGCGGGCCACATCAAGTTTCTACCACAGACAAATGCGATTCCCATGACGCCGCTTGAACCCATGACACCACATGTCCCCGACCTACGGCTCACCCCTCTCGGCCTCACCAGCCACCTATCGGGTCCACATGTTATTGACTCAAAGGCAGGTGTAGTAAGGCGATGAAGCTCAGTCCCGAGGGCCCGAGAGGGAAAAGTAACTCCTGCGTTAGGCCTTGTGGTGCTACCGCTGCACAAACTCGTGTCAAACTCGAGATTTGTTTCTTTACTATACATGCACGCAATGATTTAATGGACATTGTAATCTCAACATGTGATGGGGATATCTAAATTTGAAATTGAAATTTATAAAACGAAAAAATTGAAAACAAATAAACTGCGAGAGAGGGAGTATACCGTAGGATGTGTCCCATACGAAACAAGTCCCCTGGTTTGTCACCGCGAAGATGCGGTTAGAAAGGAGCACATCGTTTTCGTACTCGTACGGCAACAAATCGGCCGCAGACAGCATGGTCCACCTTTGACCGCCATGTGCAAGGTTCATGCTATCTTCCTCAATCTCACTATGGTTCCATCGTACCAATTTAGGCGGTGGCCCGTTGCATGGCTGATCCCAATGTTGGACAAAGGTTCTACGGGAACGGTGTCACCGTTGTAAATGTTGTGCAAATTGATGTTGGTACCCTCCCATACATATGCAAGCCAATCTCCACTCGCATCGAGCCTAAACTGTGAAATAGTGGGCAGGGGGAATTAGGAAATGGACACGGAAGTAGTCTTTAGAATGCATTTACTATGTGATCAAACTCATCTTACCTGCTCATCGGATAGAATCCGAGTTACCCTCAACGTCGGCATCTCAAGGGGCGTCAACTTGCAACTACGGCCATGCAGCGCTGGAGAGACCCCCCAAGGAAACATCCTCGTGCATTGCATGGAACATCAAGATGCATTTGTATGAGTAGTTTATCTTGTGAGAGAAAAAGATGAACGAGGGAAGGTCTTATTTTCAAATGTGGAGAGGGGTGTAGGTATCTTTTTGCAAAATTGCCATAGTTTTCTTCCTATCCATCAGATATAAATCGGAGGGCCTATATTGCAAGATGGCAGGCACACCATCATCACCAACTCAGTTTTTCATAAGATATAAGAGAGTAGTAGACTAGCAAGATGCCCGTGCGTTGCACGGAACATCAAGATGCATTTGTATGAGTAGTTTATCTTGTGGGAGAAAAGGATGAACGATAGAAGGCCTTATTTGCAAATGTGGAGAGGGGTGTGGGTATCTTTCTACAAAATTTCCATAGTTTCCTTCCTATCCGTCAGATATAAATCAGACAGCGCCTATACTACGGGATGGCAGGAATAGCATCATCAACAACTCTGTTTTTTATAAATGTAGAGTAGAGATAGAGATAGAGACTACTACTTGTTCACGGGCTTGAAATATAAACACTCTAGTTTCTATATACTTGTTCACGGGCTTGAAATATAAACACTCTAGTTTCCAAAGTAGTAGTAGAATAATAGATCCAAAGTAGTAGAATAATACTTGTTCACGGGCTTGAAATATAAACACTCTAGTTTCGATATACATATATCAGTAAAAATAAATCATGCTTCACTCAAAATATATTTGGGGGAGTCCTGGATTAGGGGGGTCTCCGGACAGCCGGACTATTGGACTATGAAGATACAAGATTGAGGACTTCGTCCCATGTCCAGATGGGACTTTCCTTGGCGTGGAAGGCAAGCTAGGCAATACGGATGTGTTGATCTCCTCCCATGTAACCGACTCTGTGTAACCGTAGCCCCCTCCGGTGTCTATAAAAATAGGAGGGTTTAGTCCGTAGGACAACATACAATCATTCCATAGGCTAGCTTCTAGGGTTTAGCCTCTACGATATCATGGTAGATCAACTCTTGTAATACTCATATCATCAAGAACAATCAAGCAGGACGTAGGGTATTACCTCCTTCAAGAGGGCCCGGACCTGGGTAAACATCTTGTCCCCCGTCTCGTGTTACCATCCGCCTTAGACGCACAGTTCGGGACCCCCTACCCAAGATCCGCCGGTTTTGACACTGACATTGGTGCTTTCATTGAGAGTTCCACTATGCCGTCACCATAAGGTTTGATGGCTCCTTCGATTATCGGTAATGATGCAGTCCAGGGTGAGGTTTTCCTCCCTGGACAGATCTTTGTATTCGGCGGCTTCGCACTGCGGGCCAATTCGCTTGGCCATCTGGAGCAGATCGAGAGCTACGCCCCGGGCCAACAGGTCAGGTTCGGAAACTTAAACTACACTGCCGACATCCGCGGAGACTTGATCTTCGACGGATTCGAGCCCATGTCAGGTGCGCTGCACAGTCACGACGAGCATGACGTAACTCTGTCGTCGGATAATATTCGGGAAATCGCATCTGCAACTACTCCGGCTGTCAATCCGGAGCAAATCACGCCATTCGAGAGCGGAGGGATAGATCCCGCCATGGATGTCGCACTCTCAGTGGCGATAGAGCCGGATACTGACTTCACCCCTTACGAGAGCCGTGTCGCCGAACCACTAGATTCACCTCCGGCCACGGACTCCGAGCCGCTTACATCTATGCCCGTCGAATCCGACTAGGCGCCAATCATGGAGTTCACCTCCGCGGATATCTTTTAGCACTCGCCCTTCGGCGATGTGCTAAATTCATTAAGGTCTCTCTCCCTGTCAGGAGAACCTTGGCCGAACTATATCCAGCAAGAATGGAATGCGGACGATGAAGAAATTCACTGCCCACCCACAACCCACTTAGTAGCCACTATCAACGATATAACCGACATGCTCGACTTCGACTCCGAAGACATCGACGGTATGGACGACGATGCAGCAGACGAGCAGGAACCACGGCCCATAGGGCGCTGGACCGCTACCTCATCTTACGACATATATATGGTGGACACCCCTAAACCAGGCACTAGCGACGAGACAGCAAAGGATGACCCCTCCAAGAAGCAACCCAAGCACCGACGTCAGCGGCACCGCTCTAAGTCCCGCCACAGCAAAAGTAGTGACACCGGCACAGGAGATAATAACACTCCGGATAGTGCCGAGGACAACCACAATCCCCTCCAGCACGATGTAGAGCCGGAGGATGAACAAGCCAGCCCTCTAGAGCAGGCAGCAGATGGAGAACCGGAGGAGGACAATTACATGCCTCTCTCCGAAGACGAGGTGAGCCTCAGCGATGAAGAATTTATCGTGCCAGAGGAACCCGTCGAGCAGGAGCGCTTCAAGCGCCGGCTTATGGCCACAGCAAATAGCCTGAAGAAAAAGCAACAACAGCTTCAAGCTGATCAAGACTTGCTAGCAGACAGATGGAACGAAGTCCTTGCGGCCGAGGAATACAAACTCGAGCGCCCCTCCAAGAGTTACCCAAAACACATGTTGCTACCTCACCTCGAGGAGGAAGCTTTGAAACCTCATTCACCAGTGTACGATGCGGCTGACCGGCCACTGCGTGGCCGAGCCAGAGAGGCGTTTCAGCCTAAAGTTCAGCATGCACCCCGCCGCCACTCATTCAAAAATACCAAGGCCCGGGGCAACACACGGGACATGCGAGATGTATTAGACAGTAAGGCAAAACTTGCAAGGTCAATATACAGGTCACGGGCATGCGCGCCAACACGGGACTATGATCGTCGCGCCGGATACACGAAAAGCAAATCCGGCCGGGCCGAATATAGCAGACAAGACTCACATGAACTGCGTCGGGATATAGCCCGGCACAGAGGCGCCGCACACCCCCTATGCTTCACTGATGAAGTTATCGATCATGAATTCCCGGAGGGTTTCAAACCCATAAATATCAAATCATATGATGGTACAACAAATCCTGCTGTATGGATTGAGGATTTCCTCCTTCATATCCACATGGCTCGCGGTGATGATCTACATGCCATCAAATACCTCCCACTAAAACTCAAAGGACCAGCTCGTCATTGGCTGAATAGCTTGCCAGCAGACTCCGTCAGCAGTTGGGAGGATCTGGAAGACGCATTCCTTGACAACTTCTAGGGCACTTATGTGCGACCACCGGATGCTGATGACTTGAGCCATATAACTCAGCAGCCAGGGGAATCGGCCAGACAATTCTGGACACGATTCCTGACTAAGAAAAACCAAATTGTCGACTGTCCGGATGCAGAGGCCTTAACGGCATTCAAGCATGACATCCGCGACGAATGGCTTTCCCGGCACCTCGGCGAAGAGAAGCCGAAGTCTATGGTAGCCCTCACGACACTCATGACCCACTTCTGCACGGGCGAGGATAGCTGGCTGGATCGCAGCAATAACACATCGAGGAATCCAGGCACTTCGGATACCAACAACGTCGTAACAGACCAAAGCACCGCAATAACGGCGATAACACTAAGGATACGACAGTCAATGCCGTATTCAAAGGCTCTAGATCTGGTCAGCGGAAAAAGCCATTTAAAAGTACTCCGGTTCCGTCCAGTTTGGATCACATACTCGATCGCTCATGTCAAATCCACGGCACCCTCGACAAGCCAGCCAATCACACCAACAAAGAATGCTGGGTGTTCAAGCAGGCCGACAAGTTAAATGCCGAAAACAAGGACAAGGGGCTGCATAGTGATGACGAGGAAGAGCCCCGGCCAGCGAACAAGGGAGGACAGAAAGGGTTCCCCCCACAAGTGAAGATGGTGAACATGATATACGCAACCCACATTCCCAAGAGGGAGCGGAAGCGTGCACTAAGGGACGTCTATGCGTTGGAGCCCGTCAACCCAAAGTTCAACCCATGGTCTACTTGCCCGATCACCTTTGATCGCCGGGATCACCCCACGAGCATCCGTCATGGCGGATCCGCCGCACTGGTCCTAGACCCCATCATCGACGGATTTCATCTCACTCGAGTCCTTATGGACGGCTGCAGCAGCCTGAACCGGCTCTATCAGGATACAGTGCAAAAAGTGGGTATCGATCCCTTGAGGATCAAACCCACCAAAACCACCTTTAAGGGCATCATCCTAGGTGTAGAGGCCCATTGCACTGGCTCAATCACACTGGAAGTAGTCTTCGGATCACCGGACAACTTCCGAAGCGAGGATTTAATCTTCGACATTGTCCCGCTTCACAATGGCTATCATGCACTACTCGGACGAACTGCATTTGCAAACTTCAATGCGGTACCGCATTACGCATACCTCAAGCTCAAGATGCTAGGACCTCGGGGGGCATAACAGTGAATGGAAACATGGAATGCTCGCTCCGCACGGAAGAGCACACTGTGGCCCTCGCAGCAGAAGCATAGCAATTCGGCCCCCGTCCCAGTCCCAGTCAAGCCACGAAATCCGTGCCGCGCGTACATGATTACACGCTGAAAATACCATGGACATAGGCAGGGCCACGATCAGGGCACGTCCCGCAATGCGGCTTAACCGCTCTAGGGGCTGTATACTTTTACCATTTCTTTTCTCTTTCAGGGCCTAACTCTCTGGAAGCCCTTTCCAGCAGTATGATTGCCGGACACATTATGGGAAGGAACAACCAAGGCAGCAAGAAGCTAAGATGTACACGGGAACCCCCAGGTGGTCTCTAATAATAATTCCCGCTTTCTACTATCCATATGCAGCTTGCCCTTGGATAGGACATTTTGAATAGTCCTACTTTCTGCTTATTGCACTACCTATACCAGTACGCTTCAACGTATTATTTAAATAACAATGCATAGCATTAGTCTATTATTGCATTATTCATTCCTTTTTTCCTTTATGTCCATCTACAACAATCCGCACCCGTAAATTCGGGTATGGTCAGTACGCTAGAGGCTTTCGTTTACCCCATAATACGGCGCGAGAAGTCCGAACACTTTCAAAAGTGCGGCACCCCAAACTTATAACATTATATGCATCAGCTCCGAATCATGTCTTGGGTCAATAGTTGGTTTTGCCCGGCTCCCATGCTTTGGTACCTTACGTTCCGCTATATTGGCTAAGGTAGCGGTGGGAGAACTACTGTGATTGTGTCCTGGTTCTTCCGGATGAACGCCTCAGTAGAGAAAGCCGAAAACTTACTGTCATGATAAGGCGAGAGACTGGTTGCTGTTCGAGAGGTCTCAAGTCCTTAAAGACTTTTTCTGCATCGGGCGAGGAGTCGGCCTTGTCTGGCTTAGGCGTGTATAGCGCCCCAAATTCGGCCTTCCGAATACCAGGGGCTTCGCCAAAATTTAAAACTGTAGACTTCTATGGCTAAGTGAGAGTGATAAAGCATTATAGTCGAATTGCCTGGTTCGTTGCGCTGAACACCTCCCTTAAAGGACCCAAAATTAGGATAAAGAGTGCTCAGGTTTATCCCGAACACCCCAGTACTAGTTACATGGGGGCAGAAGCCGACGACTGGCCAACTCTCAGATTTTTTAAACGGCCGCACAGAAGGTAATATTTTAAATTAATAAAGTGTTGCATAGCGCAGATGAACTTGTTTCACATTACAGGATCACACGAGCATGTTCATTCAAAAATTACATCCCTGGCACATTCATCCGCCACAAGGCGGGAACCCTTCAGGACACTCTCATAATACATCTCGGGGCAGCGATGCTCCTTGCCCAGCGGCAGCCCCTCCTTCTCTAGCTTCACGACGTCCAGCTTTGCCCAGCGCACCTTCGACTGGGCAAAAGCCCTGCGCGCACCCTCGATGCAGAAGGACCGCTTTATGACTTCAAGCCGTGGACAGGCGTCGACGAGCCGACTCACCAGACCGAAAATAGCTGCCGGACAGGGGCTCGCCAGGCCACATCTGAACTATAAGTCCCCTCATGGCTTGTTCGGCCGCCTTGTGAAGCTCAACCAACTGCTTCAGCTTGTCGCTCACGGGAATGGGGTGTTCGGTCCCAGTATACTGAGACCAGAACAACTTCTCCGTCGAGCTCCCCTCCTCAGCTCGGTAAAACTCTACGACATCCAGTACACTGCGGGGAAGATCTGCAAACGCTGCTGGAGAGCTCCGAACTCGGGTAAGAAAAAGGAAATTTTCCTTCACATGCTTGCTTTGCATAATGAATGCCTTACCCGCTGCTATCTTATTCACCGCGTCAATCTCCTGGAGGGCCTTGTGGGCTTCAGCCTTGGTGCTCCGGGCGTTTTTGAGCGCCTTCTCAAGCTCGGACTCTCGCGCCTTAGAGTCAAGCTCCAAGGACTCGTGTTTCTTGGTGAGAGCCTCGAGCTCTTGTTGCACCTCGCCCACTTGGGCTTCTTGTGTCTCCCTCTCAATGCGCTCCTTGGCCGCTTTGTCTTTAGCCTCAGACAACACCTTCTTCAGGGTCGCCACTTTGGTCGTGGCCCTTGGAAAATTCATGATGATCCTATTACTTTACACCCAAATTTCTTTTATTTTATATAGACAAGGTTTTTCTTACCTTTGCTCTCCTCGAGCTGCCTCTTGGTAAGGCCAAGCTCGTTCGCGGACCGCTCCAGGTCCTGCTTCAAAACAGAGACCTCCGCAGTACGTGCGGCCGCGGCCAGCAGTGAAGCCTGCACATACACATAGATATATTCTGATTAGAATCATGAGTCATCATTTGATCCTCTATTCAGCCTTTCTACTCAAACGCTAAACAGAGCATCAGGGGCTACTATCTATGCGGTAATATTTTCTTATATTTTTATTGCTTACCTCAAAGCCTGTTAGGAGGCTGGCGCAAGCTTCAGTCAGTCTGTTTTTGGCGGACTGAACTTTCTCGATCACCGCACTCATGATAGTACGGTGCTCTTCATCGATGGAAGCGCCGCGAAGCACTTCCAGCAAGTTGTTCGGTGCCTCTGGATAGACAGAGGACTCCGGCACGGGCGACTTGCCCCCCTTAATGGGGGGGTCGCCCGCCGGAGTCCGAAACCACCGAAGATTCCGGTGCAGTGTTCGGCTAGGGGCCGAACCTGGAGCCCATGGGAATCCGGCTCCCTTTGCGCCCACGGTCCGGAAGGTCGCCTCGAGGTGCCCCCAGGACTGCCTCCCCTTGGCCTGGTGCCTGTTGAGACAACACCTCGATGTTGTCCACAGGGCAAGGGGTGGAGGCGGTCGGAAGAGAACCGTTGTTTATATCCGACGAGTCCAACGAACCGCTCGACGAAGATACGTCGAGACGAGCTCGGGACGGACTGCATAATCATGTTCGGCATGAGGAGAAGCAGTGCAGTAAAACATACCATGAATTACTATGGTGTCCGGATACTTATGACTTCGCTAGGGGCTTGACCCTGGGTAGCCACTCGTCGTCGTTGTAGGCGGCCGTCGTGGAGCAGTCCGGAGGGAGGGTCCTGCCCTTCTTGGACCCTTCGGCCTCCTCGGTTGGGTCGGCCTTCCTTTTCTTGTCTCCCCCGGCTGGGGGGGAGCTTTCCTCTTCCTCCTCCTCGTTTTCGTGGGAGGAGGGTGCGTCGGAGTTATCGGACGATGAGTCCGATACAACCTTGCGCCGGAGACCCTTTTGAGTCCCCGCGGCCTTCTTCTTGGCCTTCTTCACCGGCACCTCGTAAGGTGCCGGAACCAGCATCTCTGTCAGGAGAGCATCTGCAGGATCTTCCGGCAGGGGGGTGGGGCAATCGATCTGCTCCGTTGTCTTCACCCATCCTGTTAAAGGCATGCAAGGCATAGATCCCACACATGATTAATCTGGGGCAAATGGATACCCTATGAAATATAAAAACTTACTGGATTGACCCGGCGCTTTGCGTTGAGTCCGCGGTCCTCGGTGAGGGAAGGAGGTACCTCGGCGCCCTTGAACATCACCCTCCAGACGTCCTCGTGCATCGTGCCATAGAGCTCTTGCAGCATCTGGTGCTTGGCCGGGTTGAACTCCCACAAGTTGAATACCTGTTGTTGACACGGGATAATCCGGCGGAAGAGCATGACCTGGACCACATTGACGAGCTTGATTTTCTTGCCCATCATGTTCTTGATGCAGGTCTGGAGTCCGGTCAGCTCTAACGATGAACTCCAGGACAGGCCCTTCTCTTTCCAGGAGGTAAGCCGTGTGGGGATTCCGGATCAGAATTTGGGGGTGCCGCCCAGTTGGTGTCACGCGGCTCGGTGATGTAGAACCACCCCGATGGCCACCCCTTTATGGTCTCCACACAGGAGCCTTCAAGCCAGGTGACATCAGGCATCTTGCCCACCATGGCGCCTCCGCACTCCGCTTGCTGGCCGACCACCACCTTCGGTTTGACATTGAAGGTCCTATGCCACAGGCCGAAATGAGGCTTGATGAGGAGGAAGGCCTCGCACACGACGATAAACGCCGAGATATTGAGGATGAAATTGGGGGCCAGATCATGAAAATCCAGCCCGTAGTAGAACATGAGCCCGCGGACAAACGGGTGGAGAGGAAATCCCAGTCCGCGGACAAAGTGGGTAAGAAAAACTACCCTCTCATGGGGTTCGGGCGTTGGGATGATCTGCCCTGCATCTGGCAGCCAGTGCGCGATATCCGCCGCTAGATATCCAGCTTGCCGTAACTTTATGATGTTCTCCTCTGTGACGGAGGAGACCATCCACTTGCCTCCTACTCCGGACATGCTTGGAGTGGTTTGAGAAGAAGAACGCTAGCTTGGGCGCTAGAGCTCGAGAGTGCATAAGAATGGATAAGCGAGGAGGTAGAAGGCGTGGGTAAAATGGGGTAAATCCTTGTCCCTTTATAAGGGCGAAAGAGGCGATGCGTCTCCCCACTTGCCTGGTAAAACCGCTTATTCCCTAGGCGCCGTAATTGATGGCGCGGTTGGGTTACCCACGTCCGTATTGATGAGAATCCCATAATAAGGGGGACACGATCTTTGCTTTGACAAGACGTGTCAAGAAAACCGCCCCATGTTATGTGCGGTGCTGGTTGAGAAAACGGTTCGAAAAATGACCGAGCCATGACATGACGTCGTGTTGTTAGAACGCGTCAGCAGATTAGATTTGTGGAAATATTATTCTCTCTGCGGTAGTATGTGGAACTTGTTTTGCAGAGCCGGACACTATTCTGGTGTTCAAAATCTTCTATGGAGTATTCGGAGGAGGAACCCGCCTTGCAATGCCAAAGACAATGCTGCACGCGGACTCATCGTCATTGAAGCCTGGTTCAGGGGCTACTGAGGGAGTCCTGGATTAGGGGGGTCTCCGGACAGCCGGACTATATCCTTTGGCCGAACTGTTGGACTATGAAGATACAAGATTGAAGACTTCGTCCCGTGTCCGGATGGGACTTTCCTTGGCGTGGAAGGCAAGCTAGGCAATACGGATGTGTAGATCTCCTCCCATGTAACCAACTCTGTGTAACCCTAGCCCCCTCCGGTGTCTATATAAACCGGAGGGTTTAGTCTGTAGGACAACATACAATCATACCATAGGCTAGCTTCTAGAGTTTAGCCTCTATGATCTTGTGGTAGATCAACTCTTGTAATACTCATATCATCAAGAACAATCAAGCAGGACGTAGGGTATTACCTCCTTCAAGAGGGCCCGAACTTGGGTAAAAATCTTGTCCCCCGCCTCCTGTTACCATCCGCCTTAGACGCACAGTTTGGGACCCCCTACCCAAGATCCGCCGGTTTTGACACCGACAATATTCCTCGGGCTGTTTTGATGAGGTGGGGGATGGGTGTAGCTGGTTTGAAGATAACATGTTTTAAAAAAATTGGAGCTGTTTTTTTTTACATTTTGTAGCGTGGCACGACATCCAGTGCACCTAAGCGTCTGAGAAAAAATTGAGTTTGGCTCGGTGGCACACCCTGCGGCAAGATGCCCGTGTGGGCTTCTTCTATAACTAGCAAGATGCCCGTGCATTGCAGGGAACATCAAGATGCATTTTTTTACAAAACACCTGTTGTGATTGACCCTTGTAGGAGTAATCCCATGTGTAAAAACTAATGATATCTCGAGAATTTTATCGAAAAAATGGTATCTTTGCAACAAGTTTTCTCTACTACTGCTCCTTGCAGTGAGTGGTATGCAATGCATTTGTCAACAGACATGATAACGTGTCCATGGAAGTTGAACCACGGTGACCATCATGTTTCTTGTTTCTACCACTGCCACACCCATAAGCGATTCCCACGATGCTGCTCCAACCCACGGCACCACATCCCCCAACGTGCGCGTCATCCCTTTCGGCCCCACCGCTCCTCTGCCTTTGTGTGCATGACATGTGGTCGAGCTAAACTGCGGCGACCATCAACTTTCTACCACAGCCACACCTGATTGGACGTGGTTTGCGTGCTCCACTCCTGTGCTTCGATCCGTACTCCCGCACCGTCAAATTTTCATCCAACGGTTGTGACACATTTCATCCCGGGCATCAATCCTCAGCTGGAGTACTTCTGTACTACATGTAGTACCCGTTGGTGTGGCCATCTACGCCTCGTAACACCCCGATACCTAGCTGTGGCACCCTCGCCACAACCACGCCACGGCCATGCCACCACTGGCCGGTTCATCTCAAACGAGTGAGTCAGAACCACACCACCACCATGAGAATGACATGTGGGCCAGCCACATTTATGGTCCACATGTCATTGACTCATAGGCCGGTGCACTAAGCCACTAAAGCTCAGTCCCGTGGGCCCCGAGAGGGAAATGCAACTTGTGCGGCAGGCCTTGTGGTGCCCCCGCAGTATGAGCTCGTGCCAAACCCAGAATTTGTTTCTTACTACTATCAATGTGCCGGCCCATGGATTGCAATGGATCCAAAGTATATATATAGTGGAGTGCACTCTAAACACATTATGCATTTATTTTTCTCTAACCTTTTGTAGCCATGCAACCAAGCCACATAAGCTTCATGGGTGCCCCCCACATCATATTATTCATACTACATTGACTGAAAAAAGATAAATCACCCAAAACAAGATCTTCCCGTCTTTTGTTCCTATGATGTTGTGCCGTGCACGTACCTAGATGTATAATGGTAGTACTAGTTGTAGTACAAACTTCGTACTAGTAGGAGTAGTAGTACGGAATGCTCATACTCTATCAACGAGCCCCCATATGACACCAAATTTCTTGGCTTCCGTGCTATAGATAGATCTTCCCCTTGTTTCTGTTTTCCAACCCGGCGGCGGGTGGGGTGCGGTTTGCCAATAGTCCGTTCACTCAATGGCGGTCCACATGAAAGTGAAAATGCTAGGCAACACGCCTTCCCTAGCTACGTGGCATGCCGGATGGGCCGTGGAGTACTCTCGATTCCTGGGTGTGTGGAGGTGCGACATGAACGCGGTAGGCCTTTTCCTTTTACTAGCAATGTGCCCATGCGTTGAGACGAATTCAAAGTAGTAGAATAGTAGTACTTGTTCACAAACTTGAAAGAAATCGCTCTTGTTTTGATATACACATATACCACTAAAAATATATTACTTTTCACTCGAAATATATTTCTCAGGCTATTTTGATGAGGTGAGGGGGGGATCTGGTTGCTTTCAAGAAAATAGGGGGTTTTCTGCAAATTGAAGCAAAGTGGGCTATTGTTGCAAAAATGCCACAACTTACCTCACAGCCGTTAGATGCAGATCTAATGGTCAGAAATGACTGATGGCAGACACACCACCATCACCAACTGAGTCTTTTATAGGAGTAGGATTAGAGAAACATGTATAAATTGTAACATTTGGTTATGCTCCTTGGCATGATCGATAGATAGAAATAACGATTGGAAACGCTAGGGCGGGGCTATTTCCGCCAGATAAGCATGGTACGTAGTATCTAGGTTGGCGCATCATCTGTTTGGTCACATGTCGTCCGACATGTTCTAGTGTTTCTACCAAGATGCCCATGCGTTGCACGACGTTGATGGAAAAGGTAAGGTAAGCCCAACTTATAAATTGATGGATGGAGTACTAGTTACAATTATGCATAAAATTAAGCAAAGGGATCGCACATGTCGGTATTGACTGGAACGAGAATGCAATAGCACAATAAGAATTAAGGCCACGATGATGCGATCGCATTGGTGGTTACAGGAGGCAAGAAGAAAGATGCATCCATCAACATACGACCTCCTCCTCCTCAACTTAGTGCGGCGGGCCACCGACTGGCGGCTAAGGAGCGGTGGCTTTTGTGGTGAGGTCAAGGTGCTTCTCAACAAAGGCATCCAAGGCTTCCATCCGGTTGAGGAAGGCCAACGTCGTAGTGTCCTCACTGGCCTTGTACATACCTATGTACACTATTTGCTCGTACACGTGGATGTGTAGGTTGACGAATTCTTGCAGGGTGAGGCACCTCACGGCGAGTGAGGGAGTCCTGGACTAAGGGGTTCTTGGGCGTCCGGCCTGTTAGCCATGGGCCGGACTAATGGGTTGTGAAGAACACAAAGACCGAAGAATGCACCCGTGTCCGGATGGGACTCTTCTTGGCGTGGAAGGCAAGCTTGGCAACCAAATATGTAGATTTCTTTCTTTGTAACTGACCTTGTGTAACCCTAGATCCTCCCGGTGTCTATATAGACCGGAGGACATAGTCCGGAGGAGGGACACATTCTTTATCATAGTCATACAGGATAGATCTCTAGGGTTTACCATTATGATCTCGTGGTAGATCAACTCTTGTAATACTAATATTCATCAATTTCAATCAAGAAGGACGTAGGGTGTTACCTCCATAGAGAGGGCCCGAACCCGGGTAAACATCGTGTTCCCTGTGTCCTGTTACCATCGATCAAAGACGCACAGTTCGGGACCCCCTACCCGAGATCCGCCGGTATTGGCACCGACATTGGTGCTTTCGTTGAGAGTTCCACTGTGCCGGCCCCAAAAGATTTGATGGCCCCTTCAATCGTCAACAACGATGCTCTCCAAGGTGAGTTCATTGACGCCGAACTTGATCATTTATCGATCTTCGAATTCAGCGCCGCAGACATCTTCCAGCACTCGCCTTTGGGCGACGTGCTAAACTCATTAAAGAACCTGTCCTTGGCGGGGGACTCACAGCCGAACTATATCCAATTCGAACTAGAAGCTGATGACAGGGAATTTCGCTCCCCACCCTCCACCCACTTTATAGCCACTATCGAAGACTTAACTGACATGCTCAATTACGGCTCCGATGACATTGACGGTATGGACAACGATGCTGGAGAAGTAGAGGCCCAGGACCCGCTATTCACCGAATGTTGGACGGACACTTCCTCGTACAATATGTACATGGTGGATGCACCAAAGGAGAATAGCGGCGATGACAAAGAAGATCCAATTGAGGATAAACCTCCTGAGATACAGTCGAAACGCCGGTGTCGGCAGCGCCGCTCTAAGTCACGCCGTAGTAAAGATAGCAACACCAGCACATGAGAAGATAACACTCTAGATGGTGCCAAAGACAACGAAGACCCCGTTGATGCAGCTACCGAAGAGGACGAACAGGAAGATGGGAAGGATAGCCCTGGTAAACAGGCCACACACGAGGACTCGGAGGACAACAATTATCTTCTGCTCTCCGAGGATGAGGCGAGCCTCGGCACCGAGGATTTCATCGTGTCTGAGGAACCTCTTAAATAGGAGCGCTTCAAGTGCCAGCTAGTAGCCACCGCAAGGAGCCTGAAAAAGAAGCAACAACAGCTTCAAGCTGACCAAGATCTGCTCGTCGACAGGTGGCCTGTCATTCTGGCAGCCGAAGAATACGGCCTCAGACGCCCAGCCAAGAGTTACCCAAAGCGAAGGTTGCTACCTCAGTTCGATGAAGAAGCTCCGGAGCCCATACTTCCCTCGCGTAATGCAGCCGACCGAACACTATGTGGTCGAGACAGTGCGGCGGACCGACCACCTCATTGCCAGGATAGAGCGGCAACTCAAGCCGAATAGCAGCCCGCCCCGCCGCCACGAAAAAACAGAGACAAAACAGTTCGGGGTCATACACACGACCTCCGGCAGACCCTGGATAGTAGAGCAGGATATACCCCATCGATTTACGGATCGCGAGGACATTCCTCGACACGTGATGATGGCTACCTATTCGGACGTGACAAACCTAGTCACACCCGAGCCGACAACTGCAGACGGACTCCATCGGAGCTACGTCACGATGCGGCCCGATATAGAGGCGCCACACACCCTCTTTGCTTCACCGATGAAGTAATGGATCACGAATTCCCCGAAGGGTTCAAACCCGTTAACATTGAATCATACAATGGAACAACCGACCCCGCGGTATGGATAGAGGATTTTATTCTCCATATCCACATGGCCCGCGGAGATGACCTCAATGCTATCAAATACCTACCACTAAAGCTCAAAGGGCCAGCTCGGCACTAGTTAAATAGCCTGCCTGAAAACTCTATCGGCAGATGGGAAGACTTGGAAGAAGCCTTCCTCGACAACTTCCAAGGTACATATGTTCGGCCACGAGACGCCGATGACTGAAGCCACATAATCCAACAGCCTAGAGAGTCAGCCAAGAAATTCTGGACTAGGTTCCTAACCAAAAAGAACCAGATCGTCGACTGCCTGGATGCCGAAGCTCTAGCGTCCATTAAACACAGTATCCGCGACGAATGGATCGCCCGCCACCTCGGCCAAGAAAATCAGAAATCTATGGCAGCCCTCACGGCACTTATGATCCGCTTTTGTGTGGGTGAGGATAGCTGGCTGGCTCCTAGTAAAAATACGGCCAACGACGCAGGCCCTTCCAAGGCCAAAACAGCAACAGCAAGCTCCAATGCAGCAGACACAAACGCCGAAGCAATGGCGATAACACCGATGACACTACTGTCAACGCCGGATTCAGCGGCTCCAAGTCCGGTCAGCGGAAAAAGCCGTATAAGAGAAACAATCAGGGACCGTCCAATCTGGACTGCATACTCGACCGACCATGCCAAATCCATGGCACCCCAGACAAACCAGCCAACCATACCAACAGAGATTGCTGGGTTTTTAAGCAAGCCGGCAAGTTAAATGCCGAGAACAAGGAAAAGGGATCGCAAAGCAAGGACGATGACAAGGAGCCCCTCCAGCCAAACACAGGGGGACAGACGAAGTTTCCCCCTCAGTTCAAAACGGTGAACATGATATATGCTACACACATCCCCAAGAGGGAGCGCAAACGCGCACTCAGGGACGTCTATGTGATAGAGCCAGTAGCCCCAAAATTCAATCCATGGTGATCGTGTCCGATCACTTTTGATCGTCGGGATCATCCGACCAGTATCTGGCATGGTGGATCAGCCGTGCTAGTCCTAGACCCAATCATTGATGGATTCCACCTGACGCCAGTCCTCATGGACGGTGGCAGCAGCCTCAATCTGCTCTATCAGGATACAGTGTGCAGAATGGGCATTAACCCATCACGGATCAAGCCCACAAGGACTACCTTTAAAGGAGCCATAGCAGGCGTAGAGGCCTGCTGTACGGGCTCAATCACACTAGAGGTTTTCTTTGGATCTCCGAACAACTTCCGAAGCGAGGAGTTAATCTTCAATATCGTCCCCTTTCGCAGCGTCTATCATGCACTGCTTGGACGAACCGCATTTGCTCGATTCAATTAGGTACCTCACTACGCTTATCTCAAGCTCAAGATTCTCGGACCACGTGGCGTCATAACAGTCAATGGAAATACGAAACGCTCCCTCCGTACCGAGGAGCATACCAGGGCCTTAGCAGCAGAAGTCTAGCGTGACCTTTTCCAGCAGAACCTTAATTCGGCGGCCGAGCTCCCGGACACCATTAAGAGAGTCCGGACTATTCTGCAGTAGGACAACCCAGCTCATCAAGAGCTTAACTAGCAATTTGGCCTCCGTCCCAGTCCCAATCAAATGGCGGCATTCGTACCGCGCATACATAACTACGCACTCAAAATTCCATGGGCATCGATGGAGGCATAGCTAGCCTGTGATCCACGGTGCGGCTCGACCGACCCTGGATCCGCACACCTTCACCTTTTCTTTTTCATTTCGGGTTTTTCTCTTCTCGAGGCTTTTTCTAGTAACCTAATCATCGGACCGATCACGGGACGGACACACCAAGGAGGCAAGGAGCTTCGACGTACAAGGGAATCCCAGGTGGTCTCTGCTAACGATTGATATACCTGTTTTACATACCCGCACGTAGCTCCCTCTTGGTCATGGCATGTTAAATAGCCTTACTTGCTCATCGCATTGCTTGCACAAGTATGCGTCGATGTATTAATCAAATTACAATCAAAAATATTTGGCAGCGTCAGCTTATTACTTGATTGTTTCCTTGCCTTTGCATTTATTACTCATCGCACCCGTACACTCTGGTACATATTACTTTGCCAGGGGCTTCATCACGCCCTGCAATACGGAAACAAAGTCCGAACACCTTTTATAGTACAGTTCGGCACCCCGAACTTATAGTATTTTATGCATCGGCTTCGAATCATGTCTTTGGTCAATAGTTGGGTTGCACGGATCCTATGCTTACTACCTTACGTTCCGCTATATCGGCTAGGGTAGTAAAGGGAGAACTACTACGATTGTGTCCCGGTTCTTCCGAATGAGCACCTCAGTAGAGAAAGCCGAAAACTGACTGTCATGATGCAGCGAGAGCTGGTCAGCTGTTCGAGAGGTTTCAAATCCTTAGAGATTTTTTCAACTTTATGCGAGGAGTCGGTTTTTATCCGATCAAGTGTATAGAGCCCCTAGTTCGGCCTTCCGACTACCAGGGGCTTCACCAAAATTCTCATTGTCAAACTCCTATGGCTAAGTGAGGGTGATAAAGGTCGTATAGTCTGTTTGCCTTGTTCGTTGCACTAAACACCTCCTTTAAGGACCAGAATGTGGAGTAAAGAGTGTTTAGATTTATCCCGAACACCCCCGTACTATCTACGTGGGGGCAGAAGCTGATGAGTGGCCAACCCTCAGATTTCATAAACGGCCGCACAAGAGGTAAAATTTTAAAAGTCGCAAGCATTATATTATATAACAACATTGTTTCATATTACAGGACAGGATAATACGACTATTTTCATGGGAATATAACATCCTTCGCACATTGCTCCGCCACAATGTGGGATCCCTCCAGGACACTACCAAAATATAGCTTGGGTCGGCGGTGCTCCTTGCCCTCAGGCAGCCCCTCGGTCATCCGCTTCTTGGCATCCATCTTTGCCCAATGCATCTTGACACGGGTAAAGGCCATCCGTGCACCTTCAATGCAGACCAACCGCTTCACGACTTCAAGCCGTGGGCAGGCACTCACAAGGCGCTTCACAATTCCGAAGTAGCTGCGGGGCATGGGCTCGGCAGGCCACAGACGGACTATTAGGTCCTTCATGGCTAGCTCGGCCGCCTTGTGCAGCTCGACTAGCAGTTTCAGCTAGTTGCTGAAGGGCACCGGATGTTCTGGTCCAAGGAATGGAGACCAGAACAGCTTTTCTGTAGAACTCCCTTCTTCGGCTCGATAGAACTCGGCAGCATCTGATATGTTGTGTGGCAAATCCGTAAACGCCCCTGGAGAGCTCCAAATTCAGGTAAGTAAAAGGAACGTTTCCTTCTCAGACCTCCTTTGCATAATGTAAGCCTTACCCGTTGCGATCTTCTTGGCCGCCTGGATTTCCTGGAGGGCGCTCTGGGCTTTGGCCCGGGCATCTTGTGTGTTCTGGCAGGCCTTCGCAAGTTCGGACCCTTGTGTCTTAACATCACGCTCCAAGGACTCATACTTCTTGACGGTGTCCTGGAGCTCTTGCCGGACCTTGCTGATCCGGGCCTCGTGCTTCTTGCACGCGGTGCATTCCTCGTCCTCGGCCAACGCCTTTTTGGGGGCCGCCACCTCGGTCGTGGCCCCTAATAAGGTTCATGACACTTTAGTCAGCACGAATCATTCATCCTTCCCAAATATACACGCAGGTTACTTCATACCTTGGCTGTCCTCCAGCTGCTTCTTCATGAGGCCGAGCTCTTCCTCGGCCCGCTCGAGGTTCCACTTTAATCCAGAGACCTCCGCAGTATGAGCGGCAGCAGCTAGCAGTGATGCCTACTTATTCACATAGACATCTTATGATAGACTCCTGTGAAAATTATTTTTGATCCTCTGTTCGGCTCTTTCTTTTCGAACATCGAACAAAGCATCAGGAGCTACTGTCTACACTGTGATATTCTTTCTATAGTTACATTGCTTACCACAAAGCCTGTTAGAAGGCTAGCGCAGGCTTCGATCAGTCTGTTTTCAGCGGACCAAACCTTCTCGATCACCGTACCCATAAGGATACGGTGTTCGTCCACAATGGAAATGCCTCATAGTGCTTCCAGCAGATTATCCGGTGCCTCTGACTGGACAGCGATCACCGGTGGAATAGGCACACCTCCTCCTTTCATGGAAGGATGCTCGCTTGACTCCGGAGCCGTGTAGATCTCTGGTACGGTATCCGGCTGGTGGCCGAATTGAACTTCGCCCCCATCACCAGTCCCCATGGGGGCTTTTTCCCCCATGTGTCCGGCGTCCAAGGAGTCATCTTTTGGCGCCACCTCGACGACCTCCAGAACCTCTCCCTGACCTAGGAAGGCCCTTTGGGACACCACCTCATCATCACCCTTGGCCAAGGAAGAGTGAGCGGGCGGCGGTGACACGCTGGCCATCTCCTTTGAATCTAGCGAACCTCTTGTTGAGGATTGCGGGGAGCTATCACGGGCCGGACTGCAATGGCATGATTTAAACATATTAATATCACAAAGCGAAAAGGCCATACATTTGGATGTGCATAAGGTTTTTGGTACTTACGAGGCGGCCCGAGGCTTGGTCTTGGGCAGTCGGTCCGGACTGTTGTCGACATCCCACGCAGAGTTATCCGCGAGGGAGCCCTTCCACCTCTTGGGCGCCTTCGCCTCTAGATTTGTGGAGGCCCCCCTTTTCTTCCTTCCCTTCTCAGGAGGGAAGTCACTTTCTTCCTCCTCATCATCGTCATCTTCGACAGCCGAACATTGAGTCTTGTCTTCGGACATCACGTTCGAAGCACCTTTTCGGCGAGGGCCACTCCTGGCCCCCTTGGCCGTTTTCTTGGCCTTCTTCTCTGGTACATTATAAGGCGCCGGAAATAGCATCTTCACCAGAAGTGGGGTTTCTTGGTCTTCGGGTAGTGGAGCCAGACAGTTAATCCGCCCCGCTATATCGACCTAGGCCTGATAATTTGATAGGAAGGCTTAGAATCCTTCCTCAAAATATGCCAGTAAAGGGTATACCTTGAAAACATGAAAGAGCTTACCAAATTAGCCTAGCGTTTTAAGCTAAGCCCGTGATCCTCGGTCGTGGGCAGTGGTGTTTCGCTGGCCTTGAAGAGCCCTTTCCAGATGTCTTCGTGCATCGTGCCGAAGAGCTCTACTAGCGTCGGGTGCTTGGCCGGATCGAACTCCCACAAATGGCAAGTATGGCGTTGGCAAGGAAGGATCTAGCGAATGAGCATAACCTGGCTCACGTTGACAAGTTTGATTCTATTGGTTATCATTTTCTGGACGCACGTTTGGAGCCCAGGTTAGGCCCTTCTCTTGTCAGGAGGTGAGCCGCATCGGAACTCTGGATCGGAATTCAGGGGCCGCTGCCCAGCTGGTGTCGCGCTGCTCGGTGATGTAGAACCACCCTGGCTGCCACCCCTTCACCGTCTCCACAAAGGAGCCTTCGGTCCAGGTGACATTGGGCATCTTGCCCACCATGGCGGCTCCGCATTCTTCTTGTTGGCCGCTGTCGGTGTCAAAACCGGCGGATCTCGGGTAGGGGGTCCCGAACTGTGCGTCTAGGCCGGATGGTAACAAGAGGCAGGGAACACGATGTTTTACCCAGGTTCAGGCCCTCTTGATGGAGGTAAAACCCTACGTCCTGCCTGATTAATATTGATGATATGGGTAGTACAAGAGTAGATCTACCACGAGATCAAGGAGGCTAAACCCTAGAAGCTAGCCTATGGTATGATTGTTGTATGTGGAGTTGATCGCCTACGGACTACAACCCTCCGGTTTATATAGACACTGGGTAGGGTTAGGGTTACACAGAGTCGGTTACAATGGTAGGAGATCTTGGATATACGCATCGCCAAGCTTGCCTTCCACGCCAAGGAAAGTCCCATCCGGACACGGGACGAAGTCTTCAATCTTGTATCTTCATAGTCCAGGAGTCCGGCTGAAGGTATAGTCCGGCTACCCGAACACCCCCTAATCCAGGACTCCCTCAGTAGCCCCTGAACCAGGCTTCAATGACGACGAGTCCGGCGCGCAAATTGTCTTCGGCATTGCAAGGCGGGTTCCTCCTCCAAGTCCTTCATAGAAGATTGTAAACACCAAGAGTAATGTCCGGCTCTGCAAAATAAGCTTCCACATATCGCCATAGAGAGAATAATATTAACACAAATCAAAACTGCTGACGTATTCCGCAGTGTGTCATCACACTACGGCCAAGTCCTTTACTCGAATCGTTTTTACTTTTCCACCTCAACATGTTTTGCGAGGCGGTTTCCTTGGCACGTCTTGTCAAAGCAGAGATCGTGTACCCCCCTTTTATGGGATTCTCATCAATACGGACGTGGGTAACCCAATCGTGCCTGTTAGCATGTTTTCTCGATTAAAGGCGAGTCCCAAACGGTTACGGGGAGGGCTCCTGGTATTCAACCTCTTATAAAGAGACCAGGGCCTTACTCCTTTTCTCCAATCCCAAAACAAGTTCGCCCGTCGCCTCGAGTTCCAACACCCTAGGCTCCAGATTCCGGGCGCCTCAGACCTTCGACAATGTCCGGTTCCGACCTTCAAGGCCGATGGATGCCCTCCTCCGTCACGGAGGAGGACGTGCTAAAGTTGAGAGAGGCTAAGTTCTTGACCGCCGAAATTTCGCACAGGTTGCCTGCTCAAAGGTAGGCTATCCCCAGTCCCTAGCCCGGTGAGAGCGTAGTGTTCGTGTCTCACTTCCTTCAGGGGTTAGGCTTCCCGATGGACCCCTTTGTGAGGGGACTGTTGTTTTATTACGGGCTAGAATTCCACGACTTAGCTCCAGAGTCCATCCTCCATATCTCCTCGTTTATCGTTGTATGCGAAGCGTTCCTCTGTGTTACCCCTCACTTCGGATTATGGCTCAAGACTTTCAAAGTGGAGCCCAAGATGATCAAGGGACGGCACGCAGAGTGCGGAGGCACAGTTATAAGCAAAAATGCTGATGCTCCATGGCCCGAGGGCTCTTTTCAAGAGGAGCTAGGCTTGTGGCAACGAGAGTGGTTTTATATTACCGATTCCCGGAGCACCAAGTGTGTGGCACTTCCTGCCTTTCGCTCGGGTCCCCCACCACGGCTAGCGTCATGGGTTAACAGAGGGTTAGATTGGGGTTTGCCCAAAGACGTGCCCCTGTTACAGGGCCGAATTAAGGATCTCTTGGAAGGAGACCTCAGCTTGGTCAAGGTGACGCAGGTCATGCTGATTCGCCGAATATTGCCCGGCAAACGTCGCCCCATTCGCCTGTGGGAGTTTAATCCAGAGGGACCGCGAGCTCTCCAGAACTTTATGGATGCAACGCCCGCGGAGATGTATAGACTGTTCTTCGGATCACAAGAGATGTGTCTGGATTTAACCGAGGACGCAGGCCTAAGCTGCAATCGCCCGGATACTCAAGTAAGCAACCTTGTGCCCGGACCTTCTATCCTTATATTTGTCATAAACTTGCCCCTAAAAGAGTCGTCCTTTTAAATAGGAGTGGATAGCGAAGGCAAAGCTGATCAGGTGTCCGGCTCCCCTTCCTAAAACCAGGCCGGATCCTGTGCTGGTCAGGATGCTGGAGATAATGCCTTTGGAGGGGGAGGACAAGGAAGCTATGGCCTCCTCGAAGGAGGCTGCTCCGAAGGGAGGAACCGACAATTCCTCTCCTAAGGGGAAGAAGAGAGCCGCCTCTGACGACCCGGAAACCATGGCCTCGAAACGGGGGAGAAAATCCTCGTCAGAGGGTCCGACGCCGGGGAGTTCCTCGGCCGGACTACGCCCTCAAGGGGATCAGCCCTCCAGCGAGCCGTAAGTGGAGAAAAGATTTTCCTTTTGAGGGATGAGGGAAGTCCTTGATTTATATCTGAGAAGATTAACCAAACCTTTATATTGTAGCTCGGACCTCAGCCCTTCTCAGCAGAGCTCGTCTTCGGGGGATCTCCTTCCGGAGATGATGGAGAGCGGGACGCCTCCCCCTGCCATGCCGCCTAGCGAGGCGGGCGACCCTGAGGTGTCGCCGCGGAGGGTTTCTCCAAATCCGGCAGGGGCGGAAGGTGGTTATGCGCCCCCCCGAGGTTCTCCGCGTCCGGCCTTCGAAAGAGGTCATGGGACGAGCCCGGCACCGTCTGGTGCTCGGCCGGAGGAGCTAAATATTCTGCTGGGGCGAGCTTCTATCTCAGAGGAGCACCGCGCATTGATGGGCACGGTGATTGAAAGGATCTCATCCGTAGAGAGCGGATTGTATGAGGCCGTCAAAAGTTTACTGACGGGTTTCGAGGTACATTAGATAATGTATACTTTTGTCAGTTGCGCATGAGTAAGATGCGCCCTGTGTAGATAGTAGCCCCGGAGACTCTACGCGTTGTCAAGAAATGACGGCACGCGGAGGATCATAATCCCAGGTCTAAGATGTCGCCTTTGAATGTAGGCGGCAGGGTGTCCGGAATTGAGCCAAACTAAAGATTTTGCCGAACTAAAGCGGTAACTAGACATAGCAGATGCCGACATCACGCTTGTCAATAAGCGGCTTGATGAGGCTCAAGGTATGTAATTCCTCGGGAGGCATCAGGTAAGAACAGTTTTATGCCTGTGTCTTACGATGTGTGTGCTTGACGCAGATGGTGCGGCCGCCGTGGAGAGTCTTAGGGCAGAACTTGCCCGAGTTAAAGAACAAGCCAGCGAAAGTGATGCGGCCACCAGGAAAGCCCTTGAAGAGCTGAGAGCCGAACATGCTGCTCATTGCCGAAGCAAGGAAGAGATGGCCGAGATGGCCGAAAAGTTAAAAAGCGCTACAGACCGTTGCAGACTTCTTGAAAAAGAAGACCAGGCGAAACAGACGGACTTAGAGAAGGCCGTTCCCAATGCCAAGGACGCGCGCTCTGCGATGAGAGCTGCGAAGGAGGAGCTGCGTCAGGCCGAACAAATTGCGGCTGGAAAGCCCTTTATGCTGCGAAGGAAATTTTGTGATCCGAAGTTTGCTCCGTTGGACCGGATGTGGAGTGTGGAGGATACCTATCTGGACTTGGCAGCGAGTGCTGCTGATGCGACCGAACACTTTCTTGATCAAAAAGATCGCGAAGTGGAAAAGCTTTTCTGGTCGCAGTTTCACAATCGAGAGCGTCCGCTGGCAGAGGATGATCGTTTGGCTCAATGGGCCGAACTGAATAGGTTGTCTAGACTCGCCATGAAGTACGTCATGGGTCACCTATGGCCGGGGAGATCGGAGCCGAAGAGTTATTTCAGCTTGGTGCAGCAATTCCTTGATGCGGTGCCGCGTATAAATGCAATGAAGAGGTCAGCATGCATAGAGGGCACTAGGATGGCTCTTGCCCGTGTTAAGACATACTGGGCAGAGATGGAGACCACCGTTGTTGCGTCCCGAGATTCGGACAAAAGCTGAGTACCCTCCGAGCACTATTTTCAGGAAGTTCTTGAAGGCGCTCGTGTAATAGAGATGCAGTGCCTAAAACATGCTATGTTATGATAGCATATGTAATTATAAAGTAATATTTTGATAAACTGTAGTGGCCTTTTTTATACTTGTGCCTCCAAGTATTGGGAACACCTCCTGTGCGGCCGTTTTAAGATATATATATATATATATGTATATATATATATATATATATATATATATATATATATATATATATATATATATGTAGAATCTGAAAGATGGCAGTCGTTGGCTTCAGCCCCCACGCACATAGTGCGGGGGTGCTCGCAGAAGATGCATTTTCACACTTAACCCAATGTCTTGGTCCTACAAAGGAGGTGATAGCGCAGCGGGCCAGGCAACTGGACTATAATGCTTTAACACTTTCACTTCGCCATAGGAGTTTGACAGTGAGACTATTTAGGTAGCCCCTTGGTGGCAACTGCGCTCGTCCGAGTTCAGGGCGTGTATGTGCCTGACCGGGAAGCGGCCCTTTGTTAAAGCGGAGGAATCCGATAGATTCCGATAGGTCATCGAGTGGCTAACCAGTCTCACGCTACATCATGACAGTCAGTTTTCCGCTTTCTCTACTGAGGTGCTCGCCCGGCCAAACCGGGGCACAATCGCAGTAGTTCTCCTGGTGCTACCTTAGCCGATAGAGCAGAACGTAAGGTAGCCGAACTCAGGAGCCGGGCAACCCAACATTTGACCAAAGACATGATTTGGAGCTGATGCATATAATGCCAAAACTCGCGACGCCGAACACTCCCTAAGGTGTTCGGTCTTTATGAGTGCGGGCGAAACAACACTCTTTATTAAAAAAGCCCCTAGTGTCCAGGTACGTGCAAAAATTCTGACGTGGCCACATGCCAAGACGCCGGCCTCCTCCTTGGTTATATCAGAAAGAAAAAACTAGGGGATGTGTAGCAACAAGAGACAGTAAAAAAGGTTTACGCAGGGTCTTAATCTAAAAAGAATCCTTTAGGACGGGTCCCTACTGCACGTCTGCGCCTGTGTCTCCATTGTGCCGTATCCTGGACGGGCGCCGCACGACGTTCATCTGTAAAAGAGAGGAACTGAGTTGAAAATGGGTCGTGCCGAAAAAGTTTAAAATAAGCAAAGTATAAAGTAAGATATATAAGATTGAGCTTTATTGTCTCTTATTGTATATGCGTGGAGCCCCTAGTGCGGGGGTATATGGCTTCTAGGCCTGCATCAATGATGATTTTGCACCGAACTCGTCTATCCGCGTTCGTGGTCTTGAATGACCTATTTCGAAGTTTTTTTTTGGCCGGTGAGGCCATTTTGCTGTTGGGCTGTCAAAGCGACCGCACAGTCCTCTGCTTGGGGAGGCGCACTTTAGTGCTTCCCCTTCAAAGAGATGATGCCTCGTGGACCGGGCATCTTAAGCATAAGAGATGCATAATGCGGTATTGCGTTAAAGAGAGCGAAAGCTTCGCGTCCCAGTAGTGCTTGATAGCGACTTGAGAACGGGACGATATGGAAGGTTAGCTTTTCGCGGCGGAGGTTATCGGTAGAGCCGAATATGACTTCGAGCCGGAGAAAACCCATACAATGGGTGTCCGGACCAGGTATTACCCCTTGAAAGGAGGTTTTGTTGCGGCGGATTATTGCTGGGTTTATCCCTATGTGCTGGATTGTATCCTGATATATCAGGTTTAGTCCACTGCCGCCGTCCATAAGGACATTTGAAAAATGGAGTCCGCCAATTATTGGATCGAGTATCAAGGCAGTCCATCCTACATTCTTGATATTCCTAGAATAATCTAGCTGATCGAAGATGATCGGTTTTGACAACCAGTGGCACGACCCTTTGGGGATGGGCCGTATGGTGCGTACCTTTACGGGTGCCGCACGTTTTGTTATGTGAAGTGAGTTCACTGTTTTTACTTCTTGTGGGAAGGTCTTTTGTTTCCTGGTGCTCTGCTTTTGGGGTTCGTCCTCGTCTTCGCTTGGTGTGTCGAGCCCCTTGTGTTCAGCATTGAGTCTGCCGGATTGTTTGAAAACCCAACAGTCGCTGTGGGTATGGTTAGCAGGCTTCCCGGGAGTACTGTGTATCTGACATATCCTGTCCAGGATTTTATTTAGGTTGGATGGATCGTCCCTATTATCCTGGGGGGCAATTTTTCCTGATTTTGTCGTGAGCCTTTGAATCTGGCATTGACTGCCGTGCTCTTCGGACTTTTGTCCTTAGTCCAGCGATGGTCCTTGTTGCATTGCGGTTTTCCGTTTCCATCCCTAGTTTCGGATGTACTTGGGTCGCTGGGGCTGCACCTTGCCAACCAGCTGTCCTCCCCTGCACAAAAGTGGGTCATGAGGCTTGTTAGTGCGGCCATTGTTCTTGGCTTTTCTTGGCCGAGGTGTCTGGCGAGCCATTCATCTCGGACGTTATGCCTGAAAGCTGCTAAGGCTTCGGCGTCCGGATAGTCGACTATCTGATTCTTTTTAGTGAGGAATCTATTCCAGAACTGCCGAGCTGATTCTCCGGGTTGTTGAGTTATGTGACTAAGATCATCTGCATCCGGAGGGCGGACATAGGTCCCTTGAAAGTTTGCTCGGAAAGCATCCTCGAGCTCTTCCCAGCTTCCAATTGTGTTTTCGGGAAGGCTTTTAAGCCAATGCCGGGCTGGCCCTTTAAGCTTAAGGGGTTGATATTTTATGGCATGGAGATCATCTCCTCTAGCCATGTGTATGTGAAGGATATAATCCTCGATCCAAACTCCAGGGTCTATTGTTCCATCATATGCCTCTATGTTTACGGGTTTGAATCCCTCTGGGAATTCATAGTCCAGGACCTCATTGGTGAAACATAGGGGGTGTGCGGCGCCCCTGTATTTGGGTGTGCCGGATTCTGATGATGGCTTCATAGCGTTGCTTACGAGAGCTTGCTTTCTTGGCCCATAAATGGACCTGACTGGGCCATGATGCGAATCCTTAAGTGGGTCGCATGCCGATTTAGGTGCGGCGCCACTTGCCGCTTTATGGGGTCGTCTATCCGACCGTGTGGCTTTTTCATTTTTTGAATGCGAGGGCTCTAGGGCCTCTTCGTCGAATTCAGGAAGTAGCCTTCTTTTCGGATAGCTTTTAGTGTGGCGACTGTCGCCGTACTTATCTGCGGTATTGATTACTTTGCTCCATCTAATCCGGAGTGCATCTTCCGCTGTTTTTAGCTTCCGCTTCTGCTTTTTTAGGCTGCGTGCAGTTGCAACGAGCCTCTCATGGAGATTCTTCTGCTCCATAGGTTTATTCGGTGTGAGGTCGTCCGGAATGCCGTTTTCGTCGGAGGAGGGATGTTCGGTTTCTCTATCCGTGTTGCCCTATTCGGACGGTTGCTCTAAGGCCTGTTCATCGTCTACCGGCTCGTCCTGCTCTATGGCTGGGTTTTTGTCGAGGCGGGGCTTGGGTCGGCGTTTACGCCGATGCTTTGATTGCTTTTCGGGGGGTCGAACTCCCGTCCCATCCCCTTTTTCCTTGTTGTCGCTTCCTTTAGGGGTATCCACCATGTACACATCGTGAGATGAGGTGGCTGTCCAATGCCCTATGGGCGTTGGTTCGTCGGTATCTCATGCATCGTCATCCATGCTGTCGGTGTCTCCGGAGTCGAAGTTGAGCACGTCGTTTAAATTGTCGACAGTGGCTACCAAGTGGGTGGTGGGTGGGCTTTGAATTTCTTCATCGTCCGTATCCCATCCTCGCTGACCGTAGTCCGGCCAGGGCTCTCCTGATAAAGAGAGAGACTTAAGAGAATTCAGGATGTCGCCAAAAGGCGAATGCTGAAAGATGTCTGCGGCGGTGAACTCCATTATCGGCGCCCAATCGGATTCGATTGGCAGGGGCGCGGGGGATTTGGAGTCCGGGGATGAGTCCGGATCCTCGGAGTCATGGGTCGTGGAGAGTGCGGGGCTAGCGTTCGGCTCGATCGCTTTCGGGATCGCAGCCCCCGAGGTGACGTCCAACCGCTCATCCTCGATTGGCGCAATAGGCTCCGAGTTAGGGGTCAGAACCGATGTGTGTGCGGCCTCCAGGACACTGTCCGGGGGTAGAGCTAGATCATGCCCCTCGAGATAGTGTGGCGCGCTTGGCCATGGCTCGAGCCCGTCGAAGATCAAGTCTCCGCGGATGTCAGCCGTGTAGTTTAAGCTTCCAAACCTGACTTGATGGCCAGGGGCGTAGCTTTCGATCTGCTCCAGGTGGCCGAGCGAATTGGCCCGCAGAGCGAAGCCGCCGAAGACGAAGATCTATCCGGGGAGAAAAGTCTCACCCTGGACCGTATCGTTGTTGATGATCAAAGGAGCCATCGGGCCTAAAGGCGATGACACAGAGGAACTCTTAATGAAAGCACGAATGTCGGTGTCAAAACCAGCGGATCTCGGGTAGGGGGTCCCGAACTGTGCATCTAGGCCGGATGGTAACAGGAGGCAGGGAACATGATGTTTTACCCAGGTTCGGGCCCTCTTGATGGAGGTAAAACCCTACGTCCTGCTTGATTAATATTGATGATATGGGTAGTACAAGAGTAGATCTACCACGAGATCAAGGAGGCTAAACCCTAGAAGCTAGCCTATGGTATGATTGTTGTATGTGGAGTTGATCGCCTACGGACTACAACCCTCCGGTTTATATAGACATCGGGTAGGGTTAGGGTTACACAGAGTCGGTTACAATGGTAGGAGATCTTGAATATACGCATCACCAAGCTTGCCTTCCACACCAAGGAAAGTCCCATCCGGACACGGGACGAAGTCTTCAATCTTGTATCTACATAGTCTAGGAGTCCTGCTGAAGGTATAGTCCGGCTACCCGAACACCCCCTAATCCAAGACTCCCTCAGCCGCTCACCACCTTCGGCTTCACATTGAAGGTCTTCAGCCATAGGCCGAAGTGGGGCGGGATGTGGAGAAAGGCCTCGCACACGACAATAAATACCAAGATGATAGAGGCGAGGGTGTCCCGATGTTTCGATGAGATGGTGGCTATCATTTTCTGTGGGAGTCGACCTTGATGATCCGACTACGAACGTGCGAGACGTCGCGCCTTAGCAATCGCTAAACCAACTTCCGAGGGGTTATTGACCACGCCGGAGCACGATCAACCTGACCATGAGGGAATGAAGAACAACCAAGAAACTGAGATTGCAATCTAGATATTGCGAACATAAGATGAAAGCTTTATTGGTCAAGGTGGGGTTCTATGACGCCTTTGTCTGGTCATTAAACACAAATGAAGTATGCGAAGTTGCAGCTATGGAGAACTTTAATCTAAACAAAACCCAAAGTCTAAAAGACGCCCTAAGGGCTGTATATATGGAGGAAGATGGGGGAATTTCGTGGCCCTTGGAGGAGGGGTCCAAAACCAACCCTATCTCTTGTTACCCCACACATACGGACTCTAAAAACAACCTATACTTAAGTATTTCGTAAATACATGGGCCTGGCCCAATAATAAGGTGACGCAGCACCTAGAATAGCCTCTGGACGAAATTTATGAAGTGGCATCTTGTATATTCGTCCAAGGCTTCATGCACTCCTTATGGTGGCTTCAAAGTCCTTAAATCATCACTTGTAACTCCGTTATTGATCCCCTTGCACATGCCATCATCTCCATGCTTGGTCTTGCTCCAGTGTTCATCCCTCTTATCCATGCCAGGCCCTTCATTTCTAGGAAAAACAAATGTATCCAATTTAGGCAGCATCATATTCTCATGAACATTAGAATCATTAGGAAGAAACGAAAGTACCTGATAATTTAATTGGCGTGCGCGAGCTCTAGTAATTGGTACAGTATGTATAGCGGCAGGGGATGTAGGTGTAACAATGGTATTGATGTCCTCATCATCCTCCCCTTCATGAAATGAAGTCGTCCTCGACGGAAGGTCATCTTCCTCACCCAAATAAGGCTTCAAATGTGCAATGTTAAAAGTTGGACTAACCACAAAATCTGCAGGCAGCTCAAGTTTATATGCATTATCATTTATTTTCTCTAACACCTTAAAAGGAACATCAGCACGTGGCATTAGCTTTGATTTGCACAAATTAGGAAATCTATCCTTACGCAAATGTAATCAAACAAGATATCCAGGTGCAAAGTCAACATGTTTTCTACCCTTATCTCCAGCAAGTTTATATTTAGCATTCATACGCTCAATGTTTTCCTTAGTTAACTCGTGCATTTTTAAAATCAATTCAGCACATTCTTTAGCATCAAAATTAACCTTCTCCGAAGATGGAAGAGGCAACAAATCAATAGGTGCACGAGGTAGGAAACCATACACAATTTCAAAAGGGCACATCTTAGTAGTAGAATGCAATGAACAATTATAAGCAAATTCAATATGAGGCAAGCATTCTTCCCACATTTTCTTATTATTCTTCAAAATATCCCTAAGCATAGTAGACAATGTTCTATTGACTACTTCAATTTGTCCATCAGTTTGGGGTGACAAGTAGTACTAAAAAGCAGTTTAGTCCCCAACTTAGCCCATAAACATCTCCAAAAGTGACTAAGAAATTGATTATCACGATCTGAAACAATAGTATTTGGCACACCATGCAAGCAAATAATTTCACGAAAGAACAAATCAGCAACATTAACAGCATCGTCGCTTTTATGACATGGTATAAAGTGTGCCATTTTCGAAAACCTATCCACGACAACAAATATGCTATCCCTCCCCTTCTTTGTTAGAGGTAAACCTAAAACAAAGTCCATAGAATTATCCTCCCAAGGAACACTAGGTACAGGCAAAGGCATATATAAACCATGAGGATTGAGTCATGACTTAGCTTTTTGACATGTAGTGCAGCGAGCAACCAAACACTCAACATCCCGTTTCATCTTTGGCCAAAAGAAATGTGTAGCAGGTATATCCTTCGTCTTCTTGACGCCAAAGTGTCCCATTAATCCTCCTCCATGCGCCTCCTACAACAACAAAAGACGAATGGAGCTAGCTGGAATGCATAGCTTGTTAGCACGAAACACAAATCCATCATTAATAACGAACTTGTTCCAAGTTCTCCCTTCCTTACAATCATGCAATACATCTTTAAATTCAGAATCATGCACATATTGATCATTGATGGTCTCCAAACCAAATATTTTAAAGTCAAGTTGTGAAAGCATAGTATAACGACGAGACAATGCATCAGCAATAACATTTTTGTTACCCTTCTTGTGTTTAATGACATAAGGGAAAGTCTCAATGAATTCAACCCATTTAGCATGTCTACGGTTCAGTTTTGCTTGACTTTTAATGTGTTTCAAAGATTCATGATCAGAATGTATAACAAATTCCTTGGGCTATAAATAATGTTGCCATGTTTCTAAGATCCGAACAAGAGCATATAATTCTTTATCATAAGTAGAATAGTTCAGACTAGGCCCACTCAATTTTTCAGAAAAGTATGCAATAGGTTTGCCATCTTGTAATAACACACCTCCTAATCCAATTCCACTAGCATCACATTCAAGCTCAAAAGTCTTATTAAAATCAGGAAGTTGGAGTAAAGGAGCATGTTTCAACTTATCTTTCAATACCCAGAAGGCTTCTTCCAGTGCGGTACCCCAAACAAAAGGCACAACCTTCTTTGTAAGCTCGTTGAGAGGTGCAACAATGGTGCTGAAATCTCTCCCAAAACGCCTATAAAAACCAGTGAGGCCAAGGAAACTCCTCACATGTGTGACCGTTTTGGGCTGCGGCCAACTCTCAATAGCTTCAATCTTGGCTTTATCAACTTCAATTTCCTGCGGAGTAACAACATAGGCAAGAAAAGATACTCGGTCGGTGCAAAAGGTGCACTTCCCAAGGTTACCAAACAAACGTGCATCACGTAGAGCAATAAAAATAGCACGCAAATGTTCCTCCAAAGATTTGCTATAAATCAATATGTCATCAAAGTAAACTACCACAAATCGTCCAATGAAAGCACGTAAAACTTTGTTCATTAATCTCATGAAAGTACTAGGTGCATTAGTTAACCGAAAAGGCATTACTAACCACTCATATAATCCAAACTTAGTTTTAAATGTTGTTTTCCATTCAACTCCCAATTTCATACGAATTTGATGGTATCCACTACGCAAATCAACTTTGGAGAATATTAGAGCCACTCAATTCATCAAGCATATCATCTAGCCTAGGAATAGGATGACGATAATGAAAAGTAATATTATTAATGCCTCTACAATCAACGCACATACACAACATACCATCCTTTTTCGGCACTAAAATGATAGGAACAGCACAAGGAGTAAGGGATTCGCGTATATAACCTTTGTCGAGCAGCTCTTGTACTTGACGCATAATCTCCTTCGTCTCCTTTGGATTGGTACAGTATGGTGCACGGTTGGGTAATGATGCACCGGGACTTAAGTCGATTTGATGCTCAATCCCTCAAATAGGTGGTAATCTCGGTGGCACATCTTGTGGAAAGACGTCAGTGAACTCCTGCAAAATGTTAGTGAGAGTAGGAGGCAAAGAGGAAGGCACGTCCTCGAATGAAAATAATGCCTCTTTGCACACAAAAGCATCGCAAACAGATTTGCTAAAATCTAGATCATCAATATCAGATTTGGTGGCGAGTAAACATGCACCTTTCAATTTAATTTCAGAAGCAACACTACATGGTTTACTATTAGGATTCATTTGTTGCTCAAATTCTTTTGCCACAATCTGATTTTCACTCTTATTTTGCTCCTGTTTTGATTTATTAGCTCTATTAATATCATCTTTCAAAATGGAATCAGGAGTCATAGGAAGCAAAGTAATATTTTTGTCCTTATGAACAAGAGTATACTGATTGTTTCTACCATGGTTTATAGAATTTTTATCAAATTGCCATGGTCTACCAAGTAATAAGGAACATGCTTGCATCGGTACGACATCACAATCAACATAATCAGCATATGTAGAGATACTAAAATGCACACAAACAGTACGTGTTACCTTAACCTTGCCGCTGTTGTTGAACCATTGGATGTAGTAAGGATGTGGATGTGGTCTTGTGGTGAGAGATAGCTTCTCCACCATATCCATGCTAGCCAAGTTGTTGCAGCTCCCTCCATCTATGATGACGCGAATAGAACATTCCTTCACAACTCCCTTTGTATGGAACAAATTATGCCTCTGATTTTGCTCAGCTTGTGTGACATGCACACTCAAAACACGTTGAGAAACTAAGCATTTATACCTGTGGAACGCCTCCCCACTCGCCTTAAAACTCGCCTATTATCAAGGGTTGTGTAAACAAGAATGGTTGGGTTATCCATGCCCGAATTGATGAAAATCCCGCAATAAGGGGACACGATATCTGCTTTGACAAGACGTGCCAATGACAACCATGTGATGTCATATTACAAAAAGTTGTCAGCAGATTCAACTCGTGGAAAATTATATTCCCTCTGCAGTTTTGTGTGATGCGTGTGTTACAGGTCCAGACACATTCAGTATGTCTGAAGACTATCTTGGAGTTCGGAAGGAGGAACCCTCCTTGCAATGCCGAACACAGATCTATGCGCCAGATACCTTGTCATTGAAGCCAGGTTCAGGTGCTACTGAGGGAGTCCTAGACTAAGGGGTCCTCGGGCATCCGGCCTGTTAGCCATGGGCCGGACTGATGGGCTGTGAAGAACACGAAGACTGAAGACTGCACCCGTGTTCGGATGGGACTCTCCTTGGCGCGGAAGGCAAGCTTGGCGACCAAATATGTAGATTCCTTTCTTCGTAACCGACCTTGTGTAACCCTAGATCCTCTCGATGTCTATATAAACCGGAGGACTTAGTCCGGAGGAGGGACACATTCATTATCATAGTCATACATGCTAGATCTCTAGGGTTTAGCCATTACGATCTCGTGGTAGATCAACTCTTGTAATACTCATATTCATCAATATCAATCAAGCAGGATGTAGGGTATTACCTCCATAGAGAGGGCCCGAACCTGGGTAAACATCATGTCCCCTGTCGCCCGTTACCATCGACCTAAGACGCACAGTTCGGGACCCCCTACCCGAGATCCGCCGGTTTTGACACCGACAGAGAGCGCAACCTCCGGGTGGAAATTCTTCGTGGCATCAGCGGGCAGTCGCTGGGCCACCAGTGCTTGAAAGAGGTTCCGACCATGGAGGCCGATTAGGATGTCAGGCAATGAGGAGCCCGGGTGCGCAGGCTGGAGGAGTACGGCGATGTCGTCCGCGAGCTTCTTGAGGACGGTGAACTTGTTGGTGGTGGCAATGATCTTCTTGTCCAACTGAGATTCGTAGTTGGCGTCAATGGCGGCCATCCACCAGTCGGTCGCCAACACCGTCTGGAGACGATCCTCGGTGCCATGCCGCACGCCAGCGTCATGGACCATCTAGCACAGGCGCTGGACGCTCGCGTGCATCGCTGCCATGGGTCTGGAGTGAGCACTTTTGAGCTTAGTGTAGGTGCTTAGGAAAATACTTAGGTGTGTACGATGTGGTAGATGCATTGGAATGGAGGGGCGCCTTTATATGAGTGCAAACTGTGTTGCATTCACATCGTGCATCGTCTTTGCCCGGTCCTCCGCCCATTACTTCCCTCATGTATTCACAATGCTAATTGAAGGAGGATGCATCATTGGCCATTCAACATTTCGGCAACCACTACCCCCTCCCTCGTCTGCATTAAAGTCGTATCGGGAACTGTGCCGCCCGCTGTCAAATCGAATAGTACTGCATCACCCGCTGCATGCCTGGCTCAACACGCCTCCTCGCCTCCATCAAACCCCTCCGTTAAACCCGCAGGCAAACCGAGAAACCTACTCTGGCAACACGGCCGTTCATGAGCGGGCCAGAATTAAACGCAACGTCGGTCGAGCTCCTCCCGTCCTCCCTCAGTTTAAACGAGGCCAGACGCCGGCCAAGCTCCTACCGATAGCCCTCTATTTAAACAAGGCCAGACAGACAGTGGGCAAGAATCGCACCCCTCCGTCGCTCCCCCATCTCCTCCGTCACCATTTTCTCCACTCTTCCGATTTCTTCCGAGGAGCAGTTCTCCAGCATACTACCCGGCTGGGTGGCCCGCTGAGCCCTCAAGATACAG
Source organism: Triticum dicoccoides (assembly GCF_002162155.2). Lineage (NCBI taxonomy): Eukaryota > Viridiplantae > Streptophyta > Magnoliopsida > Poales > Poaceae > Triticum > Triticum dicoccoides. Next base: position 209,317,824 of record NC_041380.1, read on the forward strand.
GGAGGCCGGTCGGTGCTTCACCAACCTCGCTTGGCCCAACAGAGCCAGTACTGCCCCAAGCCGGCGCGTGGTTCAGCAACTCGCTGCTCTGGTTCAGCTCAATGAGGAGTGGCGAGTTGCTCCACGCCGGCACGGCGACAAGCACGCCGGTACGGGCATCGTCGCTGTTGCGTTGTACCATGCCGCCAGTGTCTGCGGTGGCCACGCCTCCCGTGTCTGTGGGCGCACCTACCGTGCCTGTGGCAGCGCCATGCAGGCAGAGACAGAAGCCGAGTGCATGGAGAGAGACGAGTCGATGGCCAGCTTCTTCGTGTCTGCTGCCATCATCGAGGAGAAGTAGAACACGGGAGGCCGCCGTCACTTGGGTCCCGTGAAGGTCACCACCGAGGTGACGACTGCACATTCAGGTGGTTTCTTTGCTGCTTCGTCTCTTCCGAGGACCTTCGTCGACCCCCCAAGTGTCTGCCGGACATGACGAAGACAAAGGGATTCGCGGGCGACCATTTAGATTACGTACTCCCTCTCCGGCTGGCAGGAAATATTTGTTCCAAGAATGGATAAATTGGATGTATCTATAACTAAAATGAGTCTAGATACATCCATTTATAGGACAAGTATTTTCGGATGGAGGGAGTATTAATTATACCAATAGAGCCGGATTAGCACCGCTTAGTTCATGTAGATGTAATGAAATACATCCTTTTTATATGAAGATCCGACTTTTTTATACTTAATCCTTCATGCTTATGTGAAATCGGTCCGTGTTTGCACGAATTTCATCTGGTTAGTTAGAGTTGTGAAAATGTATGCCACTGGCGTTTAATTTCGTCTTCCGTGGAAGGAAGCGGGAGGAAATTTGTCGGCTGCCGTTGGAGATACTTTTATGCTGGAAATAATAGAGTCACATCCAATCCATTTGAGTTAATTGCGTGTATCTATAAAAAGATAATTGCATATACAATGTACACATTACTTGCAGGGTGGCTACAGCTTCGTACAGAATGTTAAAAAGAAATAAGTCCATCCTTAATCTTGTATTCTAAGTACTATGTGGGTTCCACTGTCAGTACGGTAGAGGAAGAAGTATATATTAAATAAGTAATATATAATATAAAAATATAAAGTTAAAGATAGAATTCGAACTCAGGTCATCGCGTTGCGAGCATCCGCCGCTAACCAGTCCAGCACATTTTAGTTGTGGACCATGCTGGAGATATATCTCCATGTCTACTCTTATACTCCCTCCGCTTCTAAATATTTGCCTTTTTCAGATTTCAAATGGACTACCACATACGGATGTGTATGTAGACATATTTTAGAGTGTAGATTCACTCATTTTACTCCATATGCAGTCACTTATTGAAATATATAAAAAGACAAATATTTAGGAACATAGGGGGTAGAAAACAGAGTTGGTGATGATGGTGTGCGTGTCATCCTGCAATATAGGCCATCGAATTTATATCTAACGGATAGGAAGGAAACTATGGCAATTTTGAAAAAAGATACACAGACACACACCCCTCTCCACGTTTGCAAATAAGGCCTTCCCTTGTTCATCCTTTTCTCTCACAAGATAAACTACTCATTCAAATGCATCTTGATGTTCCCTGCAATGCATGGGCATCTAGCTAGTTTCTTTTAAAATAGTTATTATGATAATTGGGTTGAAGTGATATATTCTATGTCTGCCCCGAATGATTTCAGATTCACTAGTAGTAACAAAGAAAAGATTACCTTGTTAATTAACAGAAAACAGGGTGAAAACTATCACATGAGGCCAGTAAAAACAAGGCACACTAGGTTCAGCGTCATCGTCACTACAACTGTGCGCACGCGAGAAGTCTACATATCGAGGGGGCTACGGAGAGAAAGACACATTGAGTGTGTCTGACCGAGGCACAGAGACACAATGTTTGAGATAGAAACCAATTGATAGATCAAGATCAGATTGAGTTGTCACCCTTGTTATGTCATTGTTGGGGTGGGGGTGGGGAGGGGGAGGGAGAGAAAGACATATCGAGAGTGTGTGCGGTAGGCACAGAGGCACAAACTAGCGAGTGTGTGTATGTGTGTGTGTGTGTTTGAGAGAGAAGCAGTAGATAGATTACTATCAAGATCGAGGTGACACCTTACTCCTTTGGTGTCGGGTAGTGTGTGTGTCTGTGTGTTTGAGAGAGAAGCGAGTCAATAGATTAGTATCAAGATCGCGGTGTCACACTACTCCTTTGGTGTCGGGAAGTGTGTGTGTGGGGAGGGGGGGCAGTGACACTTACATATCTCTACTCTTATAAAAAATAGAGTTGGTGATGATGGTGTGCCTGCCATCTTGCAATATAGGCCATCCGACTTATATCCGACGGATAGGAAGGAAACTATGGCAATTTTGCATAAATATACCCACACCCCTCTCCACATTTAAAAATAAGGCCTTCCCTCGTTCATCCTTTTCTCCCACAAGATAAACTACTCATAAAAATGCATCTTGATGTTCCATGCAACACATGGGCATCTTGCTAGTAGGGAGAAGGAGTTTATGTGACACATATCTATATTAAGGAATAGGTAGATAGCATGTGTGCGAGGCATACTTAAAGCATCATGGAGATAAACAAACGGTGTGCATGCAAGTGCCGGAAAAAATGAAGTGAGAAACAATGTCTATGTGTGTGTGCTTGTGTGTATGCGTGTATGCGAGAGTGAGAGAGAGAGAGAGAGAGAAATCTCAAAACAAAAGGTGCTCTGATGGAATCCCATTGTGTGTATTCATATGGTTCCGGAACTCGAGTTAACGTCAGGCATATGTGTGAGAGACATAATTATAATTTGAAACATTAGTGGTTGTGGGTGGGTGGAATTAAAGGGGTGGGCATGTTCGACAGACAGAGCGTGTGTGTTTCTGTGTGAGAGACTTGTAGGATGGGTTAGAAAGACGAATTATAACCATGACAGAGGGAGATAAATACATGATGTGCGCGTGTGTGATTCTGATGCCGACGGGGAAATGAGATATGTATGCGTGTGAGAGAGATTGCACAATTCATTCACGTATCACTATCTAGCGATCGTGGGCATGCATCGCTTGAACATAAATCAACATCTACTTCATATCGTGGCCAAAGGTACAATATCGATTCAACGCTATAAAGATTGGACACTCACATATCACATTTTTTCTATCTAAATAAACCTTTTTAATTGTGCATGCCAAAGTTATAGTGATGTCCGATCAAACAACCAATGTAGAGATCATCTACATGCACCATTGTTAGTCTTGCATTCAAATTCATTAGTCTTGGATGATTTAAGGTTCTATTCTAAAGTAATATATGTAATATTAATATATGAATTCAACGGGTACGCATTTTATGAAATGGAGGCTATGTAATCATGTGAGGTAACACTTTTAAGTAGTGGACTACAATATCTATTTCTTTTGTGGGACTACAATATCCATTTCTTTTTGTGCGCCTCTACACTAACACGTCAATGCATTACGTTTAAAGTAAATAACCAATGGCACTACATTATCTATTTACATGAGAAATACATAGGCTAAGTGTTTGATCCCTTTTTCTGTGAAGACGCCTCCACACCTGTACGATTGGCCACGCCCGTGTGGACGTCCAAGTTATCGGTGCATCATCCCGAGTTATTGTCTTTTTTTCTGGGGTGGACTTCACACCAGTTATTAACTGCTGACGCATGCCCTGTGTACACAGTCTCACATGACCTTCCCGCTAGCATGGTCCAAAATTAGTTGAAACTGGATACGAACGATCTCGCGGGCGGCAAAATCTCTCGCCTCCTTCTAAAATTTCTGCCACCTAGTCTTTTGCATGCGAAATTCCCCTTTTGTCCTTGGTGCACGGAGAACAACAGTTACAATACCACCCTCATCTACATAATAGGTCGGGGCTGCTTTGGTAACTTCCGGTTCCCCCCACCACATGGCACACCCATTTCCTCTCCCCCTAACGCAAAAACGACTAACTGCACAGCACCAAAGCATCTTACATCACGCTGTCCGTACTTCATCGGCCTTTCTACCCCTCCCCTCTCGAAACCGTAGACTGCTCATCCACTACCGTACCTGAGCCCATTCACCGCCAGCGGCGTCGACCTCACTAGATCTGCTTCTGCGGCCGCATCTACCCCTCCCACCTCCCGTAGAAACAAGTAGACTGCTCATCCACCACTGTACCATAGCCCATTCAGTGCTGGCCTTCTCCATGGCGCCGGATCTGCTTCACTAGTACTCTCGTCAACCGCAGCGCATCTGCAGTGGCTCCTTCGTACTCCCCACCGGAGATGCTTCGTCCACACACACCCCCGGAGCAGCCGCACCGATGCCCCCGTCAACGGCCTCTGATCCTTTTCTCCGACACCTTCCTCGACCCTATCGGAGCCGCTTCGCCGAGACCATCGTCAAACCTACTAGAGTAGCTTCGCCTATACCATTCTCAACCCTACCGGGACTGCTTTGCCAACTCACAAGTCCACGGCCTCAGATCCGCTTCGTCGCACCCTCATCCAACCTACTGGAGCAGCTTCTGACGCCCCATCCACGGCCACAGATCCGCATCGTCGACACCATCCTGTCCCCAACCACCGGAGCAGCTTCACCGACGCCCTCGCCCACGGCCACAGATCCGCTTTGCCCACACTGTAGTCCACCCTACCGGAGCTGCTACACAAACACCCTACTCGATGGTTCTAGATCTCCTTACTAGACCCCGACAGCCAGCACAGCGTCATCACCCTTGATGTTTCTAACCTGATTCCCACTGTCTGGCAAGAAGCCAAGCACCCGCCATGGCCTAGGTACTTGTCACCTTTAAACCCATCCAGCATCACCTACCCGATATACTTCAAATATAATAACAGGTCGTTGTTACATGCTATGCAGCTGGCAAAAACTACAAGGATGATGTTTCTTATGGATCTAACATCTTGGCCCACCAAGATCCTGGACTGAGGCATTGCTATGATCTTGTAAGTGTGTCTGATGCGGAGCATCCTATGGACATCACCATATCAAGAGTCCGTTCGGCGAGTGACACGTGCGACATCTACACATACACAAAGGTGAATCATCTCCTTTACACGTGCTCATTTGACCCCTTCGAGGATGGTATACTACTTGACACTTCTCCCGTGTGCATCCATAGGTATTGTCGGAACGCTACGGATGACGTGAAGGGGTGCAAGCGCCAAGGAACACCTACACCATCCACGAGGGAAGCGTGGAAGCGAAGAGGAAGAAAGGAGCTACGGAGTCTACCGCGACCGGACGACTGGAAGCCACCAGATGTCCGACAATCTACAGCCACCGGACGACCGGACTACGCCGGACGTCCAACACCTGGAACTCCAGCCAGTCCAAGAGTCTAGCCGACGAGATCTAGAGCGATCGGACGACCGACCGAGACCGGACGTCCGGCACCTCCCAGGCGACGGACGACTGAGCGCCTCCGGACGACCGGTGCCACGGTGACAGAACGATATTTATGGAAGTTCGAAGACTTCTAGACGTCCGGACCGTCCCGAGCCTCCGGACGTCCGACACCCACTGGACGTCCGACGCCTGTGTGCGCAGCCGCATGCCTTTGACCTTGTATCTCTCTCCCACTTACCCCTTCGTGGCTTAGGCTATAAATAGACCTTCCCCTCATCCTACCTAGGGTTAGCATTGTGTTAGCTCATATGTGAGATAGAGCTTCGCTCATCCATCCGGATCTACTCCATTAAGAGGGACCGACACCTCTTCGAAGAAGATCCACGTTGGATTCAAGACCCCCTCTTGGGTGGCCCCTTCAAGACCTCCTCATGGAGATGAACTTTACCTTGTGTCTTTCCTTTTGTTGTTCATGTACCTTGTGGATCTTGTGTGTTTGATTGTCTAGTGGATGTGTGATGGGAATTGTTCTTGAGTGATTCCCCTTGTGTTTTCTCTCCGTTCTTCCCCGTGTTCTTCGTATTCTTAGTTCGGATCCGCTCCTTTCATTGAAGATCGGCCGTATAGGGTTCCATCCTACATCATCTTCGTATCATGAGCCACGTTGATCACGATTTCAGAGCCTCCCCTCTTCATTTTCTAGCTTGATTTTGTTGTGTTCTTCCCCAAATTCGAAAATCCCCACCAAAAATAGCCCCAATTTTTTTTGTGATTTGTTGGTTTGTGGAAGTTTTGTTGGATTTGATCCATTGATTTTCTTGGTTTCAAGTGGATCTAGCATCTCCCCAAGTTTCCCCATCTTTCACCCACGAAATCTCATCAATTTTGACCCCAAAATCTCCATTTTCCGCCCAAAATCGTGTCCCAGATCTCAAATCCCGCGGCGACCCCGACCCACCAGACAACCGACCTTTTACGGACGCCCGGAGCCCCAAGAAACACAGGACATCCGTCCTTTTCCGGACATCTGGAACCCCTAACCCAAGCCAAATTTATGGATTTCCGACCCGACTGGACGTCCGGCCCCCGCAGATCCGTCCTTTTACGGACGTCCGTAACCTGTACTTTCAGACTTCGGCTGATTCTTCTTTCGGCCATAACTAATTCATCTGAACTCTGATTTTGACGTTATTTAGCGCGTTTTGAAGCTCTTGACATCCCCCTTCCCACAAAAATACCACCAACATCATTTGACTCCATCAATTTTTTGAAATTTTGGCTTCTTTGCCTAGGGCTTCCACCACATCATCTGCTACACCACCACCGACTTCCGCAACCTAACCCTTTGTGATCCCCATAGCATTAGTGGTTGTTTGAGTAGTGATTAGAGTCTCCTAAGGTGTTTCGGCTACTTACAGATGATTGCTTCCTCATCAACCACCACCATAACTTCCAAATAGGCCTAACCACTATACACCTCCGCCACCCTAACTTAACCCAATTTTGTTTGTGTTGTGAGTTGTGTCCCCTAAGGTGTTTGGTCTACTTAGGAAACGTGCGTCCAACTTGGACACTGTCTATAGTCCACCACCTTACCCTCCATTTCCGCATTGCCTACTCGCAAAACCCATCATTGCATTTTCTCAATCCCATTGAGCTTCTGCAACCACCATCGCATTCCCGCTACCCCCATTAGACATTTGAGATTTTGAGTTTGCGGTGTTTCCATTTCCTAAGGTATTTCGGCTACTTAGGGACGATTCTCCATCATCTTGGTATCTCCATCAAGAACACCACCACTCATCATCGCCAAGGACGGTAACCTCCATATCATCTTGGTATCGTGGTATCCCTCCATTATATATTCCCTTGCCATTGCATTGTTACTAGCCCATTTTGCATCACTTGCCTATCGAGACTAGACATTTTAGTATTGTCGGCAATGTTACTTGTGCACATTAGTGATCATCGAGCTACACCTTCCATTGCCTACATACCATACCATATCGGTATCATCTTGGTATCCTATCATCTCGTGTGCCTCAAGTTTGTTCTCGCATATACACAATTGCTATCTTGCTTTGTGCATTCCGCATCGTGGCCATACAAAAAAAAGAGAAAAGAATAAGCTTTTAAGCAAAAGAGAAAGATCAAAGAAACTTGTAAGCAATAGCCATAGCATCATAATACATTGCTTATAAGATTGTCATATCCGATAATATTGGATCATAGCACCGGAACATCATACATACATAGCATACTTGGGATAGAAGTCGTTGCAATTTTGTATCCTATAGGTTGTGCACAAGTTTCGTATCCGCCTATTGAGCAATCGTGCTAACGTCTCTCTAGAGTTGTGCAACAAGAGCATTTTTTGTGGATTCCAAATTTTGAGGTAATTCCTTGGTTGCATGACCCCATTTATCTATCCGTGTGTGTGTTTCCGTGTGCCATTCATTGCTATTGGTCTACTTGTTTCACTTGCAAATTTGCGAATCTCTTTCAACAAACCAAGATATCAATTGTATATATGCGGGAACAAACTTGTGGCACAAGGGATGATATGACACCAATATGATATGGTATGTATGCAATGGGAGGTGTAGATCACTAATGTGCACAAGTAACGTTGCCGACAATACTCAAATGGCTAGTCTCGGTAGGCAAGTAACGCAAAATGGGATAGGGGTTAACAATGCAATGGCAAAGGAATATACAATGGAGGGATACCACGATACCAAGATGATATGGAGGTTACCGTCCGAGGCGATGATGAGTGGTGGTGATCTGGATGGAGATACCAAGATGATGGAGACTCATCCCTAAGTAGCCGAAACACCTTAGGAAACAGAAAAACCGCGAACTCAAAATCTCAAACGTCAAATGTCATAATGGTGGTAGAGGGAATGCGGTGGTTGTTTTGTAGAAGCTCAATGGAATTGCGAAATGGTAATGCGGAAATGGAGGGTAAGGTGGTGGACTATACACGGTGTCCGAGTTGGAAGCATAGTCCCTAAGTAGCCGAAACACCTTAGGAGACACAACTCACAACACAAACAAAATTGGGTTAAGTTGGGGTTGCGGAAGTGGTTAAACCTATGCGGAAGTGGGTGTGGTGGTTGATGAAGAAGCAACCATCCCTAAGTAGCCTACACACCTTAGGAGACTCAAATCACTCCTCAAGCAACCACTAATGCAATGGGGAACAAAATTGGTTAGGTTGCGGAAGTCGGTGGTGGTGTAGCGGATGATGTGGTGGAAGCCCTAGGTGAGGATGCCAAAATTCACAAAATTTGATGGAGTCAAAAGATGTTGGTGGTAATTTTGTGGGAAGGGGGATGCCAACAGCTTCAAAACGAGCTAAATAACGTCAAAATCGGAGTTCGAAGAATTAGTTATGGCCGAGAAAAAATCAGCCGAATTTGATATCTACAGGCAGCGGACGTCCGGCAATGGACGGTCGTCCGGTCGGGTCGGAAATCCGCTAATTACAGCTTGGGTTAGGGGTTCCGGTCGTCCGGTAACGTCGGACGTCCGGTGCTTCCTGGGTGTCCGGACGCCGGTAAAATGACGGTCGTCCGGTGGGTCTGGGTCAACGCGAGATGCGAGTTTCAGGACGCGATTTTGGGTGGAATTTGAAGATTTTTGGGTCACACTAGAGGGGATTTCATGGATGAAAGATGGGGAAACTTGGGGAGATGCTAGGTCCACTTGAAAACAAGCAAATCTATGGATCAAATCCAACAAAACTTCATCAAACCAACAAATCACAAAAAAAATTGGGGCTATTTTTGGTGGGGATTTTCAAAATTGGGGAAGAACACAACAAAGTTAGGCTAGAAAACAACGAGGGGAGGCTCTGCAATCGTGATCAACGTGGCTCATGATACCAAGATGATGTAGGGTGGAACCCTAATCGGCTGATCTTTCACGAAAGGAGCGTATCCCATGAAGAACACGAAGAACACGAGGACGAAAACGACGCAAAACACGGGGGAACACAAGAGAAACACTAAACCAACAAGAAAATAGTCACACGTGTGCTAGATGCTCGAGTACATAAGAGATCACACGGTACACGATCAACTAGGGACGATACAAAGGTAGCCGGTCTTCTTCGAGAGGAGGTCTTGAGGGTCTTCCCATAAACGGGTCTTGAATCCGTTTGGGGGATCTTCTCCGAGGAGGCGCTATCTCCGAGGAGAAGGTAACCAAGTGGATCAGCAAAGCTCTCACACGATATATGATGTAGGGTGAAACCCTAGATGGCCGATCTTTCACGAAAGGAGCGGATCCCAAAGAGAAACACGAAGAACACGAGAGGGATTCACGAGGGAAATCACGAGAGAATCACTCAAACCAACAAGATTCGATTACACATGTGCTAGATCCTCGAAACACAAAGAGATACACGATGATCCAAGGTCAACAAAGGACGATACAAGTAACCGGTTCTTCTCCTAGAAGGATCTTGATGGGGCCGCCCAAGAGGGGGTCTTGAATACAAGTTGATCTTCTCCGAAGAGGGGCCGTAGTCTCTCTCGAGGAGGAAATCGGTTTGGATGAGCGAAGCTCTATCTCGAAGTATGAGCTAAACCAACGCTAACCCTAGCTAGGTGGTGGAAGAGGTCTATTTATAGTCTAAGTGCAAATGGGGTGAAGTGAAGGGGTACATGGGCCTCGTGCCCGAATCTGGACGCAGCCAGGTACCGGACGTCCGCTGGGGACCGGTCGTCCGGTGTCTTAGGAGCCGCCGGACGTCCGGTGTCCTCCGGTCGTCCGTTGGTTCTGCTCTGTGATGGGGGTGCCGGACGTCCGGTAGCTCTGGACTTCCGCTGATGTTGGCTCGGGTGCTGGTGCGCCGGTCGTCCGGTCCGGACCGGACGTCCGCTCGTTCACTTCGGGTGCAGGGGCACCGGTCGTTCGGTCTGGGCCGGACGTCCTCTCGCTGGGGTTCGGCTGAGGCTTTAGGTGCCGGACGTCCGGTCCCGGTCGGTCGTCCGGTGGCTGGGACTTTTCCTGCACCCCTTCTTCTTCTCCGTCTTCTCGTCCATCTTCCTATTCTTCTTGTCCTTGCTCCTTAGCTTGTCAATTGTACCTGAGTATGCACAAAGTATCCATATGAGGTAGTAGCCATGCTTCATGCGCATCAAAGTGGAATTGTGAGAGGAGAGATGTCACCTCGGTTTCAAGGGCTCTTGCACGTGATCGAGTCATGGGTCCGGTAGGCACTTGATGAGACGATGGTAGGTCTATGGGGATGACCTTGGGATGCTCCGTATCATCTCCCCTCCCTTGGGGAAGATCCGTCCTCGGATCAAAATCTTCATCACCGTGGAAAGGAGAGAGATCTTTGACGTTGAAGATGTCGCTCACGTTGTACTTGTCGCGCAGGAGGTCGATCTTGTAAGCATTGTCGTTGTAGCGTGCAAGCACCTTGAAGGGTCCATCCGCTCATGGATGAAGCTTGGATTTGTGTTCTTTTGGGAAGCGTTCCTTGCGAAGGTGTAGCCACACTCGATCACCAATGTTGAAGACCATAGGTTGCTTGTTGAAGTTGAGCTTGGTCGCAAGGCGTTGAACTTGGCGCTCGATGGTGTTTCTTGTATCTTCATGCATCTTCTTGAGATGTGTCATATGCGCACTTGCGTCCAAATTGATGCGCTCTTGGAGTGGTAGAGGAAGAATGTCCAATGGTGACAATGGGTTGAATCCGTAAACGACCTCAAAAGGCGACTTGACGGTTGTTGAGTGTCTTGCTTGGTTGTTGACGGACTCGGCGATAGGTAGGCACTCCTCCCACTCCTTGATGTTCTTCTTGATGAGTATTGAAAGTAGAGCGGAGAGTGTGCGGTTTGTCCCCTCCGTTTGACTGTCGGTTTGAGGATGGTACGCCGTGGAGAAGAGTAGCTTGATTCTGAGCTTGGCGCATAGAGTCTTCCAAAAGTAGCTAAGGAGACGCAATATTTCCCTACAAAAGACGTCGCGGTCCGAGACAATTGTCTTTGGCACACCATGGAGACGCAATATTTCCCTACAAAAGAGATTAGCAACATGTGAAGCATCGTCTATCTTGTGACAAGGAATAAAATGTGCCATTTTGGAGAAACAGTCCACAACGACAAATATGGAATCTTTCCCATTGTGAGTTTTTGGCAAACCAAGTACAAAGTCCATGCTTATGTCTTCCCATGGTTGGTATGGAATCGGTAGAGGCATATAGAGGCCATGAGATTGAGCTTTGGACTTAGCTTTGCGGCATGTCGAACATCGGTCGGTGAAGCGATTGACGTCCCGAAACATCTTTGGCCAAAAGTAGCTCTTCGAGAGCGTGGCGAACGTCTTATCGTGTCCAAAGTGTCCCATTAATCCTCCTCCATGCGATTCATGCAAAATCAATAAACGAAGGAACGACTTGGGGATGCAAAGTTTGTTAGCTCTCATAAGGTAGCCGTCTTTGATGTAATAGCGTTCCCATGATGTATGTGACAAACACTTGGCATAAGGAGTGGCAAAAGTCTCATCATGCGCATACAATTCTTTGATATGCTCGAAGCCAATGACATCTAACTCAAGTTGCGTGACTAGCATGCATATGCGGGAAAGAGCATCCGCGACGATGGTTTCTTTACCCTTTATGTACTTGATGACATAGGGAAAAGACTCAATGAATTCACTCCATTTAGCATGACGCTTGTTCAACTTAGTTTGACCCTTGAGATACTTGAGGGTCTCATGATCGGTATGAATGATAAACTCATGGGGACGAAGGTAATGTTCCCATTCATGTAAAACACGGACTAAAGCATATAGCTCTTTGTCATAGATGGCATAGTTGAGTTGCACTCCGGAAAGTTTCTCACTAAAGTAAGCTATGCGACGCTTCTCTTGCGTTAACACTCCTCCTATGCCATTACCGCTAGCATCGCAATGAATCTCAAAAGGCTTGTTGAAGTTGGGTAAAGCAAGCACGGGAGCATGAGTAAGCAAATTCTTAAGCTCATTGAAAGCAATATCTTGAGATGGTCCCCAAACAAAAGGCGCGTTCTTCTTGCTCAAAGCATGCAAAGGTGAAGCAATGGTGCTAAAATCCTTCACAAATCTATGGTAGAAACTGGCTAAACCAAGAAAACTATGCACTTGTTGCAAATTGGTTGGTTGGGGACAAGTTTTAATAGCATCGATCTTGGACTCATCTACATGAACACCCTTAGAAGAGACAACGAATCTTAAGAAAACAAGCTTATCAACACCAAAAAGGCATTTCTCCATATTAGCATAGAGACGCTCTTTCCTAAGAGTTTGCAAAACGGTGCGGACATGGGTGACATTCTCTTGGATAGATTTGCTAAACACAAGAATGTCATCAAAGTAAACCATAACAAATATACCAATGTAAGGGCGAAAGACATGATTCATAAGGCGCATAAAAGTGCCCGGTGCTTCCGAGAGACCCATAGGCACGATTAACCACTCATACAAACCAAACTTGCTTTTGAAGGCGGTTTTCCATTCATCACCCTCTTGTATGCGGATTTGATAGTAACCACTCTTAAGATCAATTTTGGAAAATATAGTGGAACCGCTAAGTTCATCAAGCATATCATCAAGGCGTGGAATGGGGTATCTATATCTAACGATGATAGCATTGATAGGTCTACAATCGGAGCACATGCGAAAGACACCGTCATGTTTTGGCACAAGAATGACCGGTACGGCACAAGGACTCAAACTTTGACGCACATGACCATGGTCTATGAGATGCTTTACTTGCCTTTGTATTTCTTTGGTTTCTTCGGGGTTGATGCGGTATGGAGCTTTGTTGGGAAGCGGCGCTCCAGGGATGAGATCAATTTGGTGCTCAATGCCTTGTAGTGGAGGTAGACCCGGACGTAGCTCATCTGGGAAAACATCTTGAAATTCCTGCAATAGAGAAGATAACACCAAAGGTAGATCGTGAGAGCTGTTAGTTTGTGTGACCTTGTCCTTGCACAATAGGACATAGTGTAGGACACTTGATGGGTTCTCACACACTTCTCTCATCTCACGTTTGGTGGCAAAGAGAACTAAGTTTTTCTTGTCGCTCATCATGGAGTCACTCAATTTGGGCTTGTGGCGCTCACTCTCTTTTTGGTGGATTGCTCTCTCACTATTTTCTCCATGATGGGTGGCTTGCTTGTCGGTGAGCACTTGGATTGGAGACATAGGAAGTAGCACGAACTCTTTCCCTTTCATCTTGAAGCTATAGTGATTTGTACGCCCATTGTGAATGACACCTCGGTCAAATTGCCATGGCCGTCCAAGGAGGAGGTGGCAAACGGTCATAGGAGGGACATCACATTCCAATGTGTCTTCATAGGCGCCGATCTTCAAAGAGACTTGTACTCTATGCTCGACTTGTATGGTGCCGGTGTCGCTTAGCCATTGAGCCTTGTAGGGGTGAGGGTGCTTCATCTTGACCAATTGGAGCTTGGAGCATAGTTCTTCACTTGCTAAGTTGTGGCAACTCCCTCCATCGATGATGACTTTGACAGATCGTCCATTGATGCCGGCCTTGGTGTGAAAGATATGGCATCTTTGATCTTCGTCTTGTTGATGTTGAAGAGTCAAGACCTTGGAGACAACAAGAGCGGGGCTTGAATCTTCATCGCAAAAGACTTGGTCATCTTCATCTTCATTGTTCACTTGTCGGTGCATGGCCACTTGCTCAAGAGCTTCCATTTCTCCTTCACTCATGGAGTCATAGGTTCTGTCGTCGTTGAGGATCATGGTGCGCTTGTTTGTGCACTCGAAGGACTTGTGACCTCGGCCGCCGCATGTGAAGCATTTGATAGAACTTGTCTTGATGGTCTCATTGGGTGGAGTAGATGATGATGGAGCTTTCTTGAAGTTGTTTGTAGTAGGAGGACGACTTGAGCTTGTTGAAGCTTTCTTGTAACTTGACTTGACGCCGTTGCTTGTACAAGGCTTGGTTGAGGTAGAAAGTGTTCGAGTCGTCGAAGCTTGATTGTTGGAGAGGCCATAGGACTTGGATGAGAACTTGGCATACTTGAAGTCGTCTTGTACTTGCCGTTCCACTTTGGTAGCTTGATGCACTAGCTCGATGAGGTTCGAGTATGGTTGGAAGTCGGCGATCTTCTTGATAGGATGATTGAGTCCATTCAAGAACCTTGCCATAGTTTTCTCATCATCTTCTTTGACATTGGCTCGTATCATGGCAATCTCCATTTCCTTGTAGTACTCTTCAACGCTCTTTGTGCCTTGCTTGAGTTGTTGAAGTTTCTTGAAGAGGTCACGGTTGTAGTAGTTTGGCATGAATCGTGCTCTCATGACATCCTTCATTTGTGCCCAAGTAGTGATGGGTGGTTCACCTCTTGCCTCACGGCGCTCAATGACTTGTTCCCACCAAATGAGGACATAGTCTTGGAACTCAAGGGATGCCATCGCGATCTTCTTCTCTTCTTCATAATTGTGCAAACGGAAGATCTTGTGAACTTTCAATGCCCATGAAAGGTATTCTTCGGGATCGTTGCTTCCGTTGAACTTGGGCATGGTGAACTTGAGCTTGCCGTAGTGTTGCTCTTCATTGTGTTGGGGTCGGGGATGATGACACCCATGTTGTAGATGATTGTCCAACTCGTGGTGCTCTTGACGAAGTTGCAAGTCTTCCTCATGTTGCTCTTGGCGAGGATTGGGTCCATTGTCTTCTTGTTCTCGATGGACTTGATGTTCTTGTCTCGCTTGAGAGGGAGCTTGTCTATCTTGACGAGGCGCTTGTCTATCTTGACGAGGAGCTTGTTGACGCACACGTCTTTGATAAATTCTTTCTTGAGCTTCATCGCGAAGTGCTTCTTGATGTAGTCGAGCTTGTCGGCCTCGGTCAGCTACGGCATGACTTGATTCATGAAGGGCACGTTGCGCTTCAAGTGCTTGAGCTTCACGTAGTTGTTGTTCTTGGCATTCTGCCTCGGCGTCTTGTGCATCTTGATGCTGTTGCGCTCGCTCCTCTTGTTCGTGTTGACGTTGGCGTTGCCATTCCCGAGCTAGCGCAAAGGCTTCTTCGGCTTGAGGTCGTCGATGTTCTTGCGAGTCGGTGTCTCGAAGTGGATTGAGGTTTGCTTGACACTCGTTGCACGCGGCTTGATGGAGAGTGTTCGATGATGGTGTACTTGAACCGGAGATGGTGTCGTCGGAGTGTCGACTTGAACGGCTCCTTCTTGAAGTGGAGGAAGAATGGTTGAGCAACAAAGCGCGAATCTCGTCCATCCTTGCGTCATTCTCTTGCTTGTGATCATCGAGCTTGTTGTCAAAGTAGTCCCTTGTACGTTGCTCGGAAAGTCGTAAGTCAGTGGCAAGGTTGTCGATGTGTTCACTCATAGCTTGTTGCTCTTGATGCAAAGCACGTTGTGCACCAAAGAGGTGACTCTTGGTGACGAAGGAGTTCATGTCGTTGTCTTGCTCCATGAAGAGCGGGTTGGTAGAAGTAGTTGGCCTATCCATCATTCCAAGACAAGTGTGAGTGGAAGAAAGGGAAGAACCAATATCAAATGTACCTTGACCGATGTTGACAATGGATCAAAGATGACTCCAATGTGTAACAAGGAAATAGCACAATTGGTACTAATTCTTGTTGGTTCTCACACCTACACAAGTAAAAGCTTTTGGTGGAGCTTGGTTAGGATGGTGGCACAATTTTTAATGTGAATGTAAGCAAGATTCAATAATGTTGGAAAAGATTCGCAAGATGCAATGTAACAAGTAGACCAAGCATATACGGTACACGGAAACACACACGCAAAAAGATAAGTGGGGTTGAGCAACCAAGGGTGAGCCAAAATGTGGAATCCACAAAAATGCTCTTGTTGCACAACACTAGAGAGATGCTAGCACGATTGCACGATAGGCGGATACAAGAACTTGTGCACAACCTACTTAGCAAAAATGCAATGACTTCTATCCTAAATATATTTTATGCAAGGTGTTGCTATGATATGATCCAAGATGATCGAGTATGACAATCTTAATGTTGTATGATGCTATGGTTCTTGCTTAAAAGCTCTTTGCTTATCTTTCCTCTTTGCTTAAAAGCTTGGTTGGCTCTTTGATGTTTGAGCTCTTTTCTTATGCGATGCTTGACGAACCAAGATAGCAAGTGAGTATGCAATGACAACTTAGTGACACAAGAGATGATACCAATATAGGCAACAATGATGTATGTATATATGCTATGGGAAGTATGATCACTAATGTGCACAAATCTCGTTGCCGGCAATACTCAATGGCTAGTCTCGATGGGTAAGCAACGCAAAGGAGTAAGGCGATGATGGCTAACAATGTGATGGCAAGAGTGATATGTCCAATACCAAGATGAGGTTACCGGTCTTGCTTCTGGTATGGTGTCAAAATAGTGGCACGAATACCAAGTCGTAGTCGAGGTGGTCATTGTTGATGACCGGTGTTGATGATGCGTCCATGGCGAAAATGAGCGGCGGTGGTGTCAATGTCGAACCATACCTAGATAGTCGAAACACAAAAGGATACGGTACCGCAACTCAAATTCTCAAAACCAAAGGCGACCAAAATCGTCAGAGTAGGTGGCGGTTAGGTGGTGGTGTGGGTAGGGATATTGGGACGGTTTTGCGGAAGTTGGAGGTGGTGTAGCGGATGATGTTGTGGAAGTAGCAGTCGTCCGGGCGCGGACGGATGTCCGGTCGCCGGTCGTCCGGTAACGTCGGTCGTCCGGTGCTTCCTGGGTCGCCGAACGTCTGGTGATGTGACGGTCGTCCGATGGTCGGGGTCAACGCGAGACTTTAGATCCGGGAGGTAATTTTTGGGGGGAATATGGGGAATTTGGGAGGGATTTCGACGCGGAGATGGAGGGGGAAGGCTAAATCTACTTGCAACGCAACAAATTCACGGATCAAAACCAACAAAACATCATCAGAACTCACAAAACACAAGAAAAATTTTGGGGCTATTTTTGGTGGGGATTTTCGGATTAGGACGAAAAACAACAAAGTCAGGCTAGAAAAACGAAGAGGGGGGCTCCGAAATCGTGATCAACCTTGCTCATGATACCAGGATGATGTAGGGTGAAACCCTAGATGGCCGATCTTTCACGAAAGGAGCGGATCCCAAAGAGAAACACGAAGAACACGAGAGGGATTCACGAGGGAAAACACGAGAGAATCACTCAAACC
Organism: Triticum dicoccoides; assembly: GCF_002162155.2. NCBI lineage: Eukaryota > Viridiplantae > Streptophyta > Magnoliopsida > Poales > Poaceae > Triticum > Triticum dicoccoides. Next base: position 209,335,422 of record NC_041380.1, read on the forward strand.
AACAAGATTCGATTACACATGTGCTAGATCCTCAAAACACAAAGAGATACACGATGATCCAAGGTCAACAAAGGACGATACAAGTAACCGGTTCTTCTCCTAGAAGGAGGTCTTGATGGGGCCGCCCAAGAGGGGGTCTTGAATCCAAGTTGATCTTCTCCGAAGAGGGGCCGCAGTCTCTCTCGAGGAGGAGATCGGTATGGATGAGCGAAGCTCTATCTCGAAGTATGAGCTAAACCAACGCTAACCCTAGCTAGGAGGTGGAAGAGGTCTATTTATAGTCTAAGTGCAAATGGGGTGAAGTGAGGGGTACATGGGCCTCGGGCCCGAATCTGGACGCAGCCAGGTACCGTACGTCCGCTAGGGACCGGTCGTCCGGTGTCTCAGGAGCCGCCGGACGTCCGGTGTCCTCCGGTCGTCCGTTGGTTCTGCTCTATGATGGGGGTGACGGACGTCCGGTAGCTCCGGACTTCCGCTGATGTTGGCTCGGGTGCTGGTGCGCCGGTCGTCCGGTCCGGACCGGACGTCCACTCGTTCGCTTCGGGTGCAGGGGCACCAGTCGTCCGGTCTAGGCCGGACGTCCTCTCGCTGGGGTTCGGCTGAGGCTTCAGGCGCCGGACGTCCGGTCCCGGTCAGTCGTCCGGTGGCTGGGACTTTTCCTGCACCCCTTCTTCTTCTCCATTCTCGTCCATCTTCCTATTCTTCTTGTCCTTGCTACTTAGCTTCTCAATTGTACCTGAGTATGCACAAAGTATCCATATGAGGTAGTAGCCATGCTTCATGCGCATCGAAGTGGAATTGTGAGAGGAGAGATGTCACCTCGGTTTCAAGGGCTCTTGCACGTGATCGAGTCATGGGTCTGGTAGGCACTTGATGAGACGATGGTAGGTCCATGGGGATGACCTTGGGATGCTCCGCATCAATATATGAGCTAATCCTTTGCTAACCCTAACTAGGAGGTGGTGGAGGAGTATATATAGTCTAGGGACACTAAGGGGTAAGTGAGGGGTACATGGGCTTCGGCCCAAAACACTAGACACAGCCAGGGGCCGGTCGTCCGATAGGTACCGGACGTCCGGTGGCTCGCGAGGGTCCCATCGTCCGGTACTTGTCGAATGTCCGGCGTTTTTGCTCTGTTGACGTGGCGCCAGATTTATGGAGACGGTCGGACGCCCGGTCACTAGAGTGTGTCGGACGTCTGGTACTTGTCGGACGTCCGGCCGCTGTAGCTTCCGTTGGCCGGCCCTTCTTGCTGGATGAATGCCTAGGTGTCGGACATCCAGCATTGTGCGGTCGTCCGGTGGCTGAAGACTTCGGGCAGCTTCTTCTATTGGTACTTGTAATTGGCGTCCTCGCTAGCTCGTCCGTTGGATGTGGTGGCTCCGTGGCTTTCCTCTAAGTACCTGATCATGCATAGCACACACGTTGGAGGTAGTAGCCATGTCTCACATGTAGAAAGTGAAAGTTTGGAGAGGAGCGAGTTCACCTTGTGGCCAATGGCGTATGTTCGAGGTCTCGTCATATGTCCTCTTGGGGCTTGGAGAGTAGTCAGAGTGTACATGGGGATGAATGTGGGATGCTCCGCATCATCTCCCCCCTTGGGAAAGATCCGACCTCGGATCGTGATCCTCATCACCATGGAAACAGTTGTCGTGGATGTACTTGTAATTGGACAGAGTGAAGGCATTGCGCAATCCAAGTACTCCAAGGTGTCTCCGGTACGTGGTACATGCAAAATGAGCAAACACAAAGTACATTTGGAAACACAATGGTTAGCGCACACAAAGTGTCCATCATAGAAAAATGAGTCCGTTCAGCAAGATTGTTCATGACAGAGTGCATGAAGCTTATGAAGATGATATAGAATGATATGCAAAGCTTTCATGGGAGCAAAAGCATTCATTATGCACAAAAATGTATTGTGAATATGATCAATGCAACCACGGTGCAAAATGATGTCATAATGGGATGGTTGATCAAAAGCATGAACATGGTAATGGGTGCTCAAAATGAGTATGTGATCATGCAATTGAGATGGGCAATATGGTCGTGATGTATGAATATGCCATCAAGGTAGATCACAACAAATTTGCTAAGAAAATTCACAAGCTCATATATCATGGATGACATGGGGATACAAGATGCAACAAGGCAATCATAATGTGAGTCAATCCATGCATGAGATGCAAATTTGTAATGTGTATGATATGTCCATCGAGCATGACATGTGAAAGCACAATCAACAAATATGGAGGTGTTGGTGTACCAATGCTCGATGTCGTGGCATGAGTGGAGGTTCGCAGGTGCATCCAAGAAGTCTGAGCGCTCCTCAATGCGAAGCTCCATAGAGGCAATCTTCAATGTCGGTCCTCCATCCAATAGGTGCAACATGTAGAAAGGAAGGAAACAACAATGAAAGAATGACCCATACAATGTGTGTATTTGAGGATGGCTCAAAGGGAAGGATTTCACCTTTAGGAGATTGTTGCAAATGTTGGTGTTGCACATCGTGTATGCCTTCACATGACCAAGTTGTCGCATAACGGTACCGCCTTGTGAATCCTCCAAAATGAAAGAACATGACAAACACTCGGAAAAACAAATGAGGTTAGCGGAAGTGCAAAACCTATCATTCGTGTGGTAAAATACCCAACAAGTGTATGCATCATGCTCATCATAAGAAAGGACAAGGGAGCATTTCATAGTATGGAGGCATATGATGCGAGAACAATGAAATACAATAGGCTCAATCAAACAAGCATGCATCACGAGTAATATGTTCGAGTCTCCAAGGGATGCAACAATTGGAGGTAAGCAACAATGAACAAGATATATCATGTGAGAGGCATGAACATATATGTCATCAACCCAATAAAGCGAGTAAGAATTGAACATGGATGATGCGGTAAAGCAAGCAATCATGGTGATCAAGTCAAGCAAGCTAGTCATTCGAAGAAAATAGTGTGCATGAATAATTCACATGAGATAGCACAAGCATGAAAGGAGGATATGAGCAAAATAGCATCAATAGCATGGGGCACATGATAAACATGGCAATAGCAACAAGGATCTCCACCGAGCATGCAAATACACATAGGAGTAGCATAATGTTGAATCATGGGTAGATGCAAGCAAGGGTCACAATTGCATGGCAACGGCATAGAAGCAAGCATAGCATGCAAAGTGAACACGATAAAATGAGCATGAAGTGACAAGCGGTATATATCCCATAGCCGTGTGAGAGCCAAGTGAGAGAGATGCGCGTAGTCGTTGCTAGAAGAGAGTGGTGGGAAGGATAGTTCACGGGAACCCAAGTTATGTTTGCTCTCAAGAGATCGTTTCGTCAACTCTTGGGATTGAGAGGTTGATGAGTATACGTGAGTACCTACACAAAACAAAGACAAAGGGAAAATTGTGTGTGCGTGGTAGATGTACACATCGTCCATCATGATGCACACATGCTTGTGTTGGTTAGCACAAAATATACAATGCTTGAATAAATGATATGCGTGATATAGAAACATGTCATCCATCATGATAGGTTTGTTATTATGTATAGCATAATGGAGACTCAAATTGTGTAATGCATCACAAGAAATATGTAGAGCATTGTTATTCATGGAATGCATATGGTGCAAGAAATTATGAGAATCATGCAATGTATGGAATGCATAAAAATCTCCTAATATTTATGAGGAAACTATGGGGGTCTCCTCATGAGAATTAGTGGAAACATCACATGGAGAATATTGACAACATCCAAAACAATGCATATTTGGTTCTATGTGATCATGGCATGGCATAGTAGATGAATTGCACAAATCATGTAAAGGAAGAACGATAATATCATCACATGAAAAACAAAAGCCAATGACCATCATCTCGTCATCTATGCCATAAGTGCAATGGGATTTATTTGAATGGGGCATGCATAGCTACTATGTTGAGATTGAAATGATGCGATATGGGAGATCTCACTCATAGCATATGACAAGTTTAAAGGATTAACAAACATGATGTGACCAATAGAATTTTCACATGATATCCTATGGAGCATAGCATCACAACTAGACAAATCAACATGCTAATCATCATATTCATCATAAATAGGTAAGTCATGACATGAAGAAGTCGCACTAGCATGAGCATGGGAATAGGTGGATCAACATCATCCAAGCAATCATTCGTAAAATAGTCCACTAGTGGGACAAGAGAAGCACCATCACCTATGTTACCGTTGGAGCATCGCTCATGTGTTGTAGGGGAGGTGTTGAAGACCAAGTCGTGTTCATCTTGATCTTGATGGAACCATGTGGGGGTGCTCTTCTTCCACCATGGCCATCGTTGTCTCCATTGGAGGTATGGACTTGTCGAGGGTAGGCATGTCGTGATGCAGGAGACCTAGCACCAAAGAAGAAAACACACTCGAAGTAGAGGTTGAATCGTTAGAAATCATAGTGGCCTCACGTGTCGTGTCAACTACCTCACTCACTAAGTGTTGTGGCTCACTCCCTACCTCTTGTATGCTCTCACTCATATGGTTGGTGGAGTCACTCAAATGGCTCTCAACCTCACATAGGATGTGTGGCATGCTCTCATGTATGGGGCTAGTGGTGGTCACACTCATCCTCTCATAGGAAATGCACTCAATGTCATATATGGTGGTCGGAGAGATGTAGATGCAAATATCTCCATGCTCAATCATGTCGTGGATGAAGGCCAAAGATAACATTTCATGTGCGGTCTCGTAGCTTGACTCGGAGTATGAGTCCAATATGGGCGTCGTCTTCATGTTGTTGAAGAGGCTTGTGCTCGTCGCCGTGGTCGAAGGGGATGGCCCTTGCTCGACCTTCTTGTCGCCATCTTGTTGTCGGATGCCCATATGATGTGGCACCTCGTATCTCGTCTCCCTGACCGAAGGGAATGTCCCATGCTCGGCCATCTTTCTTGAGGGGCTTCTGAAGATGGAAGTGTCGCCCTCGCTCGTAGGTGGTCTCCTTGTACTTGATGATATTGATGTAGGCGAACTCACGGGAAGTAGGCGAAGATGCCGTACGTCCAAAGGCGAAGATGCCTTGATAGCACTTGGCGAAGATGCCGGAGTGGTGGTGGTAGTAGCCATAGCGTCCTCTTGGTGGTGCTTGTCTCGCGGTCTTCTCTTATGCTCTTGAGGCTTGGCCTTGGCATGAAGTAGAGCTTGTTGGGACTTGTACATTTGCGCTTGGCGAGCATCTTCATGATGATGGTGTCGTTGTCGCACTTGAGCTTGTAGTAGATGTCGTTAGTTGTCGTCGTGCACATGTTGCTTGGAGGTGACTTTCCCTTCATGACGAGGTGGATCACGAACGTGATGGTGGTCGCCATGGAGATCTGGACGTGGATGACTTGCGCTTGCATCATTTTTGCGCTCCGAATACTTGTGACTTGAACGTTGCCGCCTTGAGGATGATGAAGGGGAAGAACGGTTGATCAACAAGGTCCAAATCTCCTCCATCCTTGCATCTTGCTCCTCCTTTTGTCCGGAGAGCTTGTTGTCGATGTAGTCCCTTTTCCTTGCTTCGGAGGGACAAATGTCGATGGAGAGGTTCTTGATGCGTTCTCGCGATCTTGATTGTGCACCTTGCATTTGTCGTTGTACCTCGAAGATTGACGATTTTGTGATGTAGTTGTTCACGATGTCGTTGTTGTCGAAGACTGGAGATGAAATGCCTTGTCTATCCATCACTCCAAGAGAAAAATGTGAGTGGTAGAAAGAGAAGAACGAATACCAAATGTACCTTGACCAAAGTTGAAAGTGGATAAATGATCCCAACAATGTGGACAAGGAAATAGCACAATTGATACCAATTCTTGTCGGTTTCTCACACCTACAAAAGTAAGGCTTATGGTGGAGCTCGGTGAGGATAGTGGCACAAAACATTTGATGCAAAATGTTATCAAGAGTGAATAATGTTGAAAGAGATTCACAAATTTGCAAGTGAAACCAGTAGACCAATAGCAATATGTGGCACACGGAAACACACACACGGATAGATAAATGGGGTCGTGCAACCAAGGAATGAGCTCTAAATGTGGAATCCACGGAAAATGCTCTTGTTACACAACTCTAGAGAGACTCTATCACGATTGCTCAATAGGCGGATATGACACTTGTCCACAACCTATGGGAGAAAAAAATGCAATGACTTCTATCCCAAGTATGCTATGTATATGATGTTCCGGTGGTATGATCCAAGATGATCGGATATGACAATCTTATGCGATGTGGTATGATGCTATGGCACTTTCTTACAAGATTGTTTGCTCACTCTTTTTCTTTGCATAAAAGATTATTCTTCTTCTTTTTTTTGTATGGCCACAATGCAGAATGCACAAACCAAGATAGCAATTGTATATATGCGGGAACACCCTTGTGGCACAAGGGATGATATGATACCAATATGATATGGTATGTATGCAATGGGAGGTGTAGATCACTAATGTGCACAAGTAACGTTGCCGGCAATACTCAAATGGCTAGTCTCAATAGGTAAGTAACACAAAATGGGCTAGGGGTTAACAATGCAATGGCAAGGGAATATACAATGGAGGAATACCACGATACCAAGATGATATGGAGGTTACCGTCCGAGGCGATGATGAGTGGTGGTGATCTGGATGGAGATACCAAGATGATGGAGACTCGTCCCTAAGTAGCCGAAACACCTTAGGAAACAGAAAAACCGCGAACTCAAAATCTCAAACGTCAAATGTCATAATGGTGGTAGCGGGAATGCGGTGGTTGTTTTGTAGAAGCTCAATGGAATTGCGAAATGGTAATGCGGAAATGGAGGGTAAGGTGGTGGACTATACACGGTGTCCGAGTTGGAAGCATAGTCCCTAAGTAGCCGAAACACCTTAGGAGACACAACTCACAACACAAACAAAATTGGGTTAAGTTGGGGTTGCGGAAGTGGTTAAACCTATGCGGAAGTGGGTGTGGTGGTTGATGAAGAAGCAACCATCCCTAAGTAGCCTACACACCTTAGGAGACTCAAATCACTCCTCAAGCAACCACTAATGCAATGGGGAACAAAATTGGTTAGGTTGCGGAAGTCGGTGGTGGTGTAGCGGATGATGTGGTGGAAGCCCTAGGTGAGGATGCCAAAATTCACAAAATTTGATGGAGTCAAAAGATGTTGGTGGTAATTTTGTGGGAAGGGGGATGCCAACAGCTTCAAAACGAGCTAAATAACGTCAAAATCAGAGTTCGAAGAATTAGTTTTGGCCGAGAAAAAATCAGCTGAATTTGATATCTACAGGCAGCGGACGTCCGGCAATGGACGGTCGTCCGGTCGGGTCGGAAATCCGCTAATTACAGCTTGGGTTAGGGGTTCCGGTCGTCCGGTAAGGTCGGACGTCCGGTGCTTCCTAGGTGTCCGGACGTGTGGTAAAATGACGGCCGTCCAATGGGTCTGGGATAACGCGAGATGCGAGTTTCGGGATGCGATTTTGGGCAAAATTTGGAGATTTTCGGGTCACAATAGAGGGGATTTCGTGGATGAAAGATGGGGAAACTTGGGGAGATGTTAGATCCACTTGAAACCAAGCAAATCTATCGATCAAATCCAACAAAACTTTGTCAAACCAACAAATCACAAAAAAATCGGGGCTATTTTTGGTGGGGATTTTCGAAATTGGGGAAGAACACAACAAATTTAGGCTAGAAAACAACGAGGGGAGGCTCTGAAATCGTGATCAACGTGGCTCATGGTACCAAGATGATGTAGGGTGGAACCCTAATCGGCCAATCTTTGACGAAAGGAGCGGATCCCGTGAAGAACACGAAGAACACGAGGAGGGAAACGAGGGAAAACACGGGGAAACACAATAGAAACACTGAACCAACAAGAAATAGTCACACGTGTGCTAGATCCTCAAGTACATAATAGATCACAAAGTAGATGATCAACTAGGGACGATACAAAGGTAGTCGGTCTTCTCCGTGAGGAGGTCTTGAGGTTCTTCCCGTAAGGGGGTCTTGAATCCGCTTGGGGGATCTTCTCCGAGGAGGCGCCATCACCGAGGAGAATGTAACCAAGTGGATGAGGAAAGCTCTCACACGATATATGAGCTAATCCTTTCCTAACCCTAACTAGGTGGTGGTGGAGGAGTATATATAGTCTAGGGACACGAAGGGGTAAGTGAGGGGTACATGGGCTTCGGCCCGCAACACTGGACACAGCCAGGGGCCGGTCGTCCGACAGGTAGCAGATGTCCGCTGGCTCGCGAGGGTCCGGTTGTCCGGTACTTGTCGGACGTCCGACGTTTTGGCTCGGTTGAGGTGGTGCCGGATTTCCGAAGACGGTCGGACGTCCGTTCACTGGAGTGTGTTGGACGTCCGGTACTTGCCGGACGTCCGGCCATTGTAGCTTCCGTTGGCTGGCCCTTCTTGCTGGATGAGTGCCCAGGCGTCGGGCATCCGGCGTTGCCCGGTCGTCCGGTGGCTGAAGACTTTGGGCAACTTCTTCTCTTGGTCCTTGTACTTGGCGTCCTCGCTAGCTCGTCCATTGGAGGTGGTAGCTCCGTGGCTTTCCTCTAAGTACCTGATCATGCATAGCACACACGTTGGAGGTAGTAACCATGTCTCACATGTAGAAAGTGAAAGTTCGGAGAGGAGCGAGTTCACCTTTTGTCCAATGATGTATGTTCGAGGTCTCGTCATATGTCCTCTTGGGCTTGGAGAGTAGTCGGAGTGTACATGGGGACGAATGTGGGATGCTCCGCATCATGATGCCATGTTGCATAGGATTTCTTGTGACAATTCCTTAGGTCACATCATGTTTGCCAATCCGCTTGACTTGTCATATGATATGCATGAGATCAATCATATGTCATATTTGGAGATTTTGACATTTTTCTTGTGAAGCATGCTTGTATTGCCTCTTTGCACCATATATCTAGTGTCATGAATATAGCCATTGTTGCATCATATTATTCATGCACTTGTGCTTCTAATGGTTATGTGCAAGAGAAGAAAACCATCATGATGGATGATTTGTTTATCTACCATGCACATACATTCTTTGCTTTGTTTTGTGCATGTGTAGGAAACTTGGACTTCGTGTCAACTTCCACGTCACGTGAGTTGACAATCCAAGCTTTTGAGAGCGAACCACCCCCTACTACGACGATTCTACATCGCATTTGCATATTATGGATCATACTACTTGTGTTGATTTCCCCATGACACTTATTATTCATCTTGGACCACTTGATTGCACACTTGTTAGAGGTCTTGCTTTGACTTGTCATTTTCACCATTCCATGAATCATGATATATATGCCTTGTGTGTTGCATCCAATTCTTGGATTACTTGCTCCTCTCATATGTTTGGTTGCAACAATGTCATCACTTCACATATTCCATGTCCCATTGATTGCTACATGCTTGCCTCACACATGATGAACAATTGCTCTTTCCATTGTGTTGAGTGCCACACGATATTCACCACGCCCTTTGCATATTATGCTTGGATTGTCTTGCACTTAACCCATGTGTTTGGACACTTCATTTTATTTGGTGTTGTGAATGATTCCTATGCCTACCATAGACCTTTCATTGAGCAATTTGTGAATGCTTGCTATGAACTTGAGGTAGATTCTTCTTCTCTTATCACACATATTTGCATCACTACCTCACATTCATGTGCTTTTCCCCATGATATCTTTGCTTGTGCTCAATTTATGTGCTTACATGCCATGTCAATATCCTTTGTCAAACCATATGATTTGCATGATGACGACACTTGTTTGGTGAATCACCTCTTGAATGCTTGGTTTTGCACTAATCCTAAACACATTTATTTTTCCAAGTGTTTGTTGTCCTTGCTATTTTGAAGGAATCATTAGAAGGTTCGACATTGGAGAGTGCCCACTTCAAGCTTGAAGATGATGAATACTTGGTGAACGTCCACTTCTACACGACGAAGCCATCTCCTTTCCATGGTGATTTGGTTTTCGATCCGAGGTTGGATCTTTCCCAAGGGAGGGGAGATGATGCGGAGCATCCTATGGACATCACCATATCAAGAGTCCGTTCGGCGAGTGACACGTGTGACATCTACTTCACATACACAAAGGTGAATCATCTCCTTTACACGTGCTCATTTGACCCCTTCGAGGATGGTATACTACTTGACACTTCTCCCGTGTGCATGCATAGGTATTGTCGGAACGCTACGGATGACTGAAGGAGTGCAAGCGCCAAGGAACACCTACACTATCCGCGAGGGAAGCGTGGAAGCGAAGACGGAAGACGAAGGAGCTGCGGAGTCTACAGCGATCGGACGACCGAAAGCCACCGGACGTCCGACAATCTACATCCACCGGATGACCGGACTACGCCAGACGTCCGACACCTGGAACTCCAGCCAGTCCAAGAGTCCAGCCGACAAGATCTACAGCGACCGGACGACCGACTGAGGCCGGACGTCCGACACCTCCTAGGCCACGGACGACCGAGCGCCTCCGGACAACTGGTGCCACGGCGACAGAACGATATTTACGGAAGTCCGAAGACTTCCGGACGTCCGGACCGTACCGAGCCTCCGGATGTCCGACACCCACCGGATGTCCGACGCCTGTGTACGTAGCCGCGGGCCTTTGGCCTTGTATCTCTCTCCCACTTACCCCTTCATGGCTTAGACTATAAATAGACCTTCCCCTCATCCTTTCTAGGGTTAGCGTTGTGTTAGCTCATATGCGAGATAGAGATTCTCTCATCCATCCGGATCTACTCCATTGCGAGGGACCGACACCTCTTCGGAAAAGATCCATTGGATTCAAGACCCCCTCTTGGGTGGCCCCTTCAAGACCTCCTCATGGAGATGAACTTTACCTTGTATCGTTCCTTTTGTTGTTCATGTACCTTGTGGATCTTGTGTGTTTGATTGTCTAGTGGATGTGTGATTGGACTTGTTCTTGAGTGCTTCCCCTTGTGTTTTCTCTCCGTTCTTCCCCATGTTCTTCGTGTTCTTAGTTGGGATCCGCTCCTTTCGTGAAAGATCGGCCGTATAGGGTTCCACCCTACATCGGTGTCTCTCTCTCTTGTATTGTTGTGTGCCTGCCAGCGTTCTTTGCTAGAATTTTCGACCAATAATCCCTTTGTGCAGACAATGATTTCTACCGATGGCTGCTAAATTAGATATGTAGATGTCATACATGATACTACCTCGTACCTCCATTCCTAAATCTAAGTCTTTTTAGAGATTCCGCTATAGGCTACATACAGAGCAAAATGAGTGAATCTACACTCGAAAATGCATACTGGAATCTCTACAAAGACATATATTTACGAACAGAGGTAGTACATTACACAAAATCATAGGTGGCATGTACGAATTCCAGTGCACTACTTTAGGCTCCCTTAGAGTGCCTGCTAGTCCAGCACACAGAGTCATGGCTAGTTTATGCTATGCACACAATCGTTAATTGGTGGTTTAAATATGCGCAAGTAATATGCAATGTATTATCATGTAGAGATGTCTAAAATTAGATGTATGTGGCAATTTCATGGAACATCGCAAAAAAGGAGAGGCAGCGGTGAGCCTATACAATGTGCTATGGTAGGTCACTCCTCCATTGCAATCTTCGTGACATGTTATTTGTATGTCAGTTCTGTTGGCAAGTTTCTTAGGGACCGTTATTACGAGTTATCCTAAGAAAATAAGCACCTTTGAATATAAGCTCCAGGTAATAAGCCAACCAGTTCTTTTCATTTCATTCCTTTTTAGCTTATTTTTGGTATGATCAGTGAAAAGTCTAGATTGCATTATATTTTGTCATTTTGCTGCCCATATGAAAATTAATTTGACTTGCAAACATCACAAATTGAGCCCAGTGCAGTAATTAATATGATAGGAAAACATACCATCACTATTTGTTCAAAATGCAAATACAAAGATACCATCTACTTTGCACAATCTACTTTGGTCAATGTCCATAGAGATCACATTTCCTAATTTAAACAAAGAACGCATGACCCACATTTAAATCAAGAACAATTATTTATTCAAATTCGATGGTCCAAGTGGCTAGTTATTATCATATAGCAGCACCACCTGAAAGCATCATATAGCAGCAGCAGGTCATAGCAACTCATCATACAGCGGCAGCAGCAGCAGTAGTGTGCAATTCATCATATACCAGCAGCTCATAGCAATTCATCATATAACAGCAGCAGGAGCAGCTCATAGCAATTCATCATATAGCAGCAACAGGAGCAGCTCATAGCAATTCATCATATAGTAGCAGCAAGAGCAGCTTATAGAACCTCATCATATAGCAGGAGCAGCTCATATCAATTCATCATATAGCAGCAGCAGCTCATAGCAATTCATCATATAGCAGCACCAGGAGCAGATCATAGCAATGCATCATATAGCAACAGCAGAAGCAGCTCGTAGCAATTCATCGTATAGTGGATCAGAATGAAAATGTGGCAAAAAATTAGAGGAGATCCTCACCTTGTTGGATGAGCTCATCCTTCAATAGCACCTCAAGGCTAGGGCCTGGGAGGAGGGGAGGGGGAATAAGGTGCCTTCTGCCGTAGTGTGGCATCAGCCGTAGTTGTGCGGCGCCCGCTGGAGTAGTGCGTTGGACGGACCACAATGGAGCAGCTACTGGAGACAATGAGAATGAGGGGTGGCGCCAGAGGGAGGAGCGGCCGGGGAGATTTGGCCCTACCTGTCGGCCATGTAGCCTACACTGGTATGCATCGGTCCTAAACAAACGGTTTTTAACCCCTTTCCGCGACGGCATTTGGAATCGTCGCCAAGTGAGTGTGGGCGATAGGGGGGGTCCTTCTCACACGACCCAAAAACCATCGGGGATATGCCCTCCTGGCACACACGCTCAGCAAAACGAGGTTGTGTGCGACCGGCGAGCGCTCAAATACAGAAATACGTACAATAGAGCTAAAAAATACAATTATACGACGAAATTGTTTTAGGTCGCAAGTACATCCCACACAGTCAGTCCCCGCTAAACGTTTACATTCGTATGTACATCCCACATAGTCGCTCCAAGGTAAACATTTCTGTTCACAGGTACATCACACATAATTTTTCACGTTAAATTGTTTGCGTTATTGAATGGATCACACACGGTCCGTAGAAGAAACTATGTGGCAAAGGCTGTCCATCACACACAGTTTTTGATGTGGAGCATCCTTCCATCATCCCCATGGACACTACACCGACACATCAAGCCCCACGTGGACCTATAACAAGAGCTAGAGCACGTGCTTTGGAAACCAAGGTGAACTCCTTCCTACTTAGCTTGCATATGGATACGAATGGAACATTATTGCTACCTCACCAAGATATGATATGTCTCATTAGATATGAAGAGGAACACCACCAAGAGGCTCAGGAGCACCCCCAAGGAGAAGAGGAACCACCCCGAGGCCACGCGGACCAAGACGGAGTGCAACAGCATGAAAACTGGAAGTCCCAGGTGACCTCGTGCGCACGGGCCCCCGAGACCCCGTGCCCACGGGCTATCCAGGAAGTTGGCGCTGGAGCACCCCGTGCACACGGGCCTCCTAGGATGGACGGCTGAGATCCCAAAACCGAGCCCCTCTTCATCTCTTTCGACCCCAATACTATATAAATCGTACCTAGGGCTATGTTTAGGGTTAGCAAAGTATGAGATGAGATATTTGTGAGCTTTGCTCCTCCTACCTTCCCACTTGTGGAATCAAGGCCCCTTTTGGGAAGAATCCTAGTGGATTTCAAGACCTCCTCTAGGAGAAGACTACTCTTCAAGACCTCATCTCCTAGGAGTGGGAAGAACTTTGCCATTGTATCTTTCCTTTGGTTGTGTTTGTGACTTGTGGATCTTGTATTGCTATTCTAGTGGATGTGTAATTCTGGAATTGTTTTAGGGATCTCCTCTTTGTGTTCTTCAGAGTTTGCCCTTTTCCCCTCCAAGTGTGAAAAGATCCCCCTCTAGGATTTCATCCTATATAAGTTTTTATGTGGTAAACATTTCCGCATGGACCATACAGAAACTTTCGGCCATCTTTTCTTTTGCACCTTTTTGCTTCCATACCAACACTCGTGTTCTTCCACACTACTTCTCGTGGTTGTTTGAGTTTCGGACCGCGGTTTCTCTTGTGTCCTAAGGTGTTTCTGCTAATTAGGCGCATTTGGACATCATCATCGTCGCCACTCGATCATCAACTCAAACACCACACTAGCTTCACCAACTTCATTCTTACCGTACGATCGGACATTAACCTCGACGACATCTCACCCTTGCTTTTGCATTGATAACCCGAGCCATTTCGCGTCTCTTACCCATTGAGACTAGCAAGTTGAGAATTGCCGGGCCATTCTATTGTGCACCGTATTGATCTTGTTACCATCTTAGTTCCATAAGTCTCTCCCGTGGATATCTTACATACTTGACTCTACCTTAAAAAAACAAGAAAAGCTTTTAAGCAAAAGAGGAGCAACAAAGAGCTTGTAAGCAATAGCATCAAGTCATTTTTGCATATCATCTTTGACACCTCATACGTAGCATAGTTGGGATTGAAGACGGCACGTTTCTATTATAGGTTGGTGCACATGCGTATCTAGCCCATTTGAGCAATTGAGCTAGCGTCTCTCTAGTATTCGCACAACAAGAGCATTTTCCGTGGTTGCACATTTTGACCTCACCCCTTGGTTGTGCGGATCCCATCTATCTTCCGTGTGTGTGTTCCTAGTGATATCATTGGGTTTGATCTATTTGTTTTTACTTGCATTTTTGTGAATCTTCCCAACCTTATCGATATCTTGACTAACATTTGCTTGAAATTTTTGCCACCATCCTAACCGAGCTCCTCCATAAGCCTTTTACTTGTAGGTGTGAGAAACAATTCCCGGTACCAATTCCCCTATTATAGCATCGTGAGATCATACTTGTTACATCCACAATCTTCGGAAAAGGTAACTTTGGTTTTGTTCTCTCATTTTCCTACTCACCACCACTTTCTAATGATGGATAGGCCAAGTACTTCTACCAACCCACTCTTCATGGAGCAAGACGATGATATGAACTCCTTCGTCACCAAGAGTCACCTCTTTGGTGCACAACATGCTTTGCATCAAGAGCAACAAGCTATGAGTGAATGCATCGACAACCTTGCCGCCGACTTACGACAATCCGAGCAACATACAAGGGACTACTTCGACACATCATTGAGTTCCCTCGAAGACGATATCCGAACCATCATGGTCAATCGCTCTTCTACCACTTCGTCATCTTCAAGACGGATCCGCTCACGTCGACACTCCGACGACACCATCTCTGGTGCAAGTACACCGTCTTCGAACACTTTTCGACGTGCCACGCGCAACGAGTATCACGCAAACCTCAATCCTCTATGTGACACTGACTCGCAAGAGCATCGACGACGTCAAACCCAAGAAGCCTTTGCGCTAGCATGAGAACGTCAATGCCAACATGAAGAGGAAGAACGCACGCGTCTACACCAACATGCACAAGATGCCGAGACACAGCGTCAAGAATAACAACTCCATGACCAGCAAGCACTTGCGGCACAACAAGCTCTACGCGATTTGAGTCGAGCCATTGCCGACCAAGGCCGTCAAGCCCGTGAACAAGAGGAAGCATTTCGCGAAGAAATTCAAGAACAAAGATTTCAAGCTCGCGTGCATTGTCAAGTTCCTCCTCGAGCTCGCAAAGCTCCCCCAGAAGCTCGCCAACACCATCAAGTTCATCGAGAGCATGAAGACAATGGAAATCCTCCACGACAAGAGCAACATGAGGTTGACAACCCTCCGGGTCAAGAGCACCACGAGTTGAACAATCATCTACAACATGGACGTCATCATCCCCGAACCCAATACAATGAAGAGCAACGCTACGACAAGCTCAAGTTCACCATGCCCAAGTTCAACGGAAGCAGCGATCCCGAAGAGTACCTTTCATGGGCATTGAAAGTTGACAAGATCTTTCGTTTGCACAATTATGAAGAAGAGAAGAAGATCGCGATGGCACCCCTTGAGTTCCAAGACTATGTCCTTATTTTGTGGGAACAAGTCATTGAGCACTGAGAGGCAAGAGGTGATCAACCCATCACTACTTGGGCGCAAATGAAGGATGTCATGAGAGCACGCTTCGTCCGTACCTACTAGAATCGCGACCTCTTCAAGAAACTCCAACAACTCAAGCAAGGAACCAAGAGTGTTGAGGAATACCACAAGGAGATGGAGATTGCAATGATAAGAGCCAATGTCACGGAAGATGATGAGCAAACAATGGAACGCTTCTTGAATGGCCTCAACCATCCCATCAAGAAGATCGCCGACTTCCAACCATACTCAAATCTCATCGAGATAGTGCACCAAGCCACCAAAGCGGAACGCCAAGTGCAAGATGATTTCAAATATGCAAAGTACTCGTCCAAGACCTACGGCTCCTCTTATCAAGCTCCCGTGACTTCGGCAAGTCCTACCTCAACTAGAGCATCACCAAGTACCGGCAACAAGTCAAGTTACAAGAAGACTTCGACAAGCGCAAGTCGTCCTCCTACTACAAGCAACTTCAAGCCAAAAGCTTCATCATCATCTACTCCAACCAATGAGACCATCAAGACAAGTTCCATCAAATGTTTCACATGTTGAGGCCGAGGCCACAAGTCCTTCGAGTGCACAAACAAGCGCACCATGATCCTCAATGACAACGGAACCTACGACTCCATGAGTGAAGGAGAAATGGAAGCCCTTGAGAAGTGGCCATGCACCGACAAGTGAACAACGAAGACGAAGATGATCAAGTATTTTGTGATGAAGATTCAAGTCCCGCTCTTGTTGTCTCCAAGGTCTTGACTCTTCAACATCAACAAGACGAAGATCAAAGATGCCATATCTTCCACACAAAGGCCGGCATCAACGGACGGTCCATCAAGGTCATCATCGATGGAGGTAGTTGCCACAACTTAGCAAGTGAAGAACTATGCTCCAAACTCCAATTGGTCAAGATGAAGCACCCTTACCCCTACAAGGTTCAATGGCTAAGTGACACCGGAACCATACAAGTCGAGCATCGAGTACAAGTCTCTTTCAAGATCGGCGCCTATGAAGACACTTTGGAGTGTGATGTCCTTCCGATGACCGTTTGCCACCTCCGTCTTGGGCGGCCATGGCAATTTGACCGAGTTGTCATTCACAATGGGCGTACCAATCACTATAGCTTCAAAATGAAAGGGAAAGAGTTTGTACTACGTCCTATGTCTCCAAGCCAAGTGCTCGCCAACAAGCAAAACACCCATCGTGGAGAGAATAGTGAGAGAGTGAGCCACCAAAAAGAAAGTGAGGCCACAAGCCCAAATTGAGTGCCTCCATGATGAGCAACAAGAAAAACTTAGTCCTATTTGCCACCAAACGTGAGATGAGAGAAGTGCGTGAGAACCCATCAAGTGTCCGACACTATGTCCTATTGTGCAAGGATGAGGCACCAAAAACTAACACCTCTCACAATCTACCTTTGGTGTTATCTTCTCTATTGCAGGAATTTCAAGATGTTTTCCCCGATGAGCTACCTCCGGGACTACCTCCACTACGAGGCATTGAGCACCGCATCGATCTCATTCCCGGAGCGCCACTTCCGAACAAAGCTCCCTACCGCTTCAACCCCGAAGAAACCAAAGAAATTCAAAGGCAAGTAAAGCATCTCATAGACCATGGACATGTGCATGAAAGTTTGAGCCCTTGTGCCCTACCGGTCATTCTTGTACCGAAACATGACGGTAGCTTTCGCATGTGCTCCGATTGTAGACCTACCAATGCTATCACCATTCGCTATAGGTACCCCATTCCACGCCTAGATGATATGCTTGATGAGCTTAGTGGTGCCACTATATTTTACAAAATTGATCTTAAGAGTGGTTACTATCAAATCCGCATACAAGAGGGTGATGAATGGAAAATCGCCTTCAAAACTAAGTTTGGTTTGTATGAGTGGTTAGTCATGCCTATGGGTCTTTCGGAAGTACCGGGAACTTTTATGCGCCTTATGAATCATGTCGTTCGCCCTTACATTGGTATATTTGTTGTGGTTTACTTCGATGACATTCTTGTGTTTAGCAAATCCATCAAAGAGCATGTCACCCATGTCCGCACCGTTTTGCAAACTCTTAGAAAAGAGCGCCTCTATGATAATATGGAGAAATTCCTTTTTGGTGTTGATAAGCTCGTTTTCTTGGGTTTAGTTGTTTCTTATAAGGGTGTTCATGTAGATGAGTCCAAGATCAATGCTATTAAAACTTGGCCGCAACCAACCAACTTGCATCAAGTGCGTAGTTTCCTTGGTCTTGCGGGTTTCTATCGTCGTTTGTGAAGGATTTTAGCACCATTGCTTCGCCTTTGCATGCTTTGAGCAAGAAGAATGCGCCTTTTATTTGGGGACCATCCCAAGATACCACATTCAATGAGCTTAAGAATTTGCTTACTAATGCTCCCGTGCTTGCTTTACCCAACTTCGACAAACCTTTTGAAATTCATTGCGATGCTAGTGATAATGGCATAGGAGGTGTGTTAACGCAAGAGAAGCGCCCCATAGCTTACTTTAGTGAGAAACTTTCCGGAGCGCAACTCAATTACCCCATCTATGATAAAGAGTTATATGCTTTAGTCCGCGTTTTGCATGAATGGGAACATTACCTTCGTCCCCATGAGTTTATCATTCATACCGATCATGAGACCCTCAAGTATCTTAAGGGTCAAACTAAGTTGAACAAGCGTCATGCTAAATGGAGTGAATTTATTGAGTCTTTTCCCTATGTCATAAAGTACATCAAGGGCAAAGAAAACATCATAGCAGATGCTCTTTCCCGCATATGCATGCTTGTCACGCAACTTGAGTTAGATGTCATTGGCTTCGAGCATATCAAAGACTTGTATGAGCATGATGCAACTTTTGCTACTCCTTATGCCAAGTGTTTGTCGCATACATCTTGGGAACGCTATTACCTAAAAGACGGATATCTTATGAGAGCTAACAAACTTTGCATTCCCGAGTCCTCTCTTCGTTTGTTGCTTTTGCAGGAAGCTCATGGAGGAGGCTTAATGGGAAACTTTGGACGCGAAAGACGTTCTCCATGCTCTCGAAGAGCTACTTTTGGCCAAAGATGTTTCGGGACGTCAATCGTTTCACCAACCGGTGTTCTACATGTCACAAAGCTAAGTCCAAATCTCAATCTCATGGGCTCTATATGCCTTTACCAATTCCATACCAACCTTGGGAAGACATTAGCATGGACTTTGTACTTGGTTTGCCTAGAACTTGAAATGGCAAGGACTCCGTGTTTGTTGTTGTGGACCGTTTCTCCAAAATGGCTCATTTCATTCCTTGCAACAAGATAGACGATGCTTCACATGTTGCAAATTTGTTTTGTAGGGAAATATTACGTCTTCATGGAATGCCAAGGACAATTGTCTCGAACCGCGATGTCAAGTTCTTGAGTTACTTTAGGAAGACCTTATGCACCAAGCTCGGAATCAAGTTACTCTTCTCCATGGCGTACCACCCTCAAACCGATGGCCAAACGGAGGTGACGAACCGTACACTCTCCACTCTACTACGATTCTTGATCAAGAAGAACATCAAGGAGTGGGAGGAGTGTCTCCCAATCGCCGAGTTCGCCTACAACCATGCAAGACATTCGACGACTGGCAAGTCCCCTTTCGAGGTCGTCTATGGATTCAACCCATTGTCCCCATTGGACATTCTTCCTCTACCACTACAAGAGCACATCAACATGGACGCGAGCGACCTAGCGAGCCACCTCAAGAAGATGCATGAAGATACAAGGCACACCATAGAGCGCCAAGTACAACGACTCGCGACCAAACGCAACAAAAACAAGTTTCCAATGGTGTTCCAACCGGGTGACCTAGTTTGGGTACATCTCTGCAAGGATCGTTTTCCCAAGGAGTGCAAGTCCAAGCTATTTCCAAGAGCCTATGGCCCATTCAAGGGACTCGCACACTACAACGATAACGCCTACATGGTCGACATCCCACGAGACAAGTACAATGTGAGCGACACATTCAACATCAAAGACTTGGCCAAGTACCATGGTGATGAAGATCACGATCCGTGGACGGATCTCTCCCGGGGGGAGATGATGCGGAGCATCCTTCCATCATCCCCATGGACTCTAAACCGACACATCAAGCCCCACGTGGACCTATAACAAGAGCTAGTGCACGTGCTTTGGAAACCGAGGTGAACTCCTTCCTACTTAGCTTGCATATGGATACGAATGGAACATTGTTGCTACCTCACCAAGATAAGCTATGTGTCATTAGGTATGAAAAGGAACACCACCAAGAGGCTCAGGAGCACCCCCAAGGAGAAGAGGAACCACCCCAAGGACACGCAGACCAAGATGGAGTGCAACAGCATCAAAACTGGAAGGCCCAGGTGACCCCGTGCGCACGGGCCCCCGAGACCCCGTGCCCACGGGCTATCTAGGAAGTTGGCGCTAGAGCACCCCGTGCGCACGGGCCTGTACCGTGCCCACGGGACCCCCGTGCGCACGGGCCCAACTTACCCCGTGCGCACGGGCCTCCCAGGATGGACGGTGGAGATCCCCAAACCGAGCCCCTCTTCATCTCTTTCGACCCCAAGACTATATAAACCGTACCTAGGGCTATGTTTAGGGTTAGCAAAGTATGAGATGAGATATTTGTGAGCTTTGCTCCTCCTACCTTCCCACTTGTGGAATCAAGGCCCCTTTTGGGAACAATCCTAGTGGATTTCAAGCCCTCCTCTAGGAGAAGACTATCTTCAAGACCTCATCTCCTAGGAGTGGGAAGAACTTTGCCATTGTATCTTTCCTTTGATTGTGTTTGTGACTTGTGGATCTTGTATTGCTATTCTAGTGGATGTGTAATTGGGGAATTGTTTGAGTGATCTCCTCTTTGTGTTCTTGAGAGTTTGCCCTTTTCCCCCTCCAAGTGTGAAAAGATCCCCCTCTAGGATTTCATCCTATATCAGTTTTTATGTGGTAAACATTTGCGCAAAGTGGCCTAACACAAGCAGTTTTCAAGAGAAAGTCGTGTGTAATTGTTCATTGATCCAACACGGTTTATTCCTAGAAACTGTTTGTGTTTCCTGAGGTCATCGCCCACGGTAATTTTTCAACAACCGTTTGCAATAGCAAAACCCAATTAGCAGGCTAATTGCCCTATTATTATTAATCCATTTATTAATCTAATTGACATTCATATTAAGCACATAATATATTTCATTTCCATATTAAGGAAGTAGAATTTCATAATTGAAATACATCAGAGTACAACATGATATAGCTTCAGCACTCAGCTACCCCATTACACAACTGCACCAGCACCATGTTTCACATGAAACATGTCGAACCTTTCAAAATTAGCATCAGAGACGGTATATAGACAAATGCATCCCATCTGGAAAACTGCTGAAACGGAAGGCAAATATTGAGCCTTCATTCATGTTGAAGGTCTCTGCAACTTTAGGCCAGTGCCTGTGGATGATTGACCATCCATCCTTCGTCCTCTTCAGGAACACTTCAATATTGAACCGTGGGTGTTGTATGAAAACCTTCCTCGCCTCCTGACCATAGTGGTAGGTTGAGAGGTAATCATCAGTGAACTGCTTTGGAAAGGCCTAAAAACAAGGATGTGCATAAATATCTTCTTTATATTGGAATTGGGGAAAAGGAATAAAAAAGGCAAGGTATAATAGTTATTACCATCTTGTAGTGAACTGATGTCGTCTTCGTTGTGCACACAAAGATCTTGTTGTTTTTTGTCGCTAATTTCTTTATCCTACCAATCTTTCTGAGTTTCTTAATTTGATTGATATTCATGGACAACTCATTTCCCCGTATGCAAAAAGGGTCAAACGGTGGGTCAAAACCTATGATAGTAGGACCTACATGTGCAAGACCAAATTGTTAAAAACCAAACTATTAGAATGGTTCCTGCAATTGCACAATAATGTGCTATTAGACAACGGACCATACACGTGCTAACCTCGATTGTAAACCTCAGTGCTTCCCATTGTTTCCCTGCAACACATATAAGGTAGTTAGTCATTAGGTTAAGTATTTACTACAGCCAAATTCAATTTATTTCTCACATGGTACACAACAACAGAATGCACCCACAATTATTGAACATCGCATTGCAGAATTAAACCAAATAGTTAACTAAACACCACAACACAAATGAACCAAACAATAACTGAGCACCACATTCCACAATGTATAACCAAACCAAGCATGCTTGACAACTTGGAAATATAGCAAATGTATTCGTTTCTCATGTATTTTGCAAAGATAAATTCGATTTATTTCTCACATGGAAGACAATACAAAATTGCAGCATGAAGAATTGAACATCACATTTGCATAATTGAACCAAACAGTTAACTAAAGACGACAACTAATTAACAAAACCATTAATAAGTGAGCACCACACTACATGATATATAGAACATATACACTAGTGCAACAGATTGCATGGTAAAATTTGACTATTAGGTAGTTATGAGGACAAAATCAGCTTTCTACAAAAATAAACCCTCAAGCCTTCCTTTTGATATTCTATGCATATACATCTAGGTCTGCTTTATTATTACTCCTGTATAACTTGCCAATACGTTGCCAATACATTCCAAGTATTGACCTATATGGCTGCAACGTATCATGTTGCAGATTATTCAGATGAAGAGTAAGGCACTGTTAGGGTCGCGAGTCTGCACTCAGCATCACCAGTGGGCTATGATGGGACTCATCGTTATTTTCTGCTACTTTCCACTGTTTGATTGAATAAAGGTAGCCAAGTGCTATGCAAATTGTTTTATTTTATATATTCTAGATCATACGATGTAATAAATGATGCACTTGCTATTCTGGTATTCATCTATACTGTGTGTGCTAGCGAGCTTGATCCACGGACTAGCACGGTAAGAACAGAGACTCAAATCCTTCGAGGTTTGGTCGTTACATCTACTTGATTTCTCATCTTCAATTGAATTACATAATGGGGTCACAGCGGCAATGGATGGTGTTTGAATTGCTAGACCTTTTATCTGGAGTGAACATGCAACTATATGTGTGTCATAAAAGAATTGGAATTATTCAGATTTTGTTTGAACATTTTATACATCAAATTGGTTTTCTACCCATTTCAGGTGCACAATTAAAAATTAAACTACATGCACATGCTTCGGGGCACCAACATGGGTTGTAAAATCATATATGTGTCCATGGGTTTATGCTTATCTCCAATGCAAGAAATGGGGATGAAATTCGAACACCACGGCACCGTGGCTCTCCGGCAAACATCCATGTACTTCCTTTTGTAATTCTAGTAAATCCAAAATTCATCTGAAATTCATGAAACTTGGCATGCTATCATGGAGCGGCATCAACATGTCGTGGTAATTTTTTTGTCCCATTAGGGGCATGTTTGGGTATAAGCTTCTCATAGACCGGAGCTTCTCATACAACAAGTGTGATGGTTTCGGTAGGGAACGTTTCACCTTTTTGGATGAAACGATATCCGTTGCCTCTTCTTGATTTCAATTTTTTTCCTAGTGTCAACATAGAACAACAGGAGTGTTGTGTCAATTTTTGGGATTTTTCAGGGTTCACTCGGACATTTTTATACATTAACTGAGTTTCTGTGGATTCATTTGCATAATTCAAATTTGAACTACAAACACATGCTCTAATGCATATAAATTAGTTGAAAAATTCAAATCTGTGTCCTTGGTTGCCTGGTTAGGTCCCATGCAAGAAATTGGAATGAATGTCAAACACCCTGCCACCATCACTTGGCCGCAAACATTGAGATACCTGGTTTTTAAATTCTAGTAAATCCAAAACTCGTCTGAAATTCATGAAACTTGGCATGCTATCATGGAGCGGCATCAACATGTTGTGGTTAATTTTTTATCCCATTTGGGGCAGGTTTGGGTATATGCTTCTCCCAAACCAGAGCTTCTCACAAGAAGCATGATGGTTTGGGTAGGGAACGTCCCACCTTTGGGGACGAAACGATATCCATTGCCTCTTATTGCTTCCAAATTTTTTCTCATGTCAACATAGCACAACAGGATTCTTGTGTCAATTGTTGTGATTTTCCGGGGTTCGTTTGGACATTTTTATGCATTAACTGAGTTTTCAATGCATTTATGTGCATAATTCAAATTTGAACTACACGCACATGCTCTAGTGCATATAAATTGGTTGAAAAACCAAATATGTGTCCTTGGGTACATGCTTAGGCCCCATGCAAGAAATAGGAATGAATTTCAAACACCAGGGCACCGTTGATTGCCGGCAAAACATTGAGATGGCTGGTTTTTAAATTCTAGTAAATCCAAAACTCGTATGAAATTCATGAAACTTGACATGCTATCATCGAGCGGCATCAACATGCCGTGGTAAAAATTTTGTCCCATTTGGGGCAGGTTTGGGTATATGCTTCTCACAAACCAGAGCTTGTCACAACAAGAATGATGGTTTCGGTAGGGAACGTCCCACCTTTGGGGATGAAACGATATCCATTGCCTCTTATTGCTTCCAAAAAATTTCTTGTGTCAACATAGAACAACAGGAGTGTTGTGTCATTTTTTTTTGATTTTTTGGGGTTCATTTGGACATTTTTATGCATGAACTGAGTTTTCAAAGCATTTATGTGCATAATTCAAATTTGAACTACATGCATATGCTCCAGTGCATATAAAATTGTTGAAAAATCAAATACCTTGGGTGCATGCTTAGGTCCCATGCAAGAAATGGGAATGAATTTCAAACACCAGGGCACCCTTGATTGCCAGCAAAACATTGAGATGACTGGTTTTTAAATTCTAGTAAATCCAGAACTTCTCTGAAATTCATGAAACGTGGCATGCTATCATGGAGCGGCATCAACATGCCATGGTAAAGTTTTTGTCCCATTTGGGGCAGGTTGGGTATATGCTTCTCACAAACCAGAGCTTCTCAGAACAAGCATGATGGTTTGGGTTGGGAACGTCCCACCTTTGGGGACGAAACGATATCCATTGCCTCTTATTTTTTCCAATTTTTTTCTCGTATCAACATAGAATAACAGGAGTGTTGTGTCAATTTTTGTGATTTTTCGGGGTTGGTTTGGACATGTTTATGCATTAACTGAGTTTTCAATGCATTTATGTGCATAATTCAAATTTGAACTACATGCACATGCTCCAATGCATATAAATTGGTTAAAAAATCAAATCTGTGTCCTTGGGTGCATTCTTAGGTCCCATGCAAGAAATGGGAATGAATTTCAAACACCATGGCACCGTTGATTCCCGACAAAAAATTGAGATGCCTAGTTTTTAAATCCTAGTAAATCCAAAACTCGTCTGAAATTCATGAAACTTGGCATGCTTTCATGGAGCGGCATCAACATGTCGTGGTAATTTTTTTGTCCCGTTTGGGGCAGGTTTGGGTATATGCTTCTCACAACAAGCATGATGGTTTCGGTAGGGAACGTCCCACCTTTGGGGACGAAATGATATCCATTGCCTCTTATTGCTTCCAAAAATTTTCTCGTGTCAACATAGAACAATAGGAGTGTTGTGTCAATTTTTGTGATTTTTGGGGTTCGTTTGGACATTTTTTTGCATTAACTGAGTTTTCAATGCATTTATGTGCATAATTCAAATTTGAACTACATGCACATGCTCCAGTGCATATAAATTGGTTGAAAAATCATATCTGTGTCCTTGGGTGCATACTTAGGTCCCATGAAAGAAATCAGAATGAATTTCAAACACCAGGGCACCGTTGATTGCCGGCAAAACATTGAGATGCCTGGTTTTTAAATTCTAGTAAATCCAAAACTCGTCTGAAATTCATGAAACTTGGCATGCTATCATGGAATGGCACCTGACATGATGTGGTATTTTTCGTGTCCATTTTGAGAGAAGGAGCACTCGAATAATGACAGCCAACAAAGGCATTTTGAAAAAAATAGCTGCAACTTTAATACCTCAAATGTTTGTATAATACAAACCATGTGTGTTCTGTTAACCATCCATGTGATTCCACGTGTCTCGATTTTCATGGTTGTAGGAGGTGCCGTGCGGACAACTGCTTGACCTTGACTGAACAAGCAGCGTGCGAGTGCAGTCCCATGCGCGGGTTGACTGAGAGGAGTGCAAGTTGTCCTCGAATGCGCAGGCTCACCAGGAAGCGTGCGAGCTGTACGCTACGCAGGCTCACTGGGAAGCAAGCCCTTTTGTCTTCCATGGTCGCCCGCCTTCCTCTTCGTGCGCGCGGCCCCCTCAGCGGCATGGGATGCCGCTGCCGAATGCTACCTCTCAGCGCTGCCAGCTGCTTCTTCACGCCCCCGCCCGTCGACCCCGGGACGACATGATGCAAAGTGAGAGAAGAATTTGTGCATCTCTTCAATGCAAACGGTTCTTTTGGATGAACCGTATGCGACCACTTACAAACAATTTGGTGCGATTTGCATCTGTCATATTGGGTATGTTACCATGTGTCAAACTGGAAAGACTGACATTTGTTGATCTAGTAACATTGCCATTTGTCAACCTTGTAACACTGCGATTTGTCAAAATATAAAGCTAAAAATCACTAGCAGTATCCAATTTTTGCAACTAAAATTCAGTAATTAAGCATTCGTTCTTAATTTATACAAACAGTTTAACTCGACAGCTGAACCGACCAAACTTTTCCCCAATTGTTGCCAACCACATACTGAAATAGCTAGTTCAACTATATATACTAGCTAATTTTAAGTACGTCGTATAGTTCCACCACATCTATAGTCAGATGAACTGAAAAAATAGCCCCTAAATACTAATACTACTACTACGGAGGGGCTTTGTACTACTTTCGGCCGCCTCTCCTCTGTCGAGCGCGCTCAGTAAGAGGCGGAGGAGGAGGAGCCTACCGACGACCTGGGCAACCGCAATACGGTGCGTGCCACTGTTGTAGCTTCAGCGACACTCACCTCGAATGCCCTCTGCCGCTCCAAACGACCCCTCTCGAAGTAGTGGTTCTCCTCATAGATCTCCTGATTCCTCACCTCTAAGGAGGCGTTTGCCGCAGCCATGGCGGCGGTAAAGCTCTTTGCATGCTCGACGAGGCGCTCCTCCTCCTCCCGCAGGAACTCGGTGTAGCGTGCAAGGTCGCTGACGGACATGCGGGCATCCACCTCCGCCTCCCGCCTTCAGGCGACAGTGGCGGAGCGGGTGCTGACCCCGACGGTCGACGGTGGGCTGGCGGCCACGGAGGTCGACAACGGGGTGGCGGCCACGACCACCATCTCCCGCCTTCGGGCCACGATGGCGGAGCGAGTGATGGCCATGGTGGCCGGCAGTAGGGTGGCGGCCATGATGGCCACCTACCGCCTTCAGGCCACAGCGGTGGAGCAGGCGATGGACCTGGATTTCGACGATGGTGTGGCGGCAACGGCGGCCGGCAACAGCTGCCGACGGGAACCACGCACACCCAACAGGGACGCTACGCGCACTACACTACGCCGAGGACTGCACCATTGCCGCGGTGTAGCCTCCCAGCTGGAGCTGTCCTCTGATAACGGCGGAGTGGCTGAGCGACGACGACGGACCGGTGCCATTTGCGATTGTGGGAGAAGCAGATGATATAAGCTACAAGAAGGGAGCGGAAAATGCGACGCAGGACTCGCCGCCCGTGAGGGTTTTTATAGCAGGCCGGTAAGCATTGGGATTTTTGGGGATTTCACTGAGTCAGGCGGGAAGCTTGCGTGGGAATGGGCTCACCGATGATTCATTGGCGCCACCGTTTGGCCAAAAGAACGCCTCTGCGTGCTGCGCAAGCTTGCACTGTAAGCCGTCTGCGGCAGCGGGGTGACTAGACGTGCGAGAGGAGGACGAAAGGCCACATACACATATGGTTAATAAAAAAACATTTTTTATTTAATTACCTAATATAGCCCCATCCTGGTTCATAAGTATGATATAACTAATAAAATATGAATGCATGTCGCTAGAGATTATATAGTTGGATTCGTATTTGAACATAGTTTCCAATTAAATAATTTTTATAACATGCATCAACATTTTGTTGGTTAAATTTGAGGGCAAAGTATGGCACAGAATATAAAGGGGACTATAGACTAGATAGAGGTGGTAGCACATGGCCGCTCTCTACGCAGTGACGCAACTGTTGGCCGGCTTGTAGGCGACCATTTCCTGCGTGTTCAACTGCTCTATGCGTGTGGTTGCTTGCGGTTCAGGCGGCCGTGGCGTGCTCTGCTCTCACGTCCCTCCAGGTGCTCTGCTCTCGTCCCTCCACGTGCCCTGCCAGTGTTTGGGGCCGGCGCACGATCACGCACGTTCGTGTGCATGCGGTAGTCCCGGACGCGGCGCGGCGATGCAGTTACACGCTGCAAAAACTGCCATGCGGACGCGCCAAGAATCCACGCCGCCCGGCCCCCTTTTATTCCTGCGGCCATTTACATTCATCTCTCGTGTCACACAACACAATAAGTACACCCACGAGGACACATACAAAGAGGACATCCAGCGGTTCCAACGACGTTCCCCGTGGCTCCAATGGCGCTCCCAGCGGCCGGTAACGACAACGGCGGGCAGTTCACCATGCAACACGTCGTGGACACCCACGTGAGGGGAAGGCTCTCTCGGTGGTGTACACGAATGATCCGGTCTCGGTGGAGAGCTCCATACAAACTATGGAGCAGTTCCTTGGCGAGGACAAGTTCCAAGTGGTCGGCTTCGACCTCGAGTACACCATGGGTCATCTACCACTACCACCTGGCTACAACGCCTTGCAGGCATTTCCCCAGGTTTATCAACAACTCCGACTATAGTTTCGCTACGGTGGACACCACTAACAATCTAAAAACGCTCAAGGTTTCATGCTTGAAATGCCCGAATCTTATCAACATCCAAAGCCACTACAAGGTCTGGGTCAGCGATAAAAACAAACTAAACTCCCTGGTTGACCTCACATCTGTCATCATCGACCCCTACTACATGAGGATGAAGAATGAGAGCAATAAGGACAGGAATGCCTGGCACAGTGTGTGGCATAAGAGACTGGATGAACAACATGTCAACTACGGAGCCATGGACGTGTACACAAGCTACAAGATGTACAAGCGGATCGTTGACATGAGGAACTGTCTTCTTCCTGACCCAGACGAGGGATCGAGCCACATAGTAGTGGCGGGAGCGTCACAAGAAATAGATGACTAGGCGATTGTTTCTCCTACTTTAGAATGCACGCAATTGTTTATTGAGGTGTGTGCGAATGATCTGTATAGTCACTTATGTAATTGGATGTTTATTTCAGTTATATATATACATGTTATTATACTGTAACGGAGCAAATCACACGGCTTATTAGCAGCAATCGTCTGTGTTATTATTGGTCTTCGTACACATTTCTGGTTATGTACCTGTTTGCCTCGTAACAGACACATCTTGATCAGTTGAACCATTTCCATAGTGTTTCCTAATCACACACAGTTCATCCTAGTGAACCGTATGCTATATATCACACACACCTTCATCTGGCTGCCCGTTTCTTTTGTTCATCCCGATCCCAAACAGTTAATTGAACTGAACCATATGCCCTGCATCGCACACGCAACTAAAATCTGAACCTTGATTGATGCATCCGTCATCGCAAACATTTTGCACCTTTTGACGGTTTTTTACACCCCCGTTTGCGATTATGGATCGCACACAGTTTCGTCGAAGGGTCTCTGGTCGTAGTGTCACGTTTGGACCATCCTGTAGTAGTGCTAGCTGGACAGAGCATCATCGAGGACCAGGCTAGATGGGACCAGTGGCGATAGCTCGCTGGAGGAACCGTAGTGCTGCAGGCATGGGATCAAGGTAGAGGGAAAGGGGAGAGAATATGCAAGCAGGAAGGGCAATGAATGCTTGTGTGTTCGTTTTTACTTGAGGATCAGGTGTGACGTGGGCGTGAGCAGTTGCATTTTGAGTGTAACATAGGCAAACAACAGAGTCATTTCACTATTCCCTTTCCCTTCAAATTTTAGTGAGCTTCTACCCGAAACACCCCCCCTCCAAAGCGAAATAAGTTAAGCCCAAGCGCATAACTCAAAAATGACTTCTTTACATATTTTATGGCTTATTTTCACAATAAGCTCTGGAAAGGTGGAATAGAACTGGCCTTAACCTGCAATTCAATTGTGCATGCAATGATGAATCACTCCTGCCTGCTATAGTGTACATTTAGGCATCATCATACATGGCATAACCTAATACATGTGCATTCCATTGTAGAATCTGGAATATGCAATGTTTATCTTAGTTCATACATTGCACATGATGTTTAAATGCCCCTTAAATCTGGTCAGTCAGGTGATGGTCTTTAAGCCTCTTCTTTGCTTCTTTTCTTGATATGTAAGATTTGCTCACACATATGTTCAATTGCTTGTTTGCATCAGCCAACCATACTAGGACTGTTTGCTTTGATTACTTGTTGTTCTTGACGTAACACTCTAACAGAGCTTGTCAACGATTTAAACACTAAGGGATGCTGTAGTAGGGGCTTTTCTAACTCATAGGTGACATAAAGGTTTGGCTGTACACTAAAGTAGGCTCTCCAAGAGTACCTGGAGATCTAGTTCGAAGGTATGCATAGTTTTTACATAGTGCACACATAGTAAATGCTCATTTTACTGTGTGCAAGTGCAACAGATGTGACATGTTTCATTATGTGGTGTTGTTTTGTTATAATCTCATCCTTTTGTGTTGTTCACAGACTGGAAAGTATGCATATTTATCTTTTAAGGAGACGCGTAACTAGTTTGTGTTACCTTGCACAGGGGATGCAATGAAGATAAGATTGAGGATTTCCAAGTACAAGATGTTAGGAAGGAGCCTTGCAATAGAAGTAGGAGCAGCGCCGAGCCTGTTCAACCAGTTAAAGGTAAGTCACTGTATCCAACTCAACCGCTCAATTCCTTGTGTGTTTCGGGCATAGTTAATTTGCTCTTGTCAGTTGCTTTATTTGTCCTCAATTAATAGATGCCCAAACATTGATGCATGTGTTGGGTACTTGTATAACTATTAGTTGACATAATTAAAGGCCTTACCATTTAATTACTCTGGCGAAGTGTGACTGAAGCTTCGAAGTCTATTAACCAACTATTACTGCATGAGGCTCACAATCTAGTTTATACTAGGCTAATGATTGCATAGTTTTGCTTGCTATAGTAGGTTTGTATGAATCCCTCTGCTATTCATTATGATCCCTAAGACTTTAATTGAGCTACAGAATGGCCAACTGCTTGCTTACTTATATGCAACATGCTGTTTAAATTTGTAACTTGTCTGTGTTTTGGATTTAGCCCCAACATCATGCTCCTTTGGTGAGCTAAGAGAGAATTCTATATGCAGGCTGCACAAACTACCATTTTTATAATTTTTAAAATATCACCTGCTTATGCTTCATGACGTGTAACATTATTGTTAGTCTTGTTTTGCCATGTACAAAATAGTCTGTCTTGCTCGCTTCACTGTTGTAACTATATTTTTTCCCTAGTCATGTGTACTTATAGAAACACTTCAGGATGAAGTGACATCAACACAAAGATCTACGAGCAGTGCGGCATGGTCGTTACCGAATGATTATGTATTGGAATTGGAATGTGCTGATGTTCTCCAGCATCAACTAGAGGTGGCAAGACAACATGTACATGATTCTCAATGTACAGTCAACAAGTTGATACTAGACTTGCAGGTATTAGGTGTTGGAGTCAAAAAATGAAAAAATACAATGAGTTAACCACGAAGCTACTAGAGATTTTGTAGACTAAAATTTGTGCTATCTGAATCCGTCCAATCCTATTTTCTGAAGAGATTATAGTTCAAATGGTAAGTTCTGTTGATGCGTGTCCATGATGTATGAGCTTTATTTGTCTAGTGTATGTAATTTGCTATTTGTGTACGCTTTATTATCACTGGTGCCGAACTATAATGCCCAGTGGGTATATTCAGCTATAATGCGGCTAAAGGAGGCATATGACGCCAGTGAGGCACTGGAGACCAACGGCCAAGTAAGTACCATTGTAAGTACAATTTCCAGTCCGAGTCTTTGAATTTTGAGTTTTCTTCTTCGCGCTCCAAATGAACGGTTGTGTTTCAGTCAGTGGGTTTGCACGGGGCACAGGTTGTGTTTCAGTCAGTGGGTTTGCGCAGGGCACACCCACTAGGTGTTTTATTTCCAATGGGGGCACGCTAAGTGCACCCACTGGGTGTAGTCTTTGAGACTGCCGTTGACTGGAAGCAGTTCGCAGGATTCTTAGAGTTTCTGGCGTCTACTCGTATTTAGCCAGGGCGTTTTCGAGACTCATCGGTTCCAATGGGGCCACGCTGAGTGCACCCATTGGGTGTAGTCCCCGAGGACATCGTCAACTGAAAGAAGTCGGTGAGGGTCTTAGAGTTTCTGGTGTCTCTGCCTTGAGGCCTATTACCAACGGTTGTCTTTTTGTGGACCATCCTAATGGACGTCATTTAGCGAGGGCACGCTGAGTGCACCCACTTGGTGTAGTCCCCGAGACTGCCATCGATTGGAGGCGATCGATGAAAGTCTTTAGAACTGCGTTCAGTACGTACCATTCGGGGTGCATTCCCCCCTCGGCGGACTGAGTGGGTGGCTTGATAGTATGAAGGCTTGTCTACCTTGAGGTGGACGATGAAGATGAGTGTGTTTTTGACCTCGATCGTCTTCATTGTTGACTCAGTGGTAAAGTGGGTATTAGAGGATCTTCTTCATTGCTAACTCGGTGGTACAGATCGAGCTTGTTCCTTCCCCGAGGACTTGTTTTTGTTTTATCCATCCAATTAACTGTCTTGTTTTCATATAACAGAGGGCCTGCAAGCTGGGATCCAACTACGCCACCCTAGAGAAGGAGGTGTTGTAGTTCCGAGTGAACCTCTGCTACTTATTGAGCATGTGTTGGTTATTCCCTTAAAGGGGAAAGGTTGATGCAGCAAAGTAGAGATACGTATTTCCCTCAGTTTGAGAACCAAGGTATCAATCCAGTAGGAGACAACACACAAATCACCGAATACCTGCACTGAAGTAAATATGTGCTAGAGGCAATAACAAAGTTGTTATTTATATTTCCTTATATCATGATAAATGTTTATTATTCATGCTAGAATGGTATTAACCGGAAACTTGATACATGTGTGAATACATAGAGAAAACTACGCACTTGAAGCAAGTTGGTTGGTTTTGGCCAAGTCTTGATAGCATTGATCTTGGACTCATCAACATGAACACCCTTAGAGGAAACAACAAAACCCAAGAAAACGAGCTTGTCAACGCCAAAAAGGCATTTCTCCATATTAGCATAGAGATGCTCTTTCCGAAGAGTTTGCAAAACAGTTCGGACATGGGTGACATGCTCTTTGAGAGACTTGCTAAAAACAAGGATATCATCGAAGTAGACCACAACAAAGACACCAATGTAAGGGCGAAAGACAAGATTCATAAGACGCATAAAAGTACCCGGTGCTTCCGATACACCCATAGGCATAACTAACCACTCATACAAGACAAACTTGGTTTTGAAAGCGGTTTTCCATTCATCACCCTCCTGTATGCGGATTTGATAGTAACCACTCTTAAGATCAATTTTTTAAAAGATAGTGGCACCACTAAGTTCATCAAGCATATCATCAAGGTGTGGAATGGGATACCTATAATGAACGGTGATATCATTGATAGGTCTACAATCGGAGCACATGCGAAAGCTACCGTCTTGTTTTGGCACAAGAATGACCGGGACGGCACAAGGGCTCAAACTTTCACGCACATGTCCATGGTATATGAGATGCTTTACTTGCCTTTGTATTTCTTTTGTTTCTTCGGGGTTGATGTGGTAGGGAGCTTTGTTCGGAAGTGGTGCTCCGGGGATGAGGTCGATGCGGTGCTCCATGCCGTGTAGAGGAGGTAGTCCTGGAGGCAGCTCGTCGGGGAAAACATCATGAAATTCCTGCAAAAGAGAAGACAACACTAGAGGAAGAGTGTGAGAAGTGTTAGCTTGTGGTTCATTGTCCTTACACAAAAGGACATAGTGTTGTACACTAGATGGGTTCTGACACACTCCTCTTATCTCACTTTTGGTAGCAAATAAGATGAAGTTCTTCTTTTCGCTCATCGTGGAGGTGCTCGATTTGGGCTTGTGGCGCTCACTCTCTTTTTGGTGGCTCGCTCTCTCACTATGATCTCCACGATGGGTGGCTTGCTTGTCAGTGACAATTTGGCTGGGGGACATGGGACAAAGTACGTACTCCTTGCCCTTCATCCGAAAGATGTAGTGGTTCGTTTAGCTGTTGTGGACGACTCCTCTATCAAATTGCCACGGGCGTCCAAGGAGAAGGTGGCAAACGGTCATTGGCACGACGTCGCACTCTAAGGTGTCTTCGTTGGCGCCAATTTTGAAGGAGACTTGTACTCGATGCTCGACTTGGATAGTGCCGGAGTCGCTAAGCCATTGCACTTTGTATGGATGTGGGTGCTTCGTCTTGGGCAATTGGAGCTTGGAGCAAAGTTCTTCACTTGCGAGATTATGACAACTCCCTCCATCGATGATGACCTTGACGGAGGATCCATTGATGCCGACCTTGGTGTGGAATATGTGGCATCTTTGGTCTTCTTCTTGGTAATGCTGGAGAGTCAAGACCTTGGAGACAACAAGAGCAGGACTTGAATCTTCATCGCAAAAGACTTGTTCCTCTTCATCGTTCACTTGCCGGTGCATGGCAACTTGCTCGATGGCATCCATTTCTCCTTCACTCATTGAGTCGTAAGTGCCGTCGTCGTTGAGGATCACGGTCCGCTTGTTGGTGCACTCATAGGACTTGTGGCCTCGGCCTCCGCATGTGAAGCATTTGAAGGAACTTTTCTTGACGGTCTCATCGGTGGGGGTTGATGATGATGAAGCTTTTGGCTTGAAGTTGCTTGTAGTAGGAGGATGACTTGGACTTGACGAAGCTTTCTTGGAACTCGACTTGTCGACATTGCTTGTAGAAGTTTTGGTATACGGTGTTGGAGTCGTTGAAGCTTGGTTGTTGGAGAATCCGTAGGACTTGGATGAGAACTTGGAATACTTGAAATCTTCTTGCACATGACGTTCCGCCTTTGTAGGTTGATGCACTAGCTCGATGAAGTTCGAGTATGGTTGGAAGTCGGCGATCTTCTTGATAGGACGGTTGATTCCATTCAAGAAACGAGCCATAGTTTCCTCATCATCTTCCGTGACGTTGGCTCTTATCATGGCAATCTCCATCTCCTTGTAGTACTCTTTGGTTCTTATCATTGGCAGGAGTTATATGTCCAATACCAAGATGAGGTTACCATTTCTTCGGTTCCTCATCCGTACGCAAGAACGGATGACAGTGATCAAAAGAGTATGAAGAAAACCAATATGTAGTTGAGGTGGTCGTTGTTGATCATGCGTCCGTGGCGAAGATGAGTGTCGGTGATGTTGATGTCGAACCATAACTAAATAGCCGAAACACAAGTAGGACACGGTACCGCAACTCAAATTCTCAAAGAAAAATTGGACCAAAATTGTCGGAGTTGGAGTTGGTATATGGTGGTGCTATGCGGAAGTGGTGGAGGTATGTGGAAGTATATGTGGGCACCGGAACAAAATTTTGGCGAAATGTGGACGGAAAATGGGCGGAGGGGAGGAAGTGGTGCTGCCAGGGAGCGTATGACCGGGCCTGATGGCCGGATGTTCGGGGTGCCAGATGTCTGGGCTTGTCGGGCCAGATGTTCGGGCTCTGGACCCGGGGATGAATTCGAAGATCTTCGCGAGGAGAGGTCAAATCCGGAAAAAATTGGAGAAATTGGTGGATGGAAAACTAGATCTACCTGCACCACACGAAATCCGTGGATCAAATCCAACAAAACTTCATCACACCGACAAATCACGAAAAAAAATTGGGGGCTATTTTTCTGGGGAATTTTCGAATTAGGGACAATAACAACAAAATTAGGCTAGAAAACACAACGGGGAAGCTCTGAAATCAAGATCAACGTGGCTCTTGATAACAAGATGATGTAGGGTAGAACCCTAGTCGGCCGATCATTCATGAAAGGAGCGGATCCCGCGAGGAACACGAGGAACACGAGGGCGAAAATGAGGGAAAACACAAGGGGAAACACGAGAGGAAACACTAAACCAACACGAATAAGTCACACATGTGCTAGATCCTCGAGTACATAAGGAAAGATAGAAGATTCACGATCAACTAGGGATGATACAAGGGTAGCCGGTCTTCTCCGTGAGGAGGTCTTGAGTTCTTCCCTAAAAGGGGTCTTGAATCCGCTTGGGGGATCTTCTCCGATGGAGGCTCGAATCTCCAAGGAGAAGGTAACCAAGTGGATGAGCAAAGCTCTCACATGAAATATGAGCTAATCCTTTGCTAACCCTAGAAAGTTGGACGAGGTGGAGTATATATAGTCTAGGGGCCGAAGGGGTACACGGGCCTCGGCCCTTACACTGTGCGCAGACAGGGGAGGCCGGACATCCGGGCATCGGGTCGGATGTCTGAGCGTTTGCGGAGGGCCGGATGTGCGGGCTATGGAGGCCGGATGTCCGGGCTCGTGAAGCGGGCCTTGTCGCTCTCGGTAAGGTGGTGTCCGGACATCCGGGATCGAGGCCGGATTTCCGGGGCGGGCCGGATTTCCGGGCCGGGCCTGATGTCCGGGCTGGGTCCAGATGTCCGGGGCCTGTAGATGGGCTGGGGCCGGTAGGCTGTTGTGGTCAAAGTCTCCAGTGGCCGGATGTCCGGGTCCTAGAGTTGCCTTCTTCTCCTCTCGGTGTTCCTCCTCATCCGTGAACTTGGGGACGTGTACATCTTCATATGCATCTTCGGGAGGGTCCTCTTGGTACCTAATTATGCACAACAACTCGGACTTAGGTAGTAGCCATGTCTCATGCATAGAAAGTGGAAGTTCAGAGAGGAGAGAGTTCACCTTAACTTCGACAGCCTTCGCTCGGGCTCTTGTCATTGGTCCAATTGGTGTCGTAGGGGACGTTGGTAGGTCCATGGGGATGACCTTGGGATGCTCCGCATCATCTCCCCTCCCTTGGGGAAGATCCGTCCTCGGATCAAATTCTTCATCACCAAGGAAGGGCGAGAGGTCCTTGACATTGATGATATCGCTCACGTTGTACTTGTCTCGGGGCAGGTCGATCTTGTAAGCATAGTCGTTCTAGCATGAAAGAACCTTGAAGGGTACATCCCCTCATGGTCGAAGTTTGGACTTGCATTCTGGGGGAAAGCGGTCCTTGCGAAGGTGTAGCCACACGAGATCACCAATGTTGAAGAGCATGGGTTGCTTGTTGATGTTGAGCTTGGTCGCAAGTTGTTGTACTTGGCGCGCGATAGTATGTCTTGTATCTTCATGCACCTTCTTGTGATGAGTCACACGTGCACTTGCGTCCAAATTGATGCGCTCTTGGAGTGGTAGAGGAATAATGTCCAATGGGGATAAAGGGTTGAATCCGTAGACGACCTCGAAGGGGGACTTGCCGGTTGTTAAGTGTCTTGCGCGGTTGTAGGCGAACTCGACGATAGGTAGACACTCCTCCCACTCCTTTATGTTCTTCTTGATGAGTACTCAAAGTAGAGCGGAGAGTGTGTGGTTGGTTACCTCTGTTTGGCCGTCGGTTTGTGGATGATACCCCATGGAGAAGAGTAGCTTGATTCCGAGCTTGCCGCATAGGGTCTTCCAAAAGTAGCTAAGGAACTTGACGTCGCGGTCTGAGACGATCGTCTTTGGCACTCCATGTAGACGCAATATTTCCCTACAAAAGAGATTAGCAACATGTGAAGCATTGTCTATCTTGTTGCAAGGAATAAAATGTGCCATCTTAGAGAAACGGTCCACAACGACAAATACCGAATCCTTTCCATTTCTCGTCCTAGGCAATCCAAGTATGAAATCCATGCTAATATCTTCCCATGGTTGACATGGAATTGGGAGAGGCATGTAAAGGACATGGGATTGAGCTTTGGACTTAGCTTTGCGACATGTAGAGCATCGGTTGGTGAAGCGGTTGACGTCGCGAAACATCTTGGGCCAATAGTAGTTCTTGGAGAGCATAGCGAAAGTCTTGTCGCGTCCAAAATGTCCCATTAAGCCTCCTCCATGAGACTCCTGCAAAAAGCAACAAACAAAGAGAAGACTCGAGGATGCAAAGCTTGTTAGCTCTCATAAGATATCCATCTTTGATGTAATAGCGTTCCCAAGATGTATGCGTCAAACATTTGGCATAAGTCATAGCAAAAGTGGGATCATGCTCATACAAGTCTTTTATGTGCTCAAAGCCAATTACATTCAACTCAAGTTGAGTCACAAGCATGCATATGCGGGAAAGGGCGTCCTCCACAACGTTTTCCTTACCTTTGATGTACTTGATGATATAAGGAGAAGACTCATAAATTCACTCCATTTAGCATGGCACTTGTTCAACTTGGTTTGGCCCTTAAGGTACTTGAGTGTTTCATGATCGGTATGAATGATAAATCCATGAGGGCGAAGATAGTGTTCCCATTCATGAAAAACGCGGACTAAAGCATATAGCTCTTTCTCATAGATGGGGTAATTGAGTTGCGCTCCGGAAAGTTTCTCACTAATGTAAGTTATGGGGCGCTTCTCTTGCATTAACACACCTCCTATGCCATTACCGCTAGCATCGCAATGAATCTCAAAGGGTTTGTCAAAGTTGGGTAATGCAAGAACGGGAGCATGAGTAAGCAAATTCTTTAGCTCATTGAAAACGGTATCTTGGGATGGTCCCCAAACAAAGGGAGAATTCTTCTTGCTCAAAGCATGCAAAGGAGAAGCAATAGTGCTAAAATCTTTCACAAATCGACGATAGAAACCCGCAAGGCCAAGAAAGCTACGCACTTGTTGCAAGTTGGTTGGTTGTGGCCAAGTCTTAATAGCATTGATCTTGGACTCATCAACATGAACACCCTTATAAGAAACAACAAAACCCAAGAAAACGAGCTTATCCACGCCGAAAAGGCACCTTTCCATGTTAGCAAAGAGATGCTAGTTTCGAAGAGTTTGCAAAACGGTTCGAACATGGGTGACATGATCTTTAAGAGATTTGCTATAAACAAGGATATCATCAAAGTAGACCACAACAAACACACCAACGTAAGGGCAAAAGACATGATTCATAAGACACAAAAAATTACCCGGTGCTTCCGAGAGACCCATAGGCATGACTAACCACTCATACAACCCAAATTTGGTTTTGAAAGCGGTTTTCCATTCATCACCCTCTTGTATGCGGATTTGATAGTAACCACTCTTAAGATCAATTTTTGAAAAGATGGTGGCACGACTAAGTTCATCAAGCTATCATCAAGGCGTGGAATGGGATACCTATAACGAACGGTGATAGCCTTGATAGGTCTACAATCGAAGCACATGCGAAAGCTACCGTCTCGTTTTGGCACAAGAATGACCGGGATGGCACAAGGGCTCAAACTTTCACGCACATGTCCATGGTCTATGAGATGCTTTACTTGCCTTTCTATTTATTTGGTTTGTTTGGGATTGACTCGGTAGGGAGGTTTGTTTGGAAGTGGTGCTCCGGGGATGAGGTCGATGCGGTGCTCGATGCCTCATAGTGGAGGTAGTCCCGGAGGTAGCTCATCGGGGAAAACATCATGAAATTCCTGCAAAAGAGAAGACATCACTAAAGGAAGAGTGTGAGAGGTGTTAGTTTGTGGTTCATTGTACTTGCACAAAAGGACGTAGTGTAGGACACTAGATAGGTTCTCACACACTCCTCGTATCTCACTTTTGGTGGCAAATAGGACTAAGTTCTTCTTTTCGTTCATCGTGGATGCGCTCGATTTGGGCTTGTAGCACTCACTCTCTTTTTGGTGGCTCTCTCTCTCACTATTATCTCCACGATGGGTGGCTTGATTGTCGGCGACAACTTGGCTTGGGGACATGGGATGAAGTACGTACTCCTTGCCATTCATCTTGAAGATGTAGTGGTTCGTTCGACCATTGTGGATGACTCCTCTATCAAATTGCCATGGGCGTCCAAGGAGAAGGTGTCAAACGGTCATTGGGACGACGTCGCACTCAAAGGTGTCTTCGTAGGCGCCCATTTTGAAGGAGACTTGTACTTGATGCTCGACTTGGATAGTGCTGGAGTCGCTTAGCCATTGCACTTTGTATGGTTGTGGGTGCTTCGTCTTGAGCAATTGGAGCTTGGAGCAAAGTTCTTCACTTGCGAGATTATGAAAACTCCCTCCATCGATGATTACCTTGACGGAATGTCCATTGACGCCGGCCTTGGTATGAAAGATGTGGCATCGTTGGTCTTCTTCGTGGGGATGTTGGAGGGTCAAGACCTTGGAGACAACAAGAGCGGGACTTGAATCTTCATCGCAAAAGACTTGTTCCTCTTCATCGTTCACTTGCCGGTGCATGGCGACTTGCTCAAGAGCGTCCATTTCTCCTTCACTCATCGAGTCATAGGTTCCGTCATCATTGAGTATTATGGTCCGCTTGTTGGTGCACTAGTAGGAGGATGACTTGGAGTTGACAAAGCTTTCTTGTGACTCGACTTGTCGACGTTGCTTGTAGAAGGCTTGGTAGACGGTGTTGGAGTCGTTGAAGCTTGGGTGTTGGAGAAGTCGTAGGACTTGGATGAGAACTTGGCATACTTGAATTGTCTTGCACTTGACGTTCCGCTTTGGTAGCTTGATGCACTAGCTCGATGAGGTTCGAGTATGCTTGGAAGTCGGCGATCTTCTTGATAGGATGGTTGAATCCATTCAAGAAATGTGCCACAGTTTGCTCATCATCTTTCGTGACATTGGCTCGTATCATGGCAATCTCCATCTCCTTGTAATATTCTTCAACGCTTATGGTTCCTTGCTTGAGTAGTTGGAGTTTCTTGAAGAGGTCGCGGTTGTAGTGATGGGTTCTCTCATGACATCCTTCATTTGCGCCCAAGTAGTGATGGGTGGTTAACCTCTTGCCTCTCGGCACTCGATAACTTGTTCCCACCAAATGAGGACATAGTCTTGGAACTCAAGGGATGCCATTGCGATCTTCTTCTCTTCTTCATAGTTGTGCAAATGGTAGATTTTGTCGAACTTCAATGCCCATGACAGGTACTCTTCGAGATCATTGCTTCCATTGAACTTGGTCATTGTGAGCTTTAGCTTGCTGTAGCGTTGCTATTCATTGTGTTGGGGTCGAGGATTATGACGCCCATGTTGTTGATGATTGTCAAACTCGTGTCGCTCTTGGTGAGGAGGGTTGTCCACCTCATGTTGCTCTTGTCGTGCAGGATTTCCATTGTCTTCATGCTCTTGATGAACTTGATGTTCTTGGAAAGCTTGTGGAAGATCTTGTCGAGCTCGAGGAGGAACTTGAGGAACTTGACGATGCACACGAGTTTGAAATCTTCGTTCGTGAGCTTCTTCGCGAAGTGTTTCTTCATTTTCACGAGCTTGTCGGCCTCGGTTGGCTACGGCTCGACTTGAATCTTGGAGGGCTTGTTGCGCCGCAAGTGCTTGAGCTTCACGGAGTTGTTGTTCTTGACGTTGTGCCTCGGCATCTTGTGCATCTTGGTGTAGAAGAGCGCGCTCTTCCTCTTCATGTTGGCGTTGTCGTTGTCTTTCTCGTGCTATCACAAAAGCCTCTTGGGTTTGATGTTGCCGATGCTCTTGAGAGTTGGTGTCGCATAGAGG
Source organism: Triticum dicoccoides (assembly GCF_002162155.2). NCBI lineage: Eukaryota > Viridiplantae > Streptophyta > Magnoliopsida > Poales > Poaceae > Triticum > Triticum dicoccoides. The sequence continues at coordinate 209,377,263 of NC_041380.1, forward strand.
ATTGAGGCTTGCATGACGATCGTTGCGTGCGATACGTCAAAGAGTGTTCGATGTCGGTGTACTTCAGCTGGAGAGGATGAAGTCGAAGTGTCTACTTGAGCGGCTCCTTCTTGATGAAGACGAAGTGGAAGAAGAGAGGTTGAGCAACAAAGCGTGAATCTCGTCCATCCTTGCGTCATTCTATTGCTTGTGATCACCGAGCTTGTGGTCGAAGTAGTCCCTTGTATGTTGCTCGGAGAGTTGCAAGTCGGCGACGAGCATGTCGATGCGTGCACTCATTGCTTTGTTGCTCTTGATGCAAAGCACCTTGTGCACCAAAGAGGTGACTCTTGGTGACGTAGTAGTTCATGTCGTCATCGTGCTCAATGAAGAGTGGGTTGGTAGAAGTACTTGGCCTAACCATCATTCCAAGATACAAAATGTGAGTGGTAGAAATAGAAGAATGAATACCAAATGTACCTTGATCAAAGTTGAAAGTGGATCAATGATCACTCCAATGAGGACAAGGAAATAGCACAATTGGTACCAAGTCTTGTCGGTTTCTCACACCTACACAAGTAAAAGCTTATGGTGGAGCTTGGTTAGGATGGTGGCACAAAATTTGATGCAACTGTAAGTGAGCTTCAATAATGTTGGAAAAAATTCACAAGATTGCAATGCAACAAGTAGACCAGGCAATGTAATGTACACGGAAACACACACAAAGAGATAAGTGGGGTTGGGCAACCAAGGTTGAGCCAAAATGTGGAATCCACAAAAATGCTCTTGTTGCACAACACTTGAGAGATGTTAGCACGATTGCACAATAGGCGGATACAAAGACTTGTGCACAACCAACTAAGCAAAAATGCAACGACTTCTATCGCAAGTATGTTCTATGCAAGGTGTTTCTATGATATGATCCCAGATGATCTAATATGATAATCTTAATGTTGTATGATGCTATGGTTCTTGCTTAAAAGCTCTTTGCTTATCTTTCCTTTTTGCTTAAAAGCTTGTTTTGCTCTTTGATGTTTGAGCTCTTTTATCATGCAATACTTCACGAACCAAGATAGCAATTGTGTATGCGATGACAACCTTGTGACACAAGAGATGATACCAAGATAAGAAACAATGATGTATATATGCTATGGGAAGTATGATCACTAATGTGCACAAGTCTCGTTGCCGTCAATAATCAATGGCTAGTCTCGATGGGTAAGCAACGCAAAGGAGTAAGGCTATGATGGCTATCAATGTAATGACAAGAGTGATATGTCCAATACCAAGATGAGGTTACCGTTTCTTTGGTTCCACGTCTGTACGCAAGAACGGATGACGGTGATCATAAGAGTAAATACCAATATGTAGTCGAGGTGGTCATTGTTGATGACGCGTCCGTGGCGAAGATGAGCGGCGGTGATGTTGATGTTGAACCATACCTAAATAGCCGAAACACAAGTAGGACACGGTACCACAACTCAAATTCTCAAAGAAAAATTGGACCAACATTTTCGGAGTTGGAGTTGGTATATGGTGGTGCTATGCGGAAGTGGTGGAGGTATGCGGAAGTATATGTGGGAACCGGAACAAACTTTGGCGAAATATGGATGGAAAACGGGCGGTGGGGAGGAAGTGGTGCTGCCAGGGACCGGATGTACGGGCCTGATGGCCGGATGTAGGGGTTTGTCGGGCCGGATGTCCGGGCTCTGGATCCGGGGATGAATTCGAAGATCTTCGCGAGGAGAGGTCAAATCCGGCAAAATTCGGAGAAATTGGTTGATGGAAAACTAGATCTACCCGCAACACACAAAACCCGCGGATCAAATCCAACAAAACTTCATCACACCAACAGATCACAAAAACATTTTTGGGGCTATTTTTGTGGAGAATTTTCAAATTATGGAAAAAAAATTAGGCTGGAAAACACAATGGGGAGGCTCCGAAATCGTGATCAACGTGGCTCTTGATACCAAGATGATGTAGGCTAGAACCCTAATCGCCCGATCTTTCACGAAATGAGCGGATCCCGCGAAGAACCTGAGGAACATGAGGGGAAAATGAGGGAAAACACAAGGGGAAACCCGAGAGGAAACACTAACCAACACGAATAAGTCACACATGTGCTAGATCCTCGAGTACCTAAGGAAAGATACACAATCCACGATCAACTAGGGACGATACAAGGGTAGCCAGTTTTCTCCGTGAGGAGGTATTGAGTTCTTCCCTAAAAGGGGTCTTGAATCCGCTTGGGGTATATTCTCAAGCGGAGGCTCGAATCTCCGAGGAGAAGGTAACCAAGTGGATGAGCAAAGATCTCACACGAAATATGAGCTAATCCTTTGCTAACCCTAGAAAGTTGGACGAGGTGGAGTATATATAGTCTAGGGAGGCGAAGGGGTACACGGCTGTAACACCCCGGATGTAACTTTCCCTATTTGTACTCCAACTCTTGCCGTTTCTGACGTTAAGATATATTTATTTCCTCGGGTTCGGGTTTTGTCTCCGTGTGTTGTTGTCATTGTCATGCATCTCATATCATGTCATCATGTGCATTGCATTTGCATACGTGTTCGTCTCATGCATTCGAGCATTTTCCCCGTTGTCCGTTTTGCATTCCGGCGCTTCGTTCTCCTCCGGTGGTCATTTCTAGCCTTCTTTTGTGTGTGGGGATTAAACATTTCCGGATTGGACCGAGACTTGCCAAGCGGCCTTGGTTTACTACCGGTAGACCGCCTGTCAAGTTTCGTATCATTTGGACTTCGTTTGATACTCCAACGGTTAACCGAGGGCCGAAAAGGCCTCGTGTGTGTTGCAGCCCAACACCCCTCCAATTTGGGCCAAAACCCACCTAACTCTGTCTATGTTCTAGAGCGTTCGATCACGATCACGTGGCCGAAAACCGCACCTCATTTGGACTCTCCTAGCTCCCTCTATGCCTATATATACCTCCCCCTTCTAAAAATCCCGGATCCCCTCCGTCCCTAACCTCAGATCCATTTCCACCGGCCGCCGCCGAACAAAGGCGCCATCGACGGACACGTCTGCCCGCCATGTCCGCCGCCACGTGTCGCCACCCCATTGGCCCGCCTCCGCCGCCGTTTCACCCCGCCGCCAGGCCCGAGAGGCCCGTGGCCGGCCCCTGAGGCCCATCTCGCCTCCTCGCCCGCGAGCCAGCCACCGCCGCCCCTCTCCTCCTGATCCAGCCGCCGCTCTCCTCCCAGCCCCGCTGCTCCATCGCCGGAGAGCTCGCCGGCGCGAGCTCGTCGCCACCCGAGCTCGCCGGCCACCGCACGCCGCCGCCTACGCCCATCGCCGCCACCGGCCGCGCCGGCCTCTCCGTCGCCCGGCCTCCCCGGCCCTTCTCCTCGCCGGCCCGGCCACCAACGAGCTCGCCGGAGCTACAGTACATCGCCGGAGCCACCTCGGGAAGCGTGCGATCCAGATCTGAAATTTTAGGTTGACTTCGTTTTTTTCCAAGTCCCAGAATTCTCAGTCCATATGCACATGTTCGTAGCTCCATAACTTCGCATCTGTAGCTCCGATTCATACATATAGCATATCAAAATGTTCATCTCAGAGAGTACATCATTTCATTCCATTGCTTCATTTTCATTTGAGCTAATCTTGATGCCCGAAATGCTGTTAGAAGAGGGCTACTTGAGTTATTTGTCAGATCTGCTACTCCGTTTAGCACTTTTGTTATTTTTGCCATGATTATTGTGTGCATGATATGCCCGTGAGTTCTTCATATGTTTTGTTAAGGGTTTTGTCATCTTTCCAGAGGTGCAACCCATGTATTTTTAGGATCTGTGTGGTGACTTGTGGAAGCTTGCAAAGTGGTGCACTTGCTAATTCTGTTTTCAGGGACTTGGTGATTTCACTAAGTCCTGGAGCTGTTTATCTCATGATGCCATACGTTCTTGTTGTTTCCTAGTGATCTGTGCCTCTTTTGAGGATGATCAGTAAGGGAGTTTTGTTAATTTTTTAGTGCACTATCCATCCATGTCTTTGTTTGCAATTATGGTGCACCCTAGCTTGAGTCAATCGAGCTCTACTTTTGCTAGTTTGTGAATCTGGGCAGATCATCAACTTGTTTGCGATTTTGCCGATGTTATTCTAGTTGATCCGTGCATGCTATGCCATTGTTCTTGCCATTTATAGCTTGCATTTTGTGCCTTATTAAGGGATGTATGCTTGTCTTGCCATGACTTGCACCGTGGTGAGCGCATCGAGCTCGTAAACATGCCTTCGTGAGTTATGTGTCAGCATGTCCCAGTTTTCAGTAAGTTTGAAAACTGATTATGTTTTTGCTATGTTCGTGTGCTTGTTAGTATATTTTGTGATCCCTTTTGGCTCAAGGTCACTAAGGGACTTTTGTTAAGCCTGTCGAGTAGCTCCATGCCATGTCTTTCTTTGTCATGTTCAGCTCCTGTAGCATGTTGTTTTATTGCTCCGAAGAGGGCTACCTGATCTGAAATTCCAGACAAGTGTTAATTTCACTAAGTCTGAGATCTGTTTTACCATTTGCGTTTTTGCCATGCCCGTTTGAACCTCCTAATGGATGAATTGGCCATAGCTCAGTGCTAGACTTTTGTTAAGCATCTTGAATTCTTCCCTGCCATGAATTTTGATGCCATGTTTGAATGCTGTAGCATGTTCATCTCATTGCATTTAGGTGCCTACTTGCTGTAAATCGCAGATCCGTGTCATATTTGAATCGCTTGCCATTTCCAAACCTTAACTCTGATTCCGGCGTTCTTTATATTGTTTTCAAGCGATTTCATCTCATATTTCCAGTGGCACACTTGGATTTCCAAGTTGAGGCTAGGTTCATGCATTTCCTGTCATATCTTGCATTTTACATCCTGCATCGCATCCCGCATAGCATATCATCTTTGCATCGTGTTGTTTGAGTTTGCACGTGGTTGATTGTATCCTTGTTGCTTGTTTGTCTTGTTTGGTAGAGCCGGGAGATGAGTTCGCTAACGAGGAGCCCGTTGAGTTTGCTTTTGAGGATCCAGTCAACTCTGACAACTGTGCAGGCAAGATGATCATACCCTCGAAATCACTACTATCTTTGCTATGCTAGTTTGCTCGCTCTTTTGCTATGCCATTGCTACGATGCCTACCACTTGCTTGCAAGCCTCCCAAAATTGCCATGTCAAACCTCTAACCCACCATTGTCCTAGCAAACCGTTGTTTGGCTATGTTACCGCTTTGCTCAGCCCCTCTTATAGCGTTGCTAGTTGCAGGTGAAGATTGGAGGCCGTTCCTAGTTGGAACATTTATTTACTTGTTGGGATATCATTATATTGCTATGTTATCTTAATGCATCTATATACTTGGTAAAGGGTGGAAGGCTCGGCCTCTCGCCTAGTGTTTTGTTCCACTCTTGCCGCCCTAGTTTCCATCATATCGGTGTTATGTTCCCGGATTTTGCGTTCCTTACGCGGTTGGGTTATAATGGGAACCCCTTGATAGTTCGCCTTGATTAAAGCTTTTCCAGCAATGCCCAACCTTGGTTTTACCATTTGCCACCTAGCCCTTTTCTTTCCCTTGGGTTCTGCAGACTCAAGGGTCATCATTATTTTAACCCCCTCGGGCCAGTGCTCCTCTGAGTGTTGGTCCACCTATCAGCTACCGGTGGCCACCAGGGGCAACTCTGGACTAGCCTACCCGTACCTAGGACAATCTGAGTGTGCCCTGAGAAAGAGATATGTGCAGCTCCTATCTGGATTTGTCGACACATTCAAGCGGTGTTGCTGGTCTTGTTTTAACCTGTCGAAGTGTCTTGAGTAACCGAGATACCGATTCTGATCAGAATGTCTTGGGAGCAGGTCTATTCTTTCGTTGACCGTGAGTGCTTGTCATGGGCTAAGTTGGGACTCCCCTGCAGGGATTGAACTTTCGAAAGCCGTGCCCGCGGTTATGGGCAGATGGGAATTTGTTAATGTCCGGTTGTAGATAACTTGAACCTTAACTTAATTAAAATGAATCAATCGAGTGTGTTACCGTGATGGCCTCTTCTCGGCGGAGTCCGGGAAGTGGACACAGTGTTGGTGTAATGTTTGCGCAGGTTGTTCTCTAGTTTCTCGCTCGTGCTTTGCCTCCTCTTCTCGCTCTATTTTTCTTTGCGAATAAGTTAGCCACCATATTTGCTAGTTGCTTGCTGCAGCTCCACTCATATTTTACCTTGCCATTCCTATAAGCTTAAATAGTCTTGGTCGCGAGGGTGCGAGATTGCTGAGTCCCTGTGGCTCATAGATTACTATTACACCAGATGTAGGGCCTGATGATTCCGCTCCAGGAGACGCGTATGAGCTCAAGTGGGAGTTCGACGAAGACTCTCAACGTTACTATGTCTCCTTCCCCGATGATCAGTAGTGGTGCCCAGTTGGGGGTGATTGGGACCGTGTCGCATGTTGGGTTCTCTTTTATTTTGGCGCCGTAGTCGGGCCATGAGTGTTTGGATGATGTAATGTTATTTAAGTACTTGATTGACGTGGCGAGTGTAAGCCAACTATGTTATCTCCCCTTTTATTATCATATTACATGGGATGTTGTGAAGATTGCCTAACTTGCGACATATGCCTTCAATGCGATTATGTCTCTAAGTCGTGCATCGACACGTGGGAGCTATAGTCACATCGAGGGTGTTACAACGGCCCTCGGCCCTTACACTGTACGCAGACAGGGGAGGTTGGACGTCCGCGCGTTCGCGGAAGGCCGGATGTCCGGGCTGGTGAAGCTGGCCATGTCGCACTCGGGAAGGTGGTGTCCGGATTTCCAGGCCGGGCTGGTTGTTCGGGGCCTGTAGATGTGCGGCGGCTGGTAGGCTATGTTGGTCGAAGTCTCCAGCGGCCGGATGTCCGGGCTTGGGGCCGGAAGTCGGGGTCATAGAGCTGCCTTCTTCTCCTCTCAGTGCCCCTCTTCATCCATGAACTTGGGGATGTTTACATCTTCTTGTGCATCTTTAGGAGAGTCCTCTTGGTACCTAATTATGCACAACAACTCGAACTTAGGTAGTAGCCATGTCTCATGCATAGAATGTGGAAGTTCAGAGAGGAAAGAGTTCACCTTAACTTTGATAGCCTTCGCTCGGGCTCTTGTCATTGGTCCAATTGGTGTCGTAGGGGAGGTAGGTAGGTCCATGGGGATGACCTTGGGATGCTCCGCATCACCAGTACTTTCCAGACTTAGTTTTTTTTAACTGGAACTATTTGTGTACTAGGGGTGGCACGGAACTTGGGGAGTCCTACTCTGTCATGACTCAGAGTATGGCATGATCTGTAAATCGAAAACAAAGAATCAAATACTGGACTCGGACTAGGACTGGTGGCGGAGATGAATCTGGTGGAAACTCGGAATGGTGGCGGAAATATGTAGGGCGGTGGAACTCGGACTGGTGGCGAATCTATGATGGATGTGGACTCGGATTAGCGTGATGGCATTGGATATGTGGTATATGGCAGCGGTGATGATGATGGTGGTATGTGGCAGCGGTCATGACGATGGTGGTATATGGCAGCGGTGATGACGATGATGGTATATGGCAGCGATGTTAAAAATGGTGCAACGGCGGTGTGACAACTGATACATCTCCGTCGTATCTACTTTTCCAAACACTTTTGCCCTTGTTTTGGACTCTAACTTATATGATTTGAATGGAACTAACCCGGACTGACGTTGTTTTCAGCAGAATTGCCATGATGTTGTTTTATGTGCGGAAAACAAATGTTCTTGGAATGACCTGGAACTCCACGGAATAAATAATAAAAAAAATCCTCGCCAAAGATGAATTCCAGGGGGCCCACACCCTTCTCATGAGGGTGCCCCCCCTAGGGCGCGCCCCCTACCTCGTGGGCCCCCTAGAGACCCCCCGACTCCAACTCCAACTCTATATAACTGCTTTCGGGGAGAAAAAAATAGAAGAGAAGGAATCATTGTGTTTTACGATACGGAGCCGCCGCCAAGCCCTAAAACCTCTCCGAAGGGCAGATCTGGAGTCCATTCGGGGCTCCGAAGAGGGGGATTCGTCGCCGTCATCATCATCAACCATCCTCCATCACCAATTTCATGATGCTCACCGCCGTGCGTGAGTAATTCCATCATAGGCTTGCTGGACGGTGATGGGTTGGATGAGATTCACCATGTAATCGAGTTAGTTTTGTTAGGGTTTGATCCCTAGTATCCACTATGGTCTGAGATTGATGTTTCTATGACTTTGCTATGCTTAATGCTTGTCACTAGGGCCCGAGTGCCATGATTTCAGATCTGAACCTATTATGTTTTCATCAATATACGAGTGTTCTATATCCTATCTTGCAAGTCTATAGTTACCTATTATGTGTTATGATCCATTAACCCCGAAGTGACAATAATCGGGATACTTACCAATGATGACCGTAGTTTGAGGAGTTCATGTATTCACTATGTGCTAATGCTTTGTTCCGATTCTCTATTAAAAGGAGGCCTTAATATCCCTTAGTTTCCATTAGGACCCCGCTACCATGGGAGGGTAGGACAAAAGATGTCATGCAAGTTCTTTTCCATAAGCACGTATGACTATATTCGGAATACATGCCTACATTACATTGATGAACTGGAGCTAGTTCTGTGTCACCCTATGTTATGACTGTTACATGATGAACCGCATCCGACATAATTATCCATCATTGATCCAATGCCTACGAGCTTTCCATATACTGGTTTACGCTTATTTACTTTCCCGTTGCTATTGTTACAATCACTACAAAATACCAAAAACATTACTTTGCTTTCATTACTCTTTTGTTACCATTACCATCACTATCATATTACTTTGCTACTAAACACTCTGCTGCAGATACTAAGTTTCCAGGTGTGGTTGAATTGACAACTCAGCTACTAATACTAGAGAATATTCTTTGGCTCCCCTTGTGTCGAATCAATAAATTTGGGTTGAATACTCTACCCTCGAAAGCTGTTGTGATCCCCTATACTTGTGGGTTATCAAGACTAATTTATGGCGCCATTGCCGGGGAGCATAGCTCTATTCTTTGAGTCACTTGGGATTTATATCTGCTGGACACTATGAAGAACTTGAGAGATCCAGAAATCGAGATCTATCCCTCAACTACGAGGGGAGGTAAGGAACTGCCATCTAGCTCTGCACTTGATTCACCTTCTGTTATGAGTAAGCTTGCGACACCTAAACATCCTTCTGTTATTCGTTCTGATATGTCGCATGTTATTGATGATGCTACTTCTGCTATACATGATACTTATGATGAAACTACCTCTATGCCTGATACTACTATGCCACTTAGTGATTTTCTCGAGGAACGACTTGCTAGGGCTAGAGAGATTGAAAATATTGAATCTGATTATGAAGATGAAAGTGATGATGAAGAATCACTTGTTATTCCTGAAGGTTATTTATTTGATCAAGATGCTTCTTTAGCTATTTTAGCTTGCAAAGATAGATATGAACTCAAATGGTTATTAGCTAAATGGAATAAGCAATCGCTAAATGCTAGGATGAGACCTGACCCTGCTTTTGCTACTTCACCTATCTGTGTTGCTGATAAGGATTATGAATTCTCTGTTGATCCTGATATAATTACTTTGGTTGAATCTAATCCTTTTCATGGCTATGAATCTGAAACTGTTGTAGCACATCTTACTAAATTAAATGATATAGCCACCCTGTTCACTAATGATGAGATATCTCGCTACTTTTATATCCTTAAATTATTTCTTTTCTCATTAAAGGGTGATGCTAAAATATGGTTCAATTCTCTTGATCCTGGTTGTGTGCGTAGTCCCCAGGATATGATCTATTACTTCTCTGCTAAATATTTCCCTACTCATAAGAAACAAGATGCTTTAAAGGAAATATATGACTTTGTGCAAATTAAAGGAGAGAGTCTCCCACAAGCTTGGGGGAGGCTTCTCAAGTTACTTAATGCTTTGCCTGATCATCCTCTTAAGAAAAATGAAATACTTGATATATTTTATAATGAGTGAAGTGCACTGTAGGTCCTTGAACTATTCCAGGGATGTCACGTAGGTCCTCGAACTATGAAAATCGTCATCTAGGTCCTGAAAGTGCAGTAAGTGTGTCATTCAGGTCCAAAATCTCCCTGACAGGCTCTAACTGGCCAGCTGGCACATAAACAGTAACCGTAACAGTACGCGACAAACAGTCCTGAATTCCTATGCGTGATGAACAGTACACGACAAAGAATAAATATAAAAAAATATCAAAAAACTGAGATCCTCTGTCATCGAAGAGAACCTGGCGCATGAACAGCAAAAATGTCATTAATTCAAAAAAAGTTCGCGAACGATGAATTTGGAAAAATATTTGTGACTTTAATAAAATGTTCGCGAACGATGAATTTGGAAAAAAATATTCGCGACTTCAAAAAAATATTCGTGAGTTTAAAAAAAGTTCGCGAACGATGAATTTGGAAAAAATATTCACGACTTTAAAAAAATGTTCGCGAACGATGAATTTGGGAAAAATATTCGCGAGTTTAAAAAAAGTTTGCGAACGATGAATTTGGAAAAAATATTCATGACTTTAAAAAAATGTTCACGAACGATGAATTTGGAAAAAATATTCGTGACTTTAATAAAATGTTCGCGAATGATGAATTCGGAAAAAATATTTGCGACTTTAATAAAAAGTTCTCTAACATTTTTTAAAGTCAGGAATTTTTGTGGTTCGCGAACATTTTTTTCCATACCCACGAACAATATTTGTGGTTCGCGAACATATTTTCAAATTTATTGTTTGTGAACTTTTTTAAAGTCGCAAATATTTTTCCCATATTCGCGAACATTTTTTTGAATTAATGAACATTTTTACTATTCACGGACCAGGGGTATCTTTGATGCCAAAGATTTTCAGATTTTTTTGTTCATATTTTTTATTTTTCGCACTGTTCACCATGCCAGCTGGCCATTTAGAGGGGGTTAGTGAGATTTTGGACCTGGATGACACACTTACTGTACTTCGAGGACTTAAATGACGATTTTCATAGTTCGAGGACCTATGTGACACCCCTGAAATAGTTTAAGGACCTACAGTGCACTTCACTCTTTTATAATGGACTAACTGATGCTTCCAGAGATTACCTGGATAGTTGTGTTGTTTCTCTTTTCAGGGAAAGAACACCGGATGAAGCTGAAATCTTATTGAATAATATGTTGACAAATGAAAATAATTGGGCACTTCCTGAGCCAGCTCCTGCTCCAATTCCTGAGCCTATTCCTAAACCAACTCTGAAGAAGAGGGGTATTCTATTTCCCAGTCCTGAAGATATGCAAGAGGCAAAGAAATCTATGAAAGAAAAAGGTATTAAAGTTGAAGATGTTAAGAATTTACCTCCTATTGAAGAAATACATGGTCTTAATTTACCGCCTGTTGAAGAAACATATGATCTTAATCCTTTATTTATTGAAGAACCTCCAGACCCCGATAACCCGACACATGTAGTAAAGGTAAATTCTCTCGATATATATGATAAAGCTGAAATCCCTCCTACTAAAATTACTAGTCAATGCGTGGATGAGTTTGATAATTGTATGTTTAAGCAAGAAGACTTCAATGCTTATTTTGGTAGCCAATTAAAACAAGATGATGATATGATTAAATACTTGTGTGATTATATGGCTAATATTAGAGGTGAACTTAAACTTGTTAGCAAACATGCTTCTATGGTTACCACTCAAGTAGAACAAGTACTTAAAGCTCAAAAAGCATTGCTCAATGAGATGAATAGTAAGAAAAAAAAATTATGTTGTTAAAGTGGCTACTAGAACTGGTAGAATGACTCAGGAACCTTTTTATCCTGAAGGCCACCCTAAGAGAATTGAGCAAGATTCTCAGAGAAATAATATTGATGCACCTAGTTCTTCTAAAAAGAAGAAAAAGAAAAATGATAGAACTGTGCAAACTTCTAGTGAAGCTATTGCTGAACCACCTGATAATCCAAATGATATTTCTATTTCTGATGTTGAAACTCAATCTGGTAATGAACATGAACATAATGAAAATGTTAATGATGATGTTCATAATAATGCTCAACCTAGTAATGATAATGATGTAGAAATTGAACCTGTTGTTGATCTTGATAACCCACAATCAAAGAATCAACGTTATGATAAGAAAGATTTCGTTGCTAGGAAACATGGTAAAGAAAGAGAACCTTGGGTTCAGAAACCCATGCCTTTTCCTCCCAAACCATCCAAGAAAAAGGATGATGAGGATTTTGAGCGCTTTGCTGAAATGATTAGACCTATCTTTTTACGTATGCGATTAACTCATATACTCAAAACAAATCCTTATTCTAAGTACATGAAAGATATTATTACAAATAAAAGAAAGATACCGGAAGCTGAAATTTCCACCATGCTTGCTAATTATACTTTTAAGGGTGGAATACCAAAGAAACTTGGAGATGTAGGAGTACCTACTATAACATGCTCCATTGAAAGAAACTATGTTAAAACTGCTTTATGTGATCTTGGAGCTGGTGTTTGTGTTATGCCTCTCTCTTTATATCGTAGACTTGACTTGAATAAGTTGACACCTACTGAAATATCTTTGCAAATGGTTGATAAATCAACTGCTATACCTGTCGGTATTTGTGAGGACGTGCCTGTTGTGGTCGCAAACGTTACTATTTTAACGGACTTTGTTATTCTTGATATTCCCGAGGACGATAGTATGTCTATTATTCTTGGAAGACCTTTTCTTAATACTGTAGGGGCTGTTATTGATTGCAACAAAGGCAATGCCACTTTTTTCATGTTAATGGTAATGAGCATACGATACACTTTCCGACGAAACAACCTCAAGTTCATAGTATCAATTCTATCAGAAAAAATCCCTCGATTATATTTGGAGGTTTTGAATTTACTCTTCCTACTGTCAAGAAGATATATGATATACTTATTATTGGGGATGTGCATATCCCCATTGAGGTAACCTAGTGTTATTCGAAATTTCTCCGGCTTCATGTTAATCGGAATGAGTTTGTTAACAAGACTTGATCAACCTTGTTAGTGGATTCCTTTTGATGAGCATGAGATGGATGAAACTAGAAGCACAACCTTTTGTACCCTCTCTATACTTTCTGTTATTTAGTTGAAATAAAGTAAAAATAAATAATTTTCTGTCTGTTATCTGATTATCCGTGCAATATAAAAATACCTCGAAAATAAAAGTTCTCCAAATGCCCTAAAAATTAAATATGATTTTTTATAGAACATTCGAGGATTTATGGAACAAAGAACACACCAGGGGGGCCAACCACCTTGCCACGAGGGTGGAGGGCACGCCCACCCCCCTAGGGCGCGCCCCCTGCCTCGTGGGCCCACGGTGGCCCTCCTCCACTTATTCTTTCAGAGACACACTTCATCTTCCTCCTCCAAACACGAAAAACCAGCTCAAACCCGAGTCCAAGATCGTTTTGCTGCCATTTTCGATCTCCTTGCTCAAAGCACCTCTCACAAAACTGCTTGGGGAGATTGTTCCTTGGCATGTGACTCCTCCATTGGTCCAATTAGTTTTTGTTCTAGTGCTTTATTCATTGCAAATTTTTGCTGCTTAGGTGACCCTGTTCTTGAGCTTGCATGTCAAATTAATATGGTCAAAAGTAGTTTTGATGCATGATATAGGCCCTAGGCACTTGTAGGAGTAGTTGCTATCAATATTGTTGAGTTTGGTTTACTTTTATTTTTGAAGTTACTAAAAATTTCAGAATTTTTCAGAAAATGATGAGGAGATTATTGAGGGGCTCATCGAGCCAAAGCTCGAAGGAAAAGGCACCTAATCCTAAGTATAATTTGCCGCGCACCGCGGAGGTTCGGGCATGTGAATGGCCTACCAAGGATTTCTTGAGAGCACCCAGGATTTATGAAGATTTTCATGAGTTGGCTCATAATGCAGGCCCCACCTCTTTCCTCCACGACCAATGCGATCAGTATCTCTTACTCACAAATACCTTTGTGCAAAACTTTCATTTTCATTCTAGGAACTCACCACCTACGGTGGAGTTTCATTTATATGATGAGCATAAGGAGATGTCACTTTATGATTTCTGTCGAATTTGTTTGGTCCCTTTTGGGGGCAAGACAGAAGAACCACATCATGATGTTGTGGAGGGATTTATTAATACTATCACTGTAGGAGAAACTAGGAAGGTTTCCGATGCACGAATCACTAGCATACATTTTCCTGTTTTACGTTACTTTGCATTATTTGCTAGTCGTTGCTTAATTGAACGCGGAAACTGTGGAAACCTCAGTATCCCCGATATAATTATTCTGCTCCAAGGTTTATACTGTGATAACACTTTTAGTATGGGCGGCATTATTGCTAGATGGTTAAGTATGAACCGTACTAAGGGTCCCATCTTTGGAGGCATCTATGCTACACGCCTAGCTGCACATTTTAACATACCTATTAGGCATGCTGAGAAGGAAGAAAAAGTGCTGCCTCGTGTTTATTTAGATTATAAAAGTATGGTGGCACATGATTTTATTGTTAAGAATAGGGCAGGAGAGCTTAAATATCAATTTTTCTTTAATAAACATCATCCTGAGACTAATACCTTGCCTGCTCCTTCTTTGTTTATTTTGACTGTAGGCAAGTACCTTGTTCCGTTGAAGGCTATCCACACCTACCGGAACCCTGCACCAGCCGAGGAGCCAGAACCGGAACCCCAATTTCATCCTTCACGACAGTCTAACTATTAGTGGGATCCGGAGATGATTGCCAGCCAGTGGCAATCGGATCCTTCTTCTTCCTCATCGCAGTATGACCCCAACTATTATTATGGATATCAGCCAGGCCAGCCGTGGCCATAGACCAACTTAGGCCAAAAGCCTAAGCTTTGGGGAGTACGTATTTTTCACCGACATTACATTTATGTTTACACACACTCATTGCTAGACGTGGTGCTCATACTTTTCATTGTATCATCGATGCTAGTTTATTTTCTTTTATGCTTTCTTCTTGTGTGTTTAATAAACCTTAAGAAAAAACCAAAAAAATTAGTTGTAGCTTTTAATTAATTTACTTTCCATCCTTGTAGTAGTAATTAAAAAGAAAACCCAAAAATATTTCTTGTTCTTCTTTTGCTTGTTGGGAGCTTTCCCGTGTAAATAGTTTTATTTCTTTTCTTTTCTTTGGGGGTCAGTAGGAGAAGACCATGATTAAATTGTTGAAATGGCTCTTATATGCATTATTGTTGATTTAACCAAGAGCCCATATTGCCTTGTCTTCTCCTACTTATTAAATGCTCACAGATTCCAGCTTAGTCCAATGCACGTGCACTGTTATTATTATTCACATCGTTCAGTCGTGCAAGTGAAAGGCAATTATGATGATATATGATGGACTGACTGAGATGAGAAAAGCTGGTATGAACTCGACCTCTTTTGTTTTTGTAAATATGATGAGTTGATCGTTCTTGATTCAGCTTGTTATGAATAAACATGTTTGCAATGACAATTAGAGATCATAGTTGCTTGTGCCATCCTTGATTAGCTATGAGTTATAATGGTTTACCTTGCGTGCCAACATGGTATTAAAGTGGTTATGATGTGGTATGATAGGGTGGTATCCTCCTCTGAATGATTTAAGTGACTTGACTTGGCACATGTTCACGCATGTAGTTGAAACAAATCACATAGCCTTCACGATATTTATGTTCATGGTGGATTATATCCTACTCATGCTTGCATCCAATGTTTATTAATTTAAATGCATGTACATGACTGTTGTCGCTCTCTAGTTGGTCGCTTCCCAGTCTTTTGCTAGCCTTCACCTGTACTAAGCGGGAATATTGCTTGTGCATCCAAACTCCTTAAACCCCAAAGTTATTCCACATGAGTCCACTATACCTTCCTATATGCGGTATGTACCTGCCGTTCCAAGTAAATTTGTATGTGCCATACTCTAAACCTTCAAATAATAATCCTGTTTTGTATGCTCGAATAGCTCATGTATCAACTAGGGCTGTCTGTATCTTCCATGTTAGGCGGGTTATTCTCAAGAGGAGTGGACTCCGCTCCTCACTCACGAGATAAATGGCTGGTCACCGGGATGCCCAGTCCCATGCTTTATGCAAACTAAATCAAAATAATTGCAAACAAAACTCCCCCTGGGACCTAATGTATGGTGGAGGCACTCGTTGTTTCGAGCAAGCCATGGATTGATGTTTGTTGGTGGAGGGGGAGTATAAACTTTACCATTCTGTTTGGGAACCGCCTATAATGTGTGTAGCATGGAAGAAATCGCCATCTCTTGGTTGTTATGTTGACAATGAAAGTATACCGCTCAAAATATTATTCACCTCTATTTCAATACCGAGCTCTGGCACTTCTACAAATCTCTGCTTCCCTCTGCGAAGGGCCTATCTATTTACTTTTATGTTGAGTCATCACCCTCTTATTAAAAAGCACTAGCTGGAGAGCGCAGCTGTCATTTGCATTCATTACTGTTAATTTATATTGGGTGTGACTATGATTGGATCTCTTTTACCATGAATTACAATGTCTAGTCAGTCCTTGATCTTTAAAGGTGCTCTGCATTTATGTTCTGTGGTCTCGGAAAGGGCTAGCGAGATACCATCTTGTTATAGCATATTATGATTGTTTTGAGAAAGTGTTGTCATCCGAGTTTTATTATTATGGCTTGCTAGTTGATTATGCTATTGATATGAGTAAACATGAGACCTGAGAATTATTGCAAATATGGTTAGTTATAATCTTTGCTGAAAACTGGAATGCTAGCTTGACATATTTACAAAAACAAGAGCAAACAGAGTTTGTAAAAGTTTTTCTTTATTTCTTTTAGTTTGTCAACTGAATTGCTTGAGGACAAGCAAGGGTTTAAGCTTGGGGGAGTTGATACGCCTCCGTCGTATCTACTTTTTCAAACACTTTTGCCTTTGTTTTGGACTCTAACTTGTATGATTTGAATGGAACTAACCCGGACTGACGCTATTTTCAGCAGAATTGCCATGATGTTGTTTTATGTGCAGAAAACAAAAGTTCTCGGAATGACCTGAAACTCCACGGAATATCTTACAATAAATAATAAAAAATCCTCGCCAAAGATGAAGACCAGGGGGCCCACACCCTTCTCACGAGGGTGGGGGGCGCCCCCCCTAGGGCGCGCCCCTACCTCGTGGACCCCCTGGAGACCCCCGACTCCAACTCCAACTCTATATAACTGCTTTCGGGGAGAAAAAAATAGAAGAGAATAAATCATCGAGTTTTACGATACAGAGCCACCGCCAAGCCCTAAAACCTCTTGGGAGGGCAGATCTGGAGTCTATTCGGGGCTCCGGAGAGGGGGATTCATCGCCGTCGTCATCATCAACCGTCCACCATCACCAATTTCATGATGCTCACCGCCGTGCGTGAGTAATTCCATCATAGGCTTGCTGGACAGTGATGGGTTGGATGAGATTCACCATGTAATCGAGTTAGTTTTGTTAGGGTTTGATCCCTTGTATCCACTATGTTCTAAGATTGATGTTGCTATGACTTTGTTATGCTTAATGCTTGTCACTAGGGCCCGAGTGCCATGATTTCAGATCTGAACCTATTATCTTTTCATCAATATATGAGTGTTCTTGATCCTATCTTGCAAGTCTATAGTCACCTATTATGTGTTATGATCCGTTAACCCCGAAGTGACAATAATCGGGATACTTACCGGTGATGACCGTAGTTTGAGGAGTTCATGTATTCACTATGTGGTAATGCTTTGTTCTGGTTCTCTACTAAAAGGAGGCCTTAATATCCCTTAGTTTCCATTAGGACCCCGCTGCCACGGGAGGGTAGGACAAAAGATGTCATGCAAGTTCTTTTCCATAAGCATGTATGACTATATTCAGAATACATGCCTACATTACATTGATGAAATGGAGCTAGTTCTATGTCACCCTATGTTATGACTGTTACATGATGAACCACATCCGACATAATTATCCATCATTGATCCAATGCCTATGAGCTTTCCATATACCGGTTTACGCTTATTTACTTTCTCGTTGCTATTGTTACAATCACTACCAAATACCAAAAACATTACTTTGCTTTCATTACTCTTTTGTTACCGTTACCATCACTATCATATTACTTTGCTACTAAACACTCTACTGCAGATACTAAGTTTCCAGGTGTGGTTGAATTGACAACTCAGCTGCTAATAATTGAGAATATTCTTTGGCCCCCCTTGTGTCAAATCAATAAATTTGGGTTGAATACTCTACCCTCAAAAGCTGTTGTGATCCCTATACTTGTGGGTTATCAACAACCTATGAACAGAACTCGAAACTCTAAAGGACTAGACGCAAAGATCAACAACTTGACATGATGATGCAACCGTAAATTCAACAAAGCAAATGCATAAAAGATTGTGCATTGGCTCAGAGTGACTCAGATATGATGAACTAACCCCAAATTTTTTTGGCTATTTTCGTGGACTGTTGGTATGAAGATTGACTCGATCTAAACTATGAAAAACTGTAAAATCTCATCAAGCAACCTAGAAATCTGATACCACTTGATAAACGCGAAAGTGTCCCGTCTTTCTTTGAGATGGTGGCTATCGTTTTTGGTGGAAGTCGACTTTGACGATCCGACTACGAACCTGCGAAGATGTCGCGCCATAGCAATCGCTAAACCAACTTCGAGAGGTTATTGACCACGCCGGAGCACGATCAACCTGACCACGAGGGTCTATTTCCTGCGAGGAAACGAAGAACAAGCAAGTAACTGAGATTGCAATCTGGATTTTGCGAACATAAGATGAAAAATTTATTGATGAATGTGGGGCTCTGTGACGTTGTTGTCTGGTCGTTGAACACAAACGTATTACGCGAAGTTGCAGCTATGGCGAACATTAATCTAAACAAAACCCAAAGTCTAAACGACACCCTAAGGGCTGTATATATGGAGGAAGAGGGGGAATTTCGTTGCCCTTGGGGAATGGGTCCGAAACCAACCCTATCTCTTGTTTCCCCATACATACGGACTCTCAAAACAACCTATACTTATGTATTTCGAAATTACATGGGCCTGGCCCAAAAACAAGGTCAAGCATCACCTATAATAGCCTCTAGACGAAATTTATGATCTTGTATAATTCGTCCAAGGCTTCATGCACTCATTATGGTGGCTTCAAAGTCCTGAAATCATCACTTGTAACTCCATTCTTGTTCCCCTTGCGCATGCCCTCATCTCCACGCTTGATCTTGCTCCAATGTTCATCCCTCTTGTTGAAGCTAGGCCCTTCATTTGTAAGCAAAACAAATGTATCCAATTTAGGCAACATCATATTCTCATGAACATTAGAATCATTACTAAGAAATGAAAGTATCTAGTGCGCGGGCTCTAGTAATTGGTCCAGTATGTATAGCAGCAGAGGCTCTGCTTGTAAGAATGACAATGGCATTGATGTCCTCGTCACAACGCCACCCTCAGAAGTCGCCTATGAGCCCGTGCAAAAGCAAAACTCGCCCACCACTGGTGTGCTAGGTCGCCTAAACAAACGGTCTAGTCGCCCGCACACACCCAACCCCACCCTTGGAAGTCGCCTAAGCCTATTCAAAAGCAAAACTCGCCCACCACCGGCGTGCTAGGTCGCCTAACCTCCCGACCTAGTAGCCCGCACACACCCAACGCCACCCTTGAAAGTCACTTAAGACAGTTCAAAAGGAAACCCGACCACCACTGGCATGCTAGGTCGCCTAACCCGCCGACCTAGTCGCCCGCACACACCCAACATCACACTCAAAAGTCACCTGACCCCATGCGAAAGCAAAACTCAACCACCAACGGCGTGCTAGGTCAGCTAAACAGCCAGTCTAGTCGCCCGCACACACCCAACGCCACCTGATGTAGGGTGGAACCCTAGATGGCCGATCTTTCACAAAAGGAGCGGATCCCACGATGAACACGAAGAACACGAGGGATGAGGGGAATCACGAGGGGAAACATGAGAGAAACACTAAAACCAACAAGAATGATCACACATGTGCTAGATGCTTGAAATACGAGAGGAGATACAAGATCCAAAGTCAATAAGGGAGGATACAAATGGTAACCGATCTTCTCCATGAGGAGGTCTTGAATCCACAAGGGGATCTTCCCATAAAGGGGTCTTGAATCCAAGGTGGATCTTCTCTATAGAGGGGCCGAGGTCTCTCTCAAGGAGTAGATCCGATATGGATGAGTGAAGCTCTATCTCACAAATGATCTAACACAACACTAACCCTAAAACATAGGTGGAGGGGAAGTATATATAGTCTAAGGGGCGAAGGGGTACATGGGCCTCGGCCCAGATGCACTGCACACAGGCAGGGAAGGCCGGACGTCCAGACGACGGGCTGGATGTCCAGGCATTCGCGGAGAGCCGGATGTCCGGGGTGGAGGGGCCGTATGTCCGGGCTGGCAGGGTTGGTCTTGTTGCTCCCGGGTTCGGCAGTGTCCGGGTTTCCCAGGCTGAGGCTGGATGTCGGGACTTGGCGAAGTGCCGGATGTCCAAGGCCTGTAGCACTTGGCGGTTGGGAGGCTGTTGCTGTAGGGGTCGTCTCTAGCGGCCGGATGTCTGGGTCCTGGAGCTGTCTCCTTCTTCTTCCGTCATCGCTTCCGCGCATGCTTGGCCTTGGTCCTTGGGTTCTCCATGGTCTCCTAGGGTGTACCTGAGTATGCACAAGGTCCACGCTTGAAGTAGCATCCTTGTCTTACATGCGAAAAGGGAAGATTCGGAAAGGAGCGAGTTTACCTTAGGTCGAAAGGCGTATCCTTGAGTGTACATGGGGATGATCGTAGGATTCTCCGCATCATCTCCCCTCCCTTGGGAAAGATCCGACATCGGATCGAAGACCTCATCACCATGGAAACGGTTGTCATGGATGGACTTGTAGTTGCACGAAGTGGAAGGCATGGCGCAATCCAAGTACCCCAAGGTGTCTCCGGAGTGGTACACATGCAAAAAGAGCAAACACAAACACCACTCGGAAATACAATGGTTAGCGCACACAAAGTGTCAATCATGTAAGAATGAGTCCCTGCGACAAGATTGAACATGACAAGTTGCATGAAGCTTATCCAAAATATATGGAATGGTATGCAAAGCATTCATGGGAGCAAAAACATTCGTTATGCACACAAATGTGTTGTGAATATGATCAATGCAACAACGGTGAAAAATGATGTCATAGTGAGATGGTTTATCAATAGCATGAATATGGTAATGGATGCTCAATGTGATGTGATCATGTAATTGATGGTAGGCAATAAGATCATGACATATGAATATGCCATCAAGGTATATCACAACAAATTTGCTAAGGAAATGCACAAGCTCATATATCATGGATGACATAGAAAGACAAGATGCAACAAGGCAATCATAATATGAGTCAATCCATGCATAAGATGCAAAATTTTCATGTGTATGATATGTCCATCGAGCATGACACGTGTCGGTGTCAAAACCGGCGGATCTCTGGTAGGGGGTCCCGAACTGTGCGTATAAGGCGGATGGTAACAGGAGGCAGGGGACACGATGTTTTACCCAGGTTCGAGCCCTCTCGATGGAGGTAAAACCCTACGTCCTTCTTGATTGTTCTTGATGATATGAGTATTACAAGAGTAGATCTACCACGACATCAGAGAGGCTAAACCCTAGAAGCTAGCTTATGGTATGATTGTATGTTGTCCTACGGACTAAAACCCTCCGGTTTATATAGACACCGGAGGGGGCTAGGGTTACATAAGGTCGGTTACAAAGGAGGAGATATACATATCCGTATTGCCTAGCTTGCCTTTCACGCCAAGTAAAATCCCATCCGGACACGAGACAAAGTCTTCAATCTTGTATCTTCATAGTCCAACAGTCCGGCAAAGGATATAGTCCGGCTGTCCGGAGACCCCCTAATCCAGGACTCCCTCAGTAGCCCCCGAACCAGGCTTCAATGACATTAAGTCCGGCACGCAGTATTCTCTTCGGCATTGCAAGGCGGGTTCTTCTCAAATTTTGAATGTTTGACAAGTAGTGTCCGGACCCATAAATGTTGGACTTCTTGGCTTCTGCGCCCAATAAGGGCTATCCTCCACGCGTCGAATGAATATGAGGAGCCAGGGTGTTTTTACGTTCACCCCCTAGCCAGATAAATAAATCGTCTATTAAAGGGATGGGGATTCTTAGATCCAATCCATACCATCCTCCCACAGCGAGAATCCATCGGAGCGTGCTTCGGAAAAATCCATTCCAACATGGCCGACCACTGCAGCTCCTCCTCCCTTCCCCGTAGCCCTAAGCCCGGTGATTGGGAGAGATGTTCTGTCCCACACTGTCGATTAGTCGAACTGCAGACTCAGGGATTCCTCCCTCCAGCGTATATGGTTCCCGTCCGAGCCGGGCTCGCCACCTACAATGGCGGGGAGCAAGCAAAGAGCTTCCCCAGCCCCTCTACGAGGGAGCGGGTGTGCCTTGTTCCCTACTTATTAAGGGGACTCGAATTTCCAATTCATCCATTCCTCCGCGGGCTCCTGGAGTTTTACGGCCTCCAACTGCATAATTTCACCCCTGCTTCCATATTACACATCACCGGCTACGTTGCCCTTTGCGAGTTATTCCTAGGGTGTGAGGCTCATTTCGAGCTGTGGAAGAGGTTATTTTGCCTCGTCCCTCACACACAGAAGGGGTCACTTTATCAAGTGGGCGGAGCCGAAATATAGTGCATTGCCGAAACCGGATACCTGTCCGGTACTCCGAAGAAGGCGTCCGAAGACTGGCCTTCGGAATGGTTTTATATGGAGGACGTCCCTCTTCCGGACCCTGTTTGGCGGGGTCTTCCTGAGTTCAACAATGCTCCTATGAAGAAAACGACGAAGCTGGCGCCCACGGAGCCCCCAGGAGGAAGACAACAGAGAAGTCGTTTACCTGATGAACCGGTTTAAAGCGCTGGCTCAATCAGGATTGACAGTAATCGAAGTTATGTCAATATGCATAATGCGGGGAGTGCAGCCGCTTCAATATCGAGGGCACCCCCTGTGGTGTTTTAATGGGGAAGATGATGCCACCCGTTGCGGGCGTAAGGGACCGGACTCCGCTGCTGATTTAGCAAAAATTCTGTCCGAGTTGTTCAAGGGAGAGGAAGAAGAGTTCATTCGCATCAAGCCACAGGATGGATTCTCCATGTACAACCCGCCAAGCTGGGTGAGTTATATCTCCTTACTCCCATTCTTCCCGCATTTTTATCGTAGGTACTTACCTTGCCATTTTACGGCAGGAACTGCGAAAAGCTGTAAGGGAGGTCAACAGCCCATCTCCACAACCAGAGGACCCTGACCGGGCCCTCGGTCCCGGACTCGAAGAAGATCCGGACATATTTGTGGAGCTGATAGACAGGCAGTTCTATCAATTGGCTGTGATGACGCCATGGTGGCCATTACGGCCGACTATCCCGGACTGCTCCATGCATCGCACATAAGAAAAACCAAAATCCCAACTCCAAAAACTAGGATCCTCTTTTAGACACTTCACCTACCATATACATATGGTGTTTTACAGGGAAGGCATTCGGGACGCCGTGCCGAACCCGCAGCAACTCGCCAACAAGAGGCACCAAGGCCGGGTAGGCCAAAGAGGAAGGCGGTCAGGACAGAGACGCCGGTGCAGAGGTATGACAAAAAACCGCACTCAGTGGTTGTCATCTTTCTCAAAATGTAACGACGGCCATGTTTCATTAATAGAAAAAACGCTCGCCGGAATATGTCTGGAGAGGCTGGTGGTCATGCTTCCACCAGTCGTGCTCCAGGGCCGGACATAGAGGCGAAAGCCGACATGGGGCAGACGCCGGATACTCCTCCTACAGAGGATGCGGATAGACTGTCCTCTGCAAATTCATAAGTGGAGAGCGGCATGAATCATAGGCATCGCCGGGCCATACTCCGTGACACTTGCTTCTCCCCAGAGGCATTTGATGCCTTCAATTATGGAGACGCGTACCTCCGTGCCGCTCAAAATGGTCTAGCCAGAGCCACGGACCAGTATGTAAAGGATGTACGGGTAAGTAAATCTGACTATTATATGTATCAGTAGCCCCTGATACTTGAAACAGTTGATGCAACTGATTTAAGAATCAATATTTGTGCATGTTCTTACCGAGAAGAATTCCCAACTGTCTCAAGAGCTGGACGAGTGCAAGGCCCAGCTGGAAATGTTGTTGCCGCATTGAAGGAGTCCAAAAAGGGTCCCCTGGTAACTCTTTTGTCTATTGCAAAGAATATCAGTACCAGGTAGTATGCGCCGTACATGCACACCTAACAATAGATGTTGCAAGTGGCCCCGGAATGAATCCGGAGGCCGTGGAGGCAAATACCGCACGTGATGATCGACAGCGG
Source organism: Triticum dicoccoides (assembly GCF_002162155.2). NCBI lineage: Eukaryota > Viridiplantae > Streptophyta > Magnoliopsida > Poales > Poaceae > Triticum > Triticum dicoccoides. The sequence continues at coordinate 209,401,671 of NC_041380.1, forward strand.
AAAGTTGGGGAGCACGTGCTGACGCGAGTTAGGCAGGAGAAAAACGATCTCTAGGATACCAATATCCGGCTGGGCGTGGAACTGAAGGATGTCCGAGCCCAGCTTGTGGACTCCGTGAAGGAGAATAAACGGCTTCGGCGCGACATTTTTAGTAAGTGCTTGAATGAACTTTTGAAAGGAGTTCGGCGTAGAAGCCTGCTAACAGTTTATATCTACAGGTATGCTGATTGGTCGTCCCGCGGAGGAGATGCCTGGGTCCTCGGGTGATCTTTTGCCAGAGCTCTCACAACTGCACGAACATGTTCGGCATGTGATGCAGAGTATTGCCCAAGCCTTGTGGTCATCCGCGTCCCCGCCAGGAGGCATGGGGGAGCTTGTAGAGAAGCTGAAGGGATCACGGCGGCGCTTCCGGTTATGGAAGATATCGGCTTGTCGACAGGGTGCACGGGAAGCCTGGGCTATTGTGAAGACACGATACACCAAGGCTGACCCAAACCACATGGCTGAGGTCGTGCCTGTGGGGCCCGATGAGAAAGAAATCCCTGTCAGTTTAGTGTATGATCAAGTAGAGTTAGCCGCAAAGTATTCCCAACAGGATTGTAGGCTGGACAGCCTGTTCGGTGGTATAGAAGAAGAATTTAATTAGTCTTAGTGACTGTGTACTTCAAGTTACATATGTAATGTCCCTAGCCGGATTGTAAATCATTTGTCATGGCGAACCTTTTCGCTTCGACCTCTGGACCCGATAGTCCGGAGTGTATCCGAATACCCACTCCGTTATATAAAAACCGGGGTATGCATGGAAACCAGGCGTAGGGGTCATAAGTGCTTGAACAGACAAGTACCCAACTAGCTATGTTATATTACATGGGTAGTAAGAAACATCTTCCAGGGAGAATAGTTTCGTTAAGGGTTCCTTTCCCTGGGTACGCATGCCCTAATGTGCATGTCCGGGCTGCGAGTCACAGGTTAAAAACATCTGGGGGCGTGTAGTAATTTAAATGAAAGTCATCTTTTATTCACCGACCGAATATTCCCTTAAGAATGCTAGCTTTCGGCTTCACCCAGTCTGAGGTGCACATCCGGCTGACCCGGCAGTAACAATCGCAGAGGTGCTCCCCTTATGCCCTAGCCGAATTAATGGGAACGTAGGGCATAAACACAAGAGCCAAGCAACCTAGCATGGGCAAAACTTAAGTCATATCGATGCATATAATGGCGAAAAAAGGTACATGTGGAAGGATGACACATGTGCGGGGCATGAAGCCCGGAAAAGTAATTAGATTAAGCTTCTGTATAGGAAGCCCCCAGGTATATTGAGTGCGGTTAGCGCGTCAAGATTGTGTAACCAAGACACAGGTTTAGCCCTTTAGGGCTTTGAAAAGAAAAGAGAGAGAGAAAGAGGAAAAAACAGATGTGCAAAAAATTCATGGAGGTAAGGAGACGAACATAGAGTTCGGCGCTAGGCGTAGAATCTTTGTAGTCTGGCTGCGTTCCATGGGTTTGGCTCGAGTCTATTATCGATGCATCCCACAAACGGTACACTCCACCAGTCAGAACCTGGTCGATAATGAAGGGACCTTCCCATTTGGGCTTGAGCTTGTTCTTTTTCTTCTCCGGCAGGCGCAGAACTAGTTCACCAACGTTATAGGTTTTGGCCTGCACTTCTCTGCTTTGATACCTTTGAGCCTCTTGTTGATAGAATGCGGAACGGGCTTTTGCCACATCGTGCTCCTCCTCCAGGGCATCCAAACTATCCTGCCGATCATGCTCAGCCTCTCTTTCTTCGTACATGTGCACTCGAGGTGAGTCATGGATTATGTTGCAAGGCAGAACCGCCTCAGCGCCGTACACCATAAAAAATGGTGTGTATCCGGTAGTGCGATTCGTTGTGGTCCGCAGCCCCCATAATACGGAGTCGAGCTCCTCTACCCAACGGGTGTCTGATTCCTTTAAGGACTGGACTAATCTGGGTTTAATACCACTCATGATAAGACCATTCGCGCATCCTACTTGACCGTTAGTTTGCGGATGATAGACAAAAGCATAATCGAGCTTGATGCCCATGTTGTTGCACCAAAGTTTCACCTCGTCGGCTCTAAAGTTTGTGCAGTTGTCACTGATGATGCTATGGGGAACGCCATAACGGTGTACAACCCCGGATATGAAGTCTATCACCGGTCCGGATTCAGCCGTTTTGACAGGTTTGGCCTCTATCCATTTGGTGAATTTGTCCACCATGACCAGTAAGTATTTTCTCTTATGGGTTCCCCCTTTGAGGGGTCCTACCATATCGAGCCCCCAGACCGCAAAGGGCCAAGTAATGGGGATGGTTTGGAGGGCGGTAGGTGGCATGTGGCTTTGGTTTGCAAAAAGCTGGCAACCAACACAATGTTGAACCAGATGCTGTGCATCTGCCGGGGCCGTCGGCCAATAAAAACATGGATGAAAGGCCTTACTTACAAGGGCCTGGGCTACTACGTGGTGGCCGCCGAGTCCGGCATGGATTTTTGCCAATAGCTTCCGCCCTTCCTCTTCGGAGATGCACCTTTGAAGGACTCTGGTTGTGCTTTTCTTACAAATCTCTCCCTCATGGACCTTGTAGGCTTTAGATCGCCGCACTATGCAGCGAGCGTCATTTTGGTCCTTGGGTAATTCATGTCTAGTTAGGTAGGCCAGGAATGGTTCTGTCCACGGGGTGATGATGGCCATTATCACGTGGGATGAAGGTGTTATTTCGGTGGTAGATCCTCCGATTGTGTCATAGTATTCGGTGTTTGGGGTTGTGGCCGAGTCCGGACTAATTTTGCCGGTGTCCCCTTCCTATACCACGGATGGTTTAAATAGTCTTTCCAGGAAGATGTTTAGTGGGACAGGGTCACGTTTAGCACCGATACGAGCTAGGGCGTCCGCTGCCTGGTTGTTTTCCCGAGCCACGTGGTGGAATTCCAGCCCCTCGAACCGAGCTGACATTTTGAGGACGGCGTTGCGATATTCCGCCATTTTCGGATCTTTGGTGCCGAAGTATCCATTTATTTGGGATATTGCAAGGTTCGAGTCTCCACGCACCTCTATACATTGGATGCCCATGGAGACCGCCATCCGGAGGCCGTGTAGTAGGCCCTCATATTCTGCTGCGTTATTGGAGTCCATATATAGTATTTGGAGCATGTATTGCACCGTGTCTCCGATGGGGGACATCAGGACGATGCCAGCCTCTGTGCATTACCCAATTGGAGTATGCGTCGTACTCTTTAGGCAGTTCGGCTTCTGTCCATTCGGCTACAAAGTCGGACAGTACTTGCCACTTAATGGCTATTCGTGCCTTATATGTTATGTCGAACGGGAGGAGCTCAATAGCCCATTTGGCAATCCGGCCCGTGGCATCACGGTTGTTTATTATGTCATTGAGTGGTACTTCAGATGCCACCGTGATTGAACACTCTTGAAAGTAGTGTCGCAATTTCCGGGATGCCATAAACACCGCGTATGCTATCTTTTGGTAATGTGGGTACCATGATTTGCTTGGAGTGAGGATGGTGGATACATAATATACCATCTTTTGAAGCGGGAATTTATCTCCTCCGTCTCTCGTTCGACGACGAGCACCACGCTTACAACTTGGTGAGTTGCCGCTGTATAGAATAGCACTAGTTCGCCAACAGTTGGCGTGGCCAGGTTTGGGTTGGCGGCCAGGATGGCTTTGATTTCTTCAAGTCCGGCCGTGGCTGCATCTGTCCACTCGAAGTGTTCGGTGCGCCTAAGAAGGCAATAAATGGAAAGTGCCTTTTCTCCTAATTGGGAGATAAAGCGGCTTAAAGCCGCCACGCATCCAGTCAATTTCTGTATTTGCTTGAGGTCAGTTGGGGTAGCCAACTGTGACAGAGCTCGGATTTTAGCCGGATTTGCTTCAATTCCTCTACTGGAGACGATGAAGCCCAGGAGCTTTCCGGCGGGCATGCAGAAGACGCATTTTTCCGGATTGAGCTTAATGTCGTATGTTCGGAGATTGGTGAACGTGAGCCTCAAGTTGTCTATTAAAGAGTCGATGTGTATGGTTTTAATGACCACGTCGTCTACGTATGCCTCCATAGTCTTGCCGATCTACTTTTCCAGACATGTCTGGATCATGCACTGATATGTTGCGCCGGCGTTTTTGAGCCCAAAGGGCATTGTGTTAAAGCAGAAGGGGCCATATGGTGTTATAAATGCTGTTGCGGCTTGATCAGACTCCGCCATCTTAATCTGGTGGTAACCGGAGTATGCGTCGAGGAAGCACAGTGATTCGTGTCCTGCAGTACCGTCGATGATTTGATCGACGCGAGGGAGTGGGAAGGGATCCTTTGGGCAAGCCTTGTTAAGGTCTTTGAAGTTGACACATAGGCGCCAGGATTTGTCCTTTTTTGGTACTATCACCAGGTTTGCAAGCCTATCCGGATGTTTTATTTCTTTAATGGATCCGGCTTCCAGTAGCTTGGCCAGCTCCTCTCCCATGGGTTGTCGCTTGGGTTCAGGGAAACACCGAAGAGTCTGCTTGACCGGCTTGAATCCTTTTAGAATATTAAGGCTATGCTTGGCCAATCTACGTGGGATTCCTGGCATGTCTGAAGGATGCCAGGCGAATATGTCCCAATTCTCGCGCAGAAACTCCCCTAGTGTGGCGTCTACAGCGGGGTCTAACTGTGCCCCAATGGATGTTGTTTTTGTGGGGTCCGTTGGATGGACTTGGAATTTAACTATTTCGTCCGCTGGTTTAAAGGACGTGGACTTGGATCTTTTGTCTAATATCACATCGTCCCTGTCCACCATGGAGCGCAGCGCTGTTAACTCCTCCGCCACAAGGGCTTCGGATAATGCCTCGAGGGCTAGTGCGGCTGTTTTGTTCTCGGCGCGGAGTGCTATGTTCAGATCACTAGCTAGAGTGATAATTCCCTTGGGTCCGGGCATTTTGAGCTTCATGTACCCGTAATGGGGTATGGCTTGAAAAATCGTGAATGCCTCCCGCCCTAGAAGGGCGTCGTATCCGCTACTGAACGAGGCCACTTGGAATGTAATTTCTTCGGACCTGTAATTCTCCGGAGTGTTGAATACCACATCAAGTGTGATTTTCCCAGCGCAACGTGCCTCCCGACTAGGGATGATTCCTCGGAAGGTAGTACTACTTTGCTCAATACGGTTTCTGTCTATGTCCATCTTTTGGAGAGTTTCCTCATAGATGAGGTTTAATCCGCTGCCGCGATCCATGAGCACCTTAGTGAGCCGAAGGCCATCCACAATTAGACTGAGGACCAAAGTGGCTGGTGCTCGGGCTGTTCGGAATTTAGGTTCGTCACTGGCGTTGAAGGTGATAGCCGTGTCGCTCCATGGATTTATTGCTGCCACGTGGCAGACTTCGGCAAAGGCCGCGGAGTGCTCACTTACGCCTATTATTTGAGGCGAAGATCTCGAAGACTGTTAATATTGTGTTGTTATCCGTGGGGAGGTGCTCTGAGGTATTTTGGGTGAGGAGATCCTCACCGCTTTTGGCAACCTGCCGGAGTACCCAACATGCTCTAAGGCTATGCGTTGATATGGTATCCGCTCTACTATGAATTTTGCAGGGCCCGTTGAGCCACACCTCCAATACGGTTCCACGCCCTGTAGTGGGCTTTTGCTTCTTTGTAATTGGGTCGGGCGACTTATAAGAGTGCGCCCTTTTAGTTCGGACTGGGGGTTGTGTCAGAGCCGGATTATCCCAAAATTGCGTTTGGGTTTTCCAGGCACTCTCCATCGCACAGTATTTCCGTACAATGTCTGCCAAGTCAGCAAAGTGTGCTACGTCACGGCGACTTATGGCGTTGAGGACTCCCTTGTCCGTGCAATTGTTGCAAAAGAACGAAATTGCATCTTCCTCGCGACAGTCCTTGACCTTGTTCATTACAAGGAGGAATCTGGCCCAATAGTGATGTACGGTCTCTTGGGGCGCTTGCCTAATGTGGGAAAGATAGTTTGTATCTGGGTGGGTGGGTGGATTGAAGTCCGCACCTTGACCCAATCTGTGATCCCGGGGCAGGGGAGTTTCTGATCTTGGAAGTTCGGGCTCCGGGATATTGCCCTGCGGGTTTGGTATGTGGCCTGATTCTGGATTCAAGGTTAGGGTGGCGTCCTCCCGCGAGCACGTATCCTATTCGGAGAGCTCGGGGATCCGGACATAGTTCGTCCTCAAGATAGAGGGATAATCGCCACATTGCTCCTCCACCACCGCTATTTGATGGGTGACCGGTGGAGAGTTAATCTCCCTTTGGTCAGGTTTAAGCCCGATCCGATCATAGTCCGTAGCGACTCCCAGAGCGGCAATGTGATCCAAGAGCTCGTTCAAAGAGTAGAGCTCCATTGGATCCATCTGCTCGGCGAATTTTGAGCCGATGTGGAGGCTATTTTCGATGACCCGAGAGGTCATCATCGGCGCAGCGGCCGAGCGGGCGGTCATGACGAAGTCGCCTAGTCGGAGAGTTTGGCATACAGCCAGGGCTCCCACAGAGGTGATGTTGTCCTTGACAACAAGGCGAGCCATCTTCCTTATGATGATGAAACAGTGGAACTCTCAATGAAAGCACCAATGTCGGTTTCAAAACCGGCAGTTCTCGGGTAGGGGGTCCCAAACTGTGCGTCTAAGGAGGATGGTAACAGGAGGCAGGGGACACGATGTTTTACCCAGGTTTGGGCTCTCTTGATGGAGGTAAAACCCTACGTCCTGCTCGATTGTTCTTGATGATATGAGTATTACAAGAGTAGATCTACCAAGAGATCAGAGAGGCTAAACCCTAGAAGCTAGCCTATGGTATGATTCTATGTTGTCCTACGGACTAAAACGCTTCGATTTATATAGACACCGGAGGGGCTAGGGTTACACAAGGTTGGTTACAAAGGAGGATATATACATATCCGTATTGCCTAGCTTGCCTTTCATGCCAAGTAAAGTCCCATCCGGACACGAGACGAAGTCTTCAATCTTGTATCTTCATAGTCCAACAGTCCGGCAAAGGATATAGTCCGGCTGTCTAGAGACCCCCTAATCCAGGACTCCCTCAACATGTGTGAGCACAATCAACAAATAAGGAGGTGTTGGTGTACCAATGCTCGATGTCATGGCATGAGTGGAGGTTCGGAGGTGCTTCTAATAAGTCCGAGCGCCCCTCAATGTGAAGGTCGAGCCAATCTTCAATGTCGCTCCTCCGTTCGCGAGATGTACCATGTAGACAACAAGAAGGAAACAACAATGAAAGAGTGACCCATCCAATATGCATATTTGAGGATGGCTCAAAGGGAAGGAGTTCACCTTTAGGAGATTCTCGCAAATGTTCAACAATTGGAGGCAAGTGACAATGAACAAGATGTATCATGTGAGAGGCATGAACATATATGTCATCAACCCAAGAAAGCAAGTAAGAAAGGAACATGGGTGATGCAAGAAAGCAATCAATCATAGAAAACAAGTGGTGTGAGCTAGTAGTGCGAGTATGCAACATAGTAGAGGGAATCATGTCAAGCATGTCATGTGTGCAAATTGTGGTCATGAATAATGCACAAGACATATCACAAGCATGAAGGCAAGATATGAGCAAAATATCATCAATGTATTGGCGAGAGGCCATATGTAAATAGCAATGGGACATCATGACTCTCCCAACACAACAAGCAAGAAGAGCATGAGGCACATGGTAAACATGGCAATAGCAACAAGGATTTCCACCAAGCTTGCAAATACACATAGAAGTAGCATAATAGTGAATCATGGGTAGATGCAAGCAAGGGTGGCAATTTCATGGCAAAATCATAGAAAGAGGCATAGCATGCAAAGTGAACATGAGAAAATGGGCATAACGTAACAAGTGATACATAGCCCAAAGCCGTGTGAGAGCCAAGTAGAAGAGATGCACATAGATCTTGCGCGAATGGAACGGTGGTAATGGTAGTCCACGGGATCCCAAGTCATCATTGCTCTCACGAGCTCGTTTCGTCAACTCTTGGGATTGAGAGGTTGATGAGTATACGTGAGTACCTACACAAAACAAAGACAAAGGGAAAATTGTGTGTGCATGGTATATGTACACATCATCCAACATGATGCGCACGTGCTTGTGTTGGTTAGCACCAAATATCCAATGCTCAAATAAATGAGATGCATGTTATAGAAACAAGTCATCCATCATGAGAGGTTTGTTATTATGTATAGCATAATGGAGACTCAAATTGTGCAATGCATCATGAGAAATATGTAGAGCATTGTTATTCATGGAATGCATATGGTGCAAGCAATTATGGGAATCATGCAAAGTATAGAATGCATCAAAATCTCCTAATATGTATGAGGAAACTATGTGGGTCTGCTCATGAGCATTAATGGAAACATCACATGGAGAATATTGACAACATCCAAAACAATGCAGATTTGGAACAATGTGATCATGGCATGGCATAGTAGATGAATTGTGCAAATCATGTCAAGGAAGCATAGAAATATCATCACATGAAAAACAAAAGCCAATGACCATCATCTCGTCATCTGTGCCATAAATGCAAATGGGATTTATTTTAATGGGGCATGCATAGTTACTATGTTGAGATTCAAATGCTGCGATATGGGAGATCTCACTCATAGCATATGACAAGTTCAATGGATTGTCAAACATGATGTGGCCAATAGAATTTTCACATGATATCCTATGGAGCATACCATCACAACTAGGCAAATCAACATGCTCATCATCATATTCATCATAAATTGGTAAGTGATGACATGAAGAATTCGCACTAGCATGAAGCATGTGAATAGGTGGATCAACATCATGCGAGCAATCATTGGTGAGATAGTCCACTAGTGGGACATGAGAAGCACCATCACCTATGTTACCTTTAGTGCACATCTCATGTGTTGTAGGTGAGGTGTCGAAGACCAAATCGTGGTCATCTTCATCTTGATGGAACCATGTGGGGGTTGCTACATGCGAATCAGGTCGACCAAACAGTTGCTACATGCGAATCAGGTCGACAGCCACCGCACTGAGCGACACCTCCGCACAATGAGTTTGGATCATACCAGGCCGATGTTGTCGTCCCATGCATGGCGGCCTGCATTGACATCTCCGGGCTACCACTTTGTCGAACTGATCTTGGCTCCCAGGCCAAACTTACCTGATTAATTATGCAAAAAAATTCTTTCTCAATTATTATAGTTTCTTGCTCGCACTGTTTTATGTGCATAGGTAAACCGACGTCGACCTGTTTCGACGCGTCAGCTGATGTGGGGGCTTCGGCGTTACCCCCCGACCTGCTCTGTCACCTCGGCTAGACTCGGAGCTTCACCTCTCCACAACAGTTGTGTTGTGTCGCCACTTCGGAGTGCCGAGCTCTTCGCTCGGCCACCTCGGGACAGGCTTGGGGCTGGGACCTCGTCCCTCCATAAGTTCGGGCTGTGTCATCAACACCGAGCATATTAACCAGCTAAGTCCCTTTCATGCTCACTTTTTTTAATGTTTAATTTTTGTTTGGTTCGACCAAGCATTACATTTGTGTTAAACAAAAAACTTAGTTTGTAAAAACGTAATTTACACTTCTGTTACCCAAGTTAACTGGGGGCTCTTAAATTTATACGAGCCATTCTATAATAATTGTTTTCTTCTTAGTCGTCGCAAAGTCTTTTTCTATCACTCCTTTTTTTGATGCAACTGTGTGGTTAATAGCTGGGCAGCCTAGTTTCTCCCTCAAATGAGAAGTACTCCGCCTTTGGGATAAGAGGTTGAAGCCTTCGGCTGACCCGCTTGAAGTCTTGAGATCGGATGTGTCATGTTAAAGCACGACAGAAGCACAATTTTTTAAGACCAATTTTGGATTGGCACAGAAAACTTGATTTAGTTCGAACGTAAAGTTTTTACTAATGTTTTTTGGTTTTCCAAGCTTATGCCACTTTTAACCTATGTATGTGTTTCCACATAAGTCTTGCAGTACAACGCCGGACACCTTTGAAGCTTCGGCAATATCAACATGAGGTTGCAACTAGAGTCGAACCCCTCAAAAGCCAAGGTACACCATGGAGTCCTCGGTAAAATGTTCTCGGGTATTGCTTTATATGTATTTGTTTCGAATTGTGCCTTTGGTCAATAGTTGGATTTCCCGGCTCCTGTGCTTGCCCTTGCGTTCCCAATTGTTCAGATAAGGGTAAAGGGAGAACCACTGTGATTGTGCTTCTGGTTCAACTGGTCAAGTGTCTCAGTGGAGAAAGCCGAAAACTGACTGTCACAATAAGTGTAAACTGGTCAGCGATCCGATGACTATGGTAAACTATAGATCGATGGAGGTCATCCCGTGTTAAACGATGGGTCATTCATAACATTGGCCGAAGTGTTAACGGCTTGCCCTTGGCTGACGCCGAACACCAACTGGGGGCTAGTAATTGGCCTCCCAACTTTAAGCTCCTATGACTAAGTGAATTAATAAAGCCCGCATATCTGATTGTGTTATTTCTACTAACACAACCGCCTCCAGGCACCGAGACGTCGGCTCAGGGTTGTCTTGTTACTGCGGAAACACCCTGCGTAGCATCTACAAAGGGGTACAAGCCCACGACGGGCCACTTTCAAATGATAAGCGGTCGCAATGGAGTCAATATAAACATATATCATCAGCGTTTGTATTCATTATACAAGCACTGCCTTCCGTAATTATCGTTATAAAGCCACAAATATGCATCAATTTGACTTAAGATTTTGGCCAAGCTGGGTTGCCTAGCTCCCGTGCTTACCCCTATGTTCCCATTCATTCGGCTAAGCGGTAAAGGGAGCACCTCTATGATTGTTACTACTGGTTCATCCAAGTTAGTACCTCAGACTGGGTGAAGCTGAAAGCTAGCCATCTTAAAGGATACAATTGGTCGGCAACGACGAAAGTGAAAATTTAGGTTCGGTAAAGACCACATAGTTCGAGAACTTTTCCCAAACTAAATCATCAATATTTTTCTACCACATTGATCGGAGGTGAGGTGTCATGATCATGGTTGGCATGACAAACCAAAGAAAGGAACCGATAGTAGGACTATTTTCTTTGGAAGATGTTTCTTACGTCAAAAAGTAATATAACATATCACTCCGCGAACATTTGTTTATAAAACCATATTGCTGGATTGCCTTGTTTGTCGTAAATCTTTGCCCTTATCAAGGCTTTATAAAGTAGGACAAACACTCCCCGGCTACTGGCCGGGGAAGTTGAAGCTGATGGTCGGTAAACAAAGTTTTGTACAATGCCGATCCGAGCATTAATGATGTAGAGTACTTGGATACATAGAATCATTACACATAATTTGTGATTTTACTCTGGATATCGATCCTTAATTTAGCCACCCGTGCCCACATTAAGGCTCAGGGGCTACTGGGCTTCGGGCTTATCATTTACAAATATTAAAGGGGCACATCGATCCCCTCATCTGGTGTTGCTACCCGCCTAGTGGTTCGGGGGCTACTGCATTGCCTATTTAATGCATAAAATTCAAAGTGCTCAGTGTTTAGCTTGACCGAGCTATAGGCAAACGCGTCTTCAAACAATAATAGGTACCATCTTGGGCCTATCCAGGGTAAATCTCAGATATAAATGGTTGGCTCTATAGAGGGCATTTCCGGCATTAAGCTCAGCTAAACTCCTTCGACTTTTTTGAGCCAAAGGTGATCTAAGACACCTCAAATGCAGTCCGGTGTTGGAGCTTGGATAGAGTCTGACGTTGGAGCTCAGACACGAGAGGACACCGCCGCGCGGGAAACAATTTCAAACCCGAGGTGTAGCATAAAGATAACCGGGCATTGATAAATGCCGCAAACTTAAAGGGGCACCTCAGATACCCGACGTGTAAACTCTTCAGATCCACTTCGGCGATCCTCAAGATCGAAGATGCGGATATTTGTTGAACCAGTTTTCAAGGCCGACGACTGAAGATGAAGAACAGTTTGGAAGAATCGAGGAGCGTCCCCAACTTGAAGACCGGTTCAGGGGGCTACCAACGGTGTCCTGGACTAGGGGGTACTCACCATGTCGTCTCCCGACCTGCTGGATCGGGCCGAGAACCCCCTGTTCACTATTGGGCCAGTTCGGGCAGCCCATGCCGCGTACAAGGGATATTCCACAAGACTTGGCGCCCAAGGCGAGGAGTCTCCTAAAACCTAGGACACTAGTGCATCATACAAACCGAGGCTAGGCTAGTCAATAGATCAACTTATATTCATTAGAACAATCTCCTGGTACAGACATGTACCCTGTACTACACCCATATCAATACAATCAAAAGCAGGAAGTAGGGTTTTACCTCCAGCAAGAGGGCCCGAACCTAGGTAAAAATCCCTGTCGATGTTACCATCGCACCAAGACGCCTATAACTTAGGACCCCTACTACGAGATACGCCGGATATAGAACTGACACCCGCACACACCCAACGCCACCCTTAGAAGTCGCCTAAGCCTGTTCAAAAGTAAAACTCGCCCAGCACCGGCGTCCTAGGTCGCCTAACCAGCCAGCCTAGTCACCCACACACACCCAACGCCACCCTCGAAAGTCCCCTAAGCCCGTGCAAAAGAAAAACTCGCCCACCACTGGCATGCTAGGTCGCCTAACCAGACGCTCTAGTCGCCCGCACATACCCAACGCCACCCTCGGAAGTCGCCTAAGCCTATTCAAAAGCAAAACTCGATCACCACCGGCG
>NC_041380.1:209414783-209418567 GCF_002162155.2 Triticum dicoccoides
CAATCTTCAGAAGTCGCCTAAACCCCCCAAAAGCAAAATTCGCCCAGCACTGGCGTGCTAGGTCACCTAACCAGCCGGCCTAGTCACCCGCACACACCCAACACCACCCTCTTAAGTCGCCTAAGACTGTCCGAAAGCAAGACTCGCTCACCACCGACGTGCTAGGTCGCCTAACTACCCGGTCTAGTCGACCGCACACACCCAACGCCACCCTTAATTGGAAGTCACCAAAGCCTGTCTGAAAGCAAAACTCACTCACCACCGGCGTGCTAGGTCGCATAACCAGCCGGTCTAGTCACCCACACACACCCAACACAACCCTTTGAAGTCGTATAGGCCCGTCTGAAAGCAAAACTCACCCACTATCGGCGTGCTGGGTCTTGTTACCAGCCAGTCTAGTTGCTCAAACACATCTCACGCCACCCTTGCAAGTCGCATAATCCCGTGCGAAAGCAAAACTTTCCCACGATGACTGTGCTAGGTCGCTCAACCTGCCGATGTTCTAGGTGACGTAACACATCACCTAGTCAACTAAATCTTCCCAACCACCGGGGGGGTGTTGGGCGGGAACAATTTTAAGTTCTTCAATTTTTCATTTCTACTTTCTAATTTTACAATAGTTTTTTCTCACTATAAAATAGCAGTTTAACACAGATGCACACTGATAAGACAACTAAATGCCTACTTTTTGGTTTCTATTTTCAGCGTTGCTAATGTGAAGGGGAGATCAATGCTAGCCATCTGCAATTTTTTTAAAATACAGGATTAATACACCAGCAATATATAGGGGGAAACACTTTTTATATCCTTGTTCCCCCCTTCATGCAAGCAAAGCTGATGAGGATCAGAGCAATTTGTTGCAACAAAATCACCAGAGCACAACAAACCCACTGAACAGCCCCATACAGGGGGGATGCAAGATCTTTTTCTGCTACTGATTCTGTCAGGCTTTCATTTCTTGGTTACCTTTGTGTTTTCTGAAAGCAACTATACTTTGCTACTAGTTTGTTTTTGTAAGCAACTACAATAGCTTATTTGACCAGTTTCTATTGAACACACATTACTAACACAAATACGCTTCTTTTTAGTTTCCTTTTGTTTTTGCAGAAATAAGGTGCAAGACAATAGGTGCAATTCAATAGTCAGCAGCCATCTTATCTAGCATCCAAGTATCTACAGGTGTGTAGGGGGATGCAGGAATAGGGGGCAAGATACATGGAAGTTTCTGAAAACACTTCGGTACAGGGTGCAATTTTTGCTCAAAATCTCCAGAATTTTTGCCTGAACAACAAGGAAGAGTTGCAGACACTACTGTGGTTTCTAGAATTTCCCTCCTGGATTTTTCACTTTGATTTTTGCTTTCTTTTCCAGAGTTTTTTGCTGCTGTGGGAGAGGTACTCCCCACAGCTAGGCCATGTTGTCCGGCGGCGGCTGGGGATAAGGAGAAGGGGCGTACGGATTTCTGCTGTTGGGCTGGGGCATGGGGGGAAGAATCACGTGAGGGAGAGGGCGTGCTAGCTGTCGGGATGTGGGAACGACAGCGAAGGGAAACCTGCCTTTTCTGGAGCACATGGGGGGGGGGCGATGAAGCACTTTCCTGATCTAACGGCCATGACATGGTGTTCTGGTTTTGTTTATATAAAATGATTTGGTACATTTTTTGAGCTAAAATGATATTTGTAAAAAATGGACCAAAGGCTAAATTCTGCCCGCCCAGGTCAGCGCCGCACCCCACATGCCTGCCTCCCCTACGTTCTCTCCGAGCGAATGACACCCCGACCCCACCTTGCCACCTTCCACCTCCTCATCGGTCTCCTGTTCAGGGACGACTGCGCCACCAAGACACGGACCATGCACAATGCGCCCGATCCCTAACCCCCTGATGTAGGGTAGAAACCCTAAATGGCCGATCTTTCATGAAAGGAGCGGATATCGCGATGAACATGAAGAACATGAGGGAAACAAGGGAAAACATGTGGAAAACACAAGAAAACACTCAAACCAACAAGTATGATCACACATGCGCTAGATCCATGAACAAAAAGGAAGATACAAGATCCACGATCAACTAGGGACCATACAAAGATAGCCGGTCTTCTCCGAAAGGAGGTCTTGAGGTTCTTCCCATAAAGAGGGTCTTGAATCCGCTTGGGGGATCTTCTCTGTAGGAGGCGCAATTTCCGAGGAGAAGGTAACCAAGTGGATGAGCAAAGCTCTCACACGAAATATGAGCAAATCCTTTGCTAACCCTAACTAGGAGGAGGCAGAGGAGTATATATAGTCTTAGTGCAAAAGGGGGCGAAGTGGGGGTACATGGGCCTTTGGCCCGAATCCTGTGCACAGATAGGTACCTGACGTCCGCTGGTGGCCGGTCATCCGGTGGTTCACGGGCGGTCAGACGTCTGGTAAGTGCTGGTCGTCCGCTCATTTTGGCTCGGGCGCTGAAGTAACAGATTTTTGGGTTGGGCCAGTCATCCGGTCGCCAGACGTCCGGAGGCGTCGGACGTCCGATCATTTGGCTCGGGTGCAGGGCCACCGGTCATCCGGTCTGGACCGGGCGTCCGCTCGCTGGGGCTCGGCTGGGGCTTCAGGCGCCGGGCGTCCGGTCTCGGCCGGTCGTCCGGGGGCTGGGACTTTTCCTGCAGCTCTCCTCCTTCTCCGTCTTCACGTCCATCTTCCTCTTCTTCTTCTCCTTGCTCCTTAACTTCTCCATGATACCTGAGTATGCACAATGTGTCCATATGTAACACCCTCGATGCGACTATAGCTCCCACGTGTCGAGGCACGACTTAGAGACATAATCGCATTGAAGGCATATGTCGCAAGTTAGGCAATCTTCACAACATCCCATGTAATGTAAACAATAAAGGGGAGATAACATAGTTGGCTTACACTCGCCACATCAATCAAGTACATAAATAACATTACATCATCCAAACAATCATGGACCGACTATGGCGCCAAAATAAAAGAGAACCCAACATGCGACACGGTCCCAATCACCCCCAACTGGGCACCACTACTGATCATCGGGAAAGGAAACATAGTATCGTTGAGAGTCTTCGTCGAACTCCCACTTGAGCTCATACGCGTCTCCTGGAGCGGAATCATTAGGCCCTGCATCTGGTGTAATAGTAATCTGTGAGCCCCAGGGACTCAGCAATCTCGTACCCTCGCAATCAAGACTATTTAAGCTTATAGGTATGGCAAGGTAAAATATATGTGGAGTTGCAGCAAGCGACTAGCATGTATGGTGGCTAACTTATTCGCAAAAGAGAGCGAGAAGAGGAGGCAAAGCACGAGCGAGAAACTAGAGAACAACCTGCGCAAACATTACTCCAACCCCGTGTCCACTTCCCGGACTCCGCCGAGAAGAGGCCATCACGGTAACACACTCAGTTGATTCATTTTAATTAAATTAAGGTTCAAGTTGTCTACAACCGGACATTAACAAATTCCCATCTGCCCATAACCACGGGCACGGCTTTCGAAAGTTCATATCCCTGCAGGGGAGTCCCAACTTAGCCCATGACAAGCTCTCACGGTCAACGAAGGAATAAACCTCCTCCCAAGACGTTCCGATCAGACTCGGTATCTCGGTTCTTCAAGACACTTCGACAGGTTAAAACAAGACCAGCAACACCGCCCGAATGTGCCAACAAATCCCGATAGGAGCTGCACATATCTCTTTCTCAGGGCACACTCAGATTGTCTAAACTTCCGGTAGGCCTGCCCAGAGTTGCCCCTGGTAGCCACCGGCGGCTGACAGTTTGGACCAACACTC
>NC_041380.1:209418979-209537080 GCF_002162155.2 Triticum dicoccoides
GGCAAATGGTAAAACCAAGGTTGGGCATTGCTGGAAAAGCTTTAAACAAGGCGAACTATCAAGGGGTTCCCATTACATCCCAACCGCGTAAGGAACGCAAAATCCGGGAACATAACACCGATATGACGGAAACTAGGGCGGCAAGAGTGGAACAAAACACTAGGCGAGAGGCCGAGCCTTCCACCCTTTACCAAGTATATAGGTGCATTAAAATAACAAGATAATATAATGATATCCCAACAAGTAAATAAATGTTCCAACAAGGAACGACCTTCAATCTTCACCTGCAACTAGCAACGCTATAAGAGGGGCTGAGCAAAGCGGTAACATAGCCAATCAACGGTTTGCTAGGACAATGGTGGGTTAGAGGTTTGACATGGCAATTTGGGAGGCTTGAAAGCAAGTGGTAGGCATCGTAGCAATGGCATAGCAAAAGAGCGAGCAAACTAGCATAGCAAAGATAGTAGTGATTTCGAGGGTATGATCATCTTGCCTGCACAGTTGTCAGAGTTGACTGGATCCTCGAAAGCAAACTCAACAGGCTCCTCATTAGCGAACTCGTCTCCCGGCTCTACCCAAACAAGACAAACAAGCAACAAGGACACAATCAACCACGTGCAAGAACCAAACAGGACGATGCAAAGATGATATGCTATGCGGGTTGCGATGCGGGATGCAAAATGCAAGATATGACAGGAAATGCAAGAACCTGGCCTCAACTTGGAAATCCAAGTGTGCCACTAGAAATATCAGATGAAATCGCTTGAAAACGATATAAAGAACGCCGGAATCGGAGCTACGGTTTGGAAATGGCAAGCGATTCAAATATGGCACCGGTCTGCGATTTACAGCAAGTAGCCAACTAAATGCAATGAGATGAACATGCTACAGCCACCAAACATGACAAAAAAATACATGGAAGGGATGCATACAAGATGCTTAACAAAAGTCTAGCACTGAGCTACGGCCAATTCAACCAATAACAGGTCCAAACAAGCATGGCAAAAATGCATATGGCAAAAAGATCTCAGACTTAGTGAAATTAACACTTGTCTGGAATTTCAGATCAGGTAGCCCTCTTCAGAGCAACAAAACTAGATGCTACAGAACCTAAACATGGAAAAGTAAAGCATGGCATGGAGCTACTCAAAGAGCTTAGCAAAAGTCCCTTAGTGACCTTGAGCCAAAAAGGACCAGAAAATACAATTGCAAGCATGTGAACATAGCAAAAATTTAATCAGTTTTCAGACTTAGTGAAAACTGACATATGCTGAAATATAACTCAAGTAGGCATGTTTACGAGCTCGATGCACTCACTACGGTGCAAGTCATGGCAAGACAATCATACACCCATCAAGAAGGCAGAAAATTCAAGCTATACATGGCAATAACAATGGCATAGCATGCACGGATCAACTACAACATCATCGGCAAAATTGCAAACAAGTTGACAATCTGCCCAGATTCGCAAAGTAGCAAAAGTAGAGCTTGATAGACTCAAGCTAGGGTGCTCCATAATTGCAAACAAAGACATGGATGGATATAGCACTACAAGATTAACAAAACATCCTTACTGATTATCCTCAAAAGAGGCACGAATCACTAGAAAACAACATGAACATATGGCATCATGAGCTAAACAGATCAAGGACTTAGTGGAATTGCTAAGTCCCTGAAAACAGAATTAGCAAGTGCACCACTTTGCAAGCTTGCACTAGTCACCACACACATCACAAAAATACATGGGTTGCACCTATGGAAAGATGTCAAAACCCTTAAGAAAACACATGTAGAGCATCGGGGCATATCATGCACACATTAATCATGGCAAAAATGACAAAAACCTGAACGGAGTAGCAGATCTGACAATTATCTCAAGTAGCCCTCTTCTAACAGCATTTCGGGCATCAAGATGAAGTCAAATGAAAATGATGTCATGGAATGAAATGATGTACTCTCTGAGATGAACATTTTGAAATGCTATATGCATGAATCAGAGCTACGGATGAGTAGTTACGACACGATGAACATGGGCATATGAAACTGGAAAACTCAGGGACTTAGACGAGAAAAAAAATATACCCTCGTGAAAAAAATATAACGGGCTGGAGGGAGTGGAGCTGGGCCGGCTTGGCGCTGGGCCTACCGAGGCCGGCGTGCTGGGCCGAAGGCGGGGCCCACGAAGAGTCAACGGGGGCGTCGTCGGCTCCCTCGATCCCGATCGGATCGGGGAGGCAGGGGCGGTGAAGCCGGTTCCCGCCGGTGAGGCGAGGCGACGAAGGAGGGCGCGAGCGGCGGGCCTCCGCGAGGGTCGGCAGCGACGGCGTGCTCTGGGAGGCGGCGCGAGGCGACGGGCGGAGAGGCGGCGGCGCGAAGACATGGCGGCGGCCGACGGCGAGCATGGGGAGCCGCGCCGGTGAGGCGGCGCGCTCCGGCGAGGCGGCGCGCTCCGGCGGGGCGAGTCCGGCGACCGGAAATGGCGAAGACGACGGGCGCTGGCGGTGGCACACGCGGGAAGCGGTGGCCCGACACGGGCCCGGGGAGGGCCGGATCTGGGCTCCGCCGGGCCTCGACGAAGTGGGCGCGGTGCACGGCGACGTGACGCGCCTGGAGTGGCTGAGGCGGCTGGATTTGGTGACATGGCGGGCGGCTATTGGCCGAGGCGACGTGGCGGCGGCGGTGGACACGTCCGGCGGCGGGACGGACATGTCCGACTGCGGGAGGAGGAAGAAGTTAGGGTTTCATCCGCGATTTTCGGGAGGGGAGCACATATTTATAGGTAGAGGGAGCTAGGAGAGTCCAAATGAGGTGCGGTTTTCGGCCACGTGATCTTGATCGAACGCTCTAGATGATGGAAAGGGTTTAGGTGGGTTTTGGGCCACTTTGGAGGGGTGTTGTACTGCAACACACACGAGGCCTTTTCGGTCCCTCGGTTAACCGTTGGAGCATCAAACGAAGTCCAAATGGTACGAAACTTGACAGGCGGTCTACTGGTAGTAAACCAAGGCCGCTTGGCAAGTCTCGGTCAAATCCGGAAATGTTTAACCCCCACACATGAAAGAAAGGTAGAAATGACCACCGGAGGAGAACGAAGCGCCAGAATGCAAAACGGACAACGGGGAAAATGCTCGAATGCATGAGACGAACACGTATGCAAATGAAATGCGCATGATGACATAATATGCAATGCATGACACGCAAGCAATGACAAGGCAACAACAGCGAATAACTGGAGGACACGTGGCACATCGGTCTCGGGGCGTTACACCATATGAGGTAGTATCCTTCTCTCATGTGCATCGAAGTGGAAATGTGAGAGGAGAGATGTCACCTCGGTTTCAAGAGCTCTTGCACGTGCTCGTGCCATGGGTCCAAGTGGTGTCGTAGGAGATGTAGTTGGGCTCATGAGGATGACCTTGGGATGCTCCGCATCATCTCCCCTCCCTTGGGGAAGATCCGTCCTCGGATCAAGTTCTTCATCACCATGGTAGGGAGAGAGATCTTTGACGTTGAAGATGTCGCTCACGGAGTACTTGTCGCATGGAATGTCGATCTTGTATGCGTTGTCGTTGTAGCGTGCAAGCACCTTGAAGGGCACCCGATCGCTGATCCTCCACTAATGATGTCCTTTGCTTGCTGAAAGAAGTACAATTGATTGCTAGTTTTGCAGCCGGTCTCCACGTATATTGATTACTACTAGTTCAACTAGTGCTACTACGTGTATACTATATCATTTGGTGCTACGTGCGATCTCCAATTCCAGATGATAGTTGGAACTATTTCAGTACATATCTGTTTCTCTTATTTGTTGCGGTCTGCTACAACCATCGCCGCAACCACTCAGGATAATGCTAGGTTTTATTTTTTCTAGATAACGGTTTACAACGCAGCGTATTTTTTCTGTTGGTTTGTACTATATTATTTTTGCTGAGATATTTTGTTGATGCTTATACATACGTTTTCCGTCTGCGTCAATCGGGCGAGCTGACCTACGTGTCAGAACCTTTGTTAGATGAACCTCCGCGATCAGATCGGTCGTTCTGTATATTGCCGTGACGTAGTCTTGAGGCACTCCGGCCAAGACGTCCCACGTGCATAATCACCTCACCCATCATCAGTATGGACGTTGTTGGATAAATCCAAAGGTGTTATTCTTCCTAATAATTATATAAAGTACAAATTATTTGTGCTATTATGTTTTCTATTAGGTTTGTACTGCTCTATGTATGTAGATTGTAGTACGGCCTATGTTCGCGTCCGCTTCTTGGCGATACATCGGATCCGGACTCAATCTGACAAATGGGCAACCCAGCCGAAGAGATAGTGTGGAAGCAATACCCTAACAGGGACTTGGCTCCAAGGTAGCACACAAATAGGGAGATTTAATTTTTCCCTTTTTAATTCAGCTCTTCGTCGACCACTGGCAGTTTCTAGTAACCCTTTCGAAAAGTGCATAAACATCGAGTATTTCTAACCTAATTAAATACTTGTTTTGCAAGCACGGTCCTTGTGATCTAATCTACAAACACTACTTCACGTGTTGATGAATGCTAGCAGCACAGCTAGCCCTACTTCGGGCAACGATTAAAGTTTGACCGATGTTTCTTTATTTGCTTCGGTCCTCCACGATCATCGCCGTCTAGGTTTTATTTTTCTTAGCTATTTGTTTAGCACATAAATTATTATACAAAGAATTTTTTTCTGTTCTTTTGTGCTGCATTATTTTTGCAGAGAAATTTTTCCGACCCTCGTACATAGCGTCGATTTGGCTAGTCTCTTGTTGTCACCTCGACATATCGACCAATGTCGATATTGACCTCGCGCCAGATAATCAACTTTGACTACGTCACGCCGCCACCTCGGCAATCCGGCGTCGTCATCCAGCCTGGGCTGATCACGCCAGACCAATATCGGCGCAGTCATAGGGAGATTTGATTTTTCTTTTCTCTATTATTGAATTACGTGTGGAGGTCGTCTACACTTTCACTAATGTCTCACTTTCATGTGCTTCCCTGATGCAATTAGCACTACCAATCTCTTCACGTCCATCGAGATTGGATTTATGCAATAAGCAGCTAGCATGGTACCTTCCATCTGAAGTTGTATGAGTACTTTGAGGCGGCTCTTTCACAACAGTTGCTACATGCGAATCAGGCCGACAACCACCGCGCTGACCGACACCTCCGCTCAATGAGTTTGGATCATACAAGGCCGATGTTGTCGTCCCACGCATGGCAGCCTGCATCGACATCTCCGGGCTGCCACTTCGTCGAACTGATCTTGGCGCCCAGGCCAAACTTACATGATTAATTATGCAAAAAATTCTTTCTCAATTATTATAGTTTCTGGCTCGCACTGTTTTATGTGCATAGGTAAACCGACGTCGACCTGTTTCGACGTGTCGGCTGATGTGGGTGATGACCTTGGCTGACGCCGAACACCTTGGCTTGACCTTTCTCAATTATTATTGAAGTCTTGAGATCGGATGTGTCATGTTAAAGCACGACAGAAGCACAATTTTTTAAGACCAATTTCGGATTGGCACAGAAAACTTGGTTTAGTTCGAACGTAAAGTTTTTACTAAAGTTTTTTGGTTTTCCAAGCTTATGCAACTTTTAACCTATTTATGTGTTTCCAACAAAAGTCTTGCAGTACGACGCCAGTCACCTTTAAAGCTTTGGCAATATCAACGCAGGGTTGCAACTAGAGTCGAAACCCTCAAAAGCCAAGGTACACCATGGAGTCCTCGGCAAAATGTTCTCGGATATTGCTTTATTTGCATCGGTTTCCAATTGTGTCTTTGGTCAATAGTTGGATTGCCCGGCTCCTCTGCTTTCCCAATTGTTCAGCTAAGGGTAAAGGGAGAACCACTGTGATTGTGCTTCTGGTTCAACTAGTCAAGTGTCTCAGTGGAGAAAGCTGAAAAGTGACTGCCACAATGAGCGTAAATTGGTCAGCGATCTGATGACTTTGTGTAACGCCCCGAGACCGATGTGCCAGGTGTCCTCCAGTTATTCGCTGTTGTTTCCTTGTCATTGCTTGCGTGTCATGCATTTCATATCATGTCATCATGTGCATTTCATTTGCATACATGCTCGTCTCATGCATCCGAGCATTTTTCCCATTGTCCGTTTTGCAATCCGGCGCTCCTATGTCACCCGGTGTCCCTTGTTACCTCTTTTCGTGTGCGGGTGTTAAACATTTTTGGATTGGACCGAGACTTTACATGCGGCCTTGGTTTACTACCGGTAGACTGCATGTCAAGTTTCGTGCCATTTGGACTTCGTTTGATACTCCAACGGTTAACCGAGGGACCGAAAAGGCCTCGTGTGTGCTGCAGCCCAACACCCCTCCAAAGTGGCCCAAAACCCACCTAAACCTCCTCCATCCTCTCGGTCGTTCGATCACGATCGCATGGCCAAAAACCGTGCTCAATTTGGATCCTCCTAGCTCCCTCTACCTATATAAAGGCCTCTTTCCCCGAAAATTCGGACGAAACCCTATCCTCCCCATCCCCTAACGCCGCTGGACGAATTTTCGCCGGCCGGACGTGTCCGGTCCGCCCGCCAGCGCCACGTGGCGCCTCCCTATTCGGTGCCGCCCCGCCCCACATCGCCGGCCCGGAGAGCCCAGGGCGGGGCCTCCCGGCCCTCGCGCCCCACCGTCCAACTCGTCGCCCGCCGCCGCCCGGTTCTTCGCCCGCCGTCGGCGAGGTCCGCCGCAGAGCCGCCGCCTTCCTCCCGCCGGTGAGCTCCTCCACTCTCCATCAGCGGCTGCCGCCTCACTGGACTCAGGCCGGAGCACCTCGCTGCGCCACCCGCTCTGCCCAGAGCCGCCCAACGACGAGCGCCGGCGCCGCCCCGCGAGTTCCCGGCCTTCCCGGGCCCGAGCTCCACCGGCCACCGTCGTCTTCATCAATTCCGGCGAGAGCGCCGCTGCCTCGAAGTCCGTGCCTTGCCAGATCTAGATCCGCCGCTACAGTAAGCCCTAGCTCGGGTTGACTTTCTCTCCAACTCCCCGTAAGTTTTAGGCTTTTTCATCGCATCATAACTTTGCATCCGTAGCTCCGATTCGTGCGTGTAGCATATCAAAATGTTCGACTAGACGAGTACATCATTTCATCTCATTGCATCATTTTCATTTGAGCTCATCTTGATGACCGAAATGTTGTTGGAAGAGGGCTATGTGATGATTATGTCAGATTTGTTTCAGCAAATAACCTTTTGTCATTTTTGCCATGATTAATGTGTGCATGCTATGATCTTGAGCTCTACATGTGTTTTGTAGAATGCCATGCCATCTTTACAGGGGTGTATGCCATGTATTTTTGTGATCTTTGTGGTGACTAGCACAAGCATGCAAAGTAGCTTACTCAATGATGCTGATTTCAGGGCTTAGAATTTCACTAAGTCTTTGACCTGTCTTTATTTTTATGCCATATGTTCATGTTGTTTCCTAGTGATCTGTGCTTCTTTTGAGGAGGATCAGTAAGAATGTTTTGTTAATAATGTTGTGCTCTAACCATCCATGTCTTTTTTTGCATTTATGGAGCACCCTAGCTTGAGTCAATCAAGCTCTACTTTTGCTATAAAATGTTCCTGGCAGATTCTTAGCATGTTTAGCGATTTTGTCGGACTTGTTGTTATTGATCCGTGCATGCTATGTTGTTGTTCCTGCCATTTCTAGCTTCTATGCCATGTATTATTGATGTATGTATGCTTAGTTTGTCATGCCTCGCTCTATAGTGAGTGCATCGATCTCGTAAACATGCCTACTCGTTATCTATTTTGCATGCTCCAGTTTTTCACAAAGTCTGAATCTGTTTATGTTTTTGCCATGTACACATGCTTGCAATTGTATTTTCTGATCCCTTTTGGCACAAGGTCACTAAGGGACTTTTGTTAAGTGCTTATAGTAGCTTCATGCCATGCCTTGCTTTGCCATGTTAATTTCCTGTAGCATGTAGTTTTCATGCTCTAAACATTGCTTCCTGATGATAAATTCTAGACTTGTGTTAATTTCACTAAGTCTGTAACCTGTTATCTTTTGCACTTTTGCCATGCTTGTTTGAACCTGTTATTGAGTGAATTAGCCGTAGCTCAGTGTCAATCTTTGGTCAAGCTTAATGAGTGGATCCTTGCTATGTCTTTTGTTGTCATGTTTGAGTGCTGTAGCATATTTATCTTGATGCATTTAGAAGGCTACTTGCTGATTATCGCAGACCGGTGCCATATTTGTTTTGCTTGCCATTTCCAAACCGTGCATCCGATTCCGGTGATCTTTATATCGATTTCGACCGAAATCAACTCACCTTTCCAGTGGCACTCTTGGATTTCCAAGTTGAGGCCATGTTTAATCATTCCTTTTCAAATCATGCGTATGCATCGCATACCGCATACCGCATATCATACCATGTTCTTGTGTTGGTTGTTTACTATGTTGTGTGCTTCTTTCCAGTGTTGTTTCTTCGGGTTGGTTCAGTTAACGTCGCGTTTGTGAGGACCCGTTCGACTACGTCCATTTGTCTTCTTCATAGACTCGTTCTTCTTCCTTGCGGGATTTTGGGCAAGATGACCATACCCTCGAAATCACTTCTATCTTTGCTTGCTAGTTGCTCGCTCTTTTGCTATGCCGATGCTGCGATACCTACCACTTTCTTACCATGCCTCCCGTATTGTTAAGCCAAGACTCTAACCCACCTTGTCCTAGCAAACCGTTGTTTGGCTATGTTACCGCTTTGCTCAGCCCCTCTTATAGCGTTGTTAGTTGCAGGTGAAGATTGGAGTTTGTTCCTTGTTGGAACATGGATATTTTGTTGGGATATCACAATATCTCTTATTTAATTAATGCATCTATGTACTTGGTAAAGGGTGGAAGGCTCGGCCTTATGTCTGGTGTTTTGTTCCACTCTTGCCGCCCTGGTTTCCGTCATCTCGGTGTTATGTTCCTGGATTTTGCGTTCCTTACACGGTTGGGTTATAATGGGAGCCCCTTGACAGTTCACCTTGAATAAAACTCCTCCAGCAATGCCCAACATTTGTTTTACCATTCGCCACCTAGCCTTTTCTTTCCCTTGGGTTCTGCAGACTCAAGGGTCATCATTGTTTTAACCCCCCCCCCCTGGGCCAGTGCTCCTCTGAGTGTTGGTCCGACTGAGTAGACTGCGAGGCCACCTCAAGGGAACTTGAGGGTCTGTTTTACTCGTAGGATGTCTCATCCGAGTGTGCTCTGAGAACGAGATATGTGCAGCTCCTATCGAAATTTGTCGGCACATTCGGGCGGTGTTGCTGGACTTGTTTTACCATTGTTGAGGATGTCTTGTAACCGGGATGCCGAGTCTGATCGGAATGTCTTGGGAGAAGGAATATCCTTCGTTGACCGTGAGAGCTTGTGATGGGCTAAGTTGGGACACCCCTGCAATGATTTGAACTTTCGAAAGTCATGCCCGCGGTTATGGGCACATGGGAATTTGTTAATGTCCTGTTGTAGAAAACCTGAAGTTGACCTTAATTAAAATGCACCAACCGCGTGTGTAACCGTGATGGTCTCTTCTCGGCGGAGTCCGGGAAGTGAACACGGTGTTGGAGTAATGCTTGACGTAGGTTGTTCTAGGATCACTTCTTGATCATAGTTTTTCGACCGTGCTTTTGCCTTCTCTTCTCGCTCTCATTTGCGTATGTTAGCCACCATATATGCTAGTCGCTTGCTGCAGCTCCACCTCATACCTTTTACCCTTCCCATAAGCTTAAATAGTCTTGATCGCGTGGGTGCGAGATTGCTGAGTCCCCGTGACTCACAGATATTTCCAAAACCAGTTTGCAGGTGCGATGATACCGTGCAGGTGACGCAACCAAGCTCAAGGAGGAGCTCGATGAAGATCTTGTTCGTTATGTTGTTTCCGTTTCCAGTTGATCAGTAGTGGAGCCCAGTTGGGGTCGATCGGGGATCTGTGTAGCATTTGGGGTAGTCTTCTTTTATTTTGGTTCCATAGTCGGACCATGATTGTATCTGGTTGATGTAATGCCTTATTCATGTATTTGTGTGAAGTGGCAATTGTAAGCCAACTATGTATATTTTTCCCTTATCTATTACATGGGTTGTGTGAAGATTCCTCACTTGCGACATTGCTTTCAATGCGGTTATGCCTCTAAGTCATGCTTCGACACGTGGGAGATATAGCCGCATCGAGGGTGTTACACTTTGTTAAACTATAGATCGATGCAGGTCACCCCGTGTTAAACGATGGGTCGTTCATAACATTAGCCAAAGTGTTAACGGCTTGACCTTGGTTGACGCTGAACACCAACTAGGGGCTAGTAATTGGCCTCCCAACTTTAAGCTCCTATGACTAAGTAAAAGTTATAAAGCCCGCATATCTGATTGCCTTATTTCTACTAACACAACCGCCTCCGGGCACCGAGATGTTAGCTAAGGGTTGTCTTGTTACTGCGGAAACACCCTCCGTAGCATCTACAAAGGGGTAGATGCCGGCGATGGGCCACTTTCAAATGATAAGCGGTCGCAATGGAGTCAATATAAACATATATCATCAGCGTTTGTATTCATTATACAAGCACTGCCTTCCGTAATTATCGCTATAAAGCCATAAATATGCATCAATTTGACTTAAGATTTTGGCCAAGCTGGGTTGCCCTGCTCCTGTGCTTACCCCTACGTTCCCGATCGTTCGGCTAGGCGGTAAACGTAGCACCTTTGTGATTGTTCCTACCGGGTCATCTGAGTTAGTACCTCAGACTGGGAAGCCGAAAGCTAGCCATCTTAAAGGATATAATTGGTCGGCAACGACGAAAGTGAAAATTTAGGTTCGCTAAAGACCACATAGTTAGGGAACTTTCCCCAAACTAAATCCTCAATATTTTTCTCCCACATTGATCGGAGGTGAGGTGTCACGATCATGGTTGGCTTGACAACCCAAAGAAAGGAACCGATAGTGGGACTATTTTCTTTGGAAGATGTTTCTTACATCAAAAAGTAATATAACATATCTGATGATGAGCATCCTACGGACATCACCATGTCAAGAGTCCGTTCGGCGAGTGACACCTGCGACATATACTTCACATACATAAAGGTGAATCATCTCCTTTACACGTGCTCACTTGACCACTTCGAGGATGGTATACTACGTGAAAATCCACTCGTGTGCATGCATAGGTATTGTCGGAACGGTACGGACGACAAGGAGTCCGAGCGCAAGTATACGACTACACCATTCGCGAGGGAAGCGTGGAAGCGAAGACGGAAGAAGACGGAGCTGCGGAGTCTACAACACCCGGATGACCGCCGTCCACCGGACATTCGACACTCTACAGCGCTCGGACGACCGACGTCCACCGGATCTCCGACGAGACCACGCCAAGACCAGTTAGGAGATCTACAGTGGCCGGACAACCGAAGAACACCGGACGTCCGACAAGTCCCAGTGCCCGTATGACCGACACCGCCCAGAAGTCTGACGCCATCAGTCCAGAGAAGAAACATCGGAAGTCCAACGCCCTCTGGACGACCGGACCCCCGCGAGCGACCAGACGTTCGACCCCGAACGGACGTCCAACACTGCCTATGTGTAGCCAGGCCTTTGGCCTTGTATCCCTCCCCCACTTACCCCTTCGTGGCTTAGACTATAAATAGACCACCTCCACCTCCTTTCTAGGGTCAGCGTTGTGTTAGCTCATTTGTGAGATAGAGCTTCACTCATCCATATTGGATCTACTCCTTGAGAGAGACCGCGACCCCTCTTCGGAGAAGATCCACCTTCGATTGAAGACCCCTTTACGGGAAGATCCCCTTGTGGATTCAAGACCTCCTCATGTAGAAGAACTAGCTACCCTTTGTATCATCCCTTGTTGGATTTGGATCATGTATCTCTTTGTGTTTTGAGGATCTAGCATATGTGTGACCATATCTTGTTGGTTTTAGTGTTTCTCTTGTGTTTCCCCTTGTTTCCCCCTCGTGTTCTTCGTGTTCTTCGCGGGATCCACTCCTTTAGTGAAAGATCGGCCACATAGGGTTCTACCCTACATCATCTTGGTATCATGAGCCACGTTGATCACGATATCGGAGCGTCCCCTCTTTGTTTTCTAGCCTAATTTTGTTGTGTTCTTTCCCAATTTCAAAAATCCTCACCAAAAATAGCCCCAATTTTTTTTGTGATTTGTTGGTTTGAAGAAGTTTTGTTGATTTTGATCCATGGATTTGCTTAGTTTCATGTGGATCTAGAATCTCCCCAAGTTTCCCCATCTTTCATCCACGAAATATCCTCAATTTTGACCCCAAAATCCCCAAATTCCGCCCAAAATCGCGTCCCGGATCTGAAATTTCACGTTGACCCCGACCCACCGGACGACCGACGTTTTACGGACGTCCGGAGCCCCAGGAACGACCGGGCATCCACAACTTTCCGGACGACGGAACCCCAAACCCGAGCCAAATTTACAGATTTCCGAGCTCGGCCGGACGTCACACGACCGGACATCCCTCCTTTTACGGATGTAGTTTCAGACTTCGACTGATTCTTGTTTTGGTCGTAACTAATTCTTCCGAACTCCGTTTTACGTTCTTTAGCTCTTGACATCCTCCTTCCCATAAAATTACCACCAACATGTTTTGACTCCATCAAATTTTTGGAAATTTGGCATCTTTGCCTATGGCTTCCACCACATCATCCGCTACACCACAACCGACTTCCGCAACCTAACCAATCTTGATCCCCATTGCATATGTGGTTGCTTTAGTAGTGATTCGAGTCTCCTAAGGTGTTTCAGCTACTTAGGGATGGTTTCTTCCTCATCAACCACCACCACTACTTCCGCATAGGCTTACCCACCATACACTTCCGCCATCCAAACTTAACCCAATTTTGTTTGTGTTGTGAGTTGTGTCTCCTAAGGTGTTTCGGCTACTTAGGGACCATGCTTCCAACTCCGTCACCATGTATAGCCCACCACCTTAACCTCCATTTCTGCAGTGCCTGCTCGCAAAACCCATCATTGCATTTCCGCAATCCCATTGAGCTTCCGCAACCATCACCGCATTCCCGCTACCACCATTTGACATTTGAGATTTTGAGTTCATGGTTTTTCCATTTCCTAAGGTGTTTCGGCTACTTAGGGACGAGTCTCCTTCATCTTGGTATCTACATCAAGAACACCGCCACTCGTCATCGCCAAGGACGGTAACCTCCATATCATCTTGGTATCATGGTATCCCTCCATTGTATATTCCCTTGCCATTGCATTGATAACCCCTAGCCCATTTTGCGTCACTTGCCTATCGAGACTAGCTATTTGAGTATTTTCGGCAACTTTACTTGTGCACATTAGTGATCTACACCACATTGCATACATACCATATCATATTGGTATCATATCATCTCTTGTGCCACAAGTTTGTTCCCGCATATATACTATTGTTATCTTGGTTTGTGCATTGTGCAAAAGTGGCCATACAAAAAAAAGAAAAGAATAAGCTTTTAAGCAAAAGAGAAAGAGAAAAGAAGCTTGTAAGCAAGTCCCATAGCATCATACCATATTGCATATAAGATTGTCATATCCCATCATCTTGGATCATACCCCCGGACCATACATACATAGCATACTTGGGATAGAAAGTTGATGCATTTTGCATATCATAGGTTGTGCACAAGTGTCGTATCCGCCTACAGAGCAATCGTGCTAGCGTCTCTCTTGAGTTGTGCAACACGAGCATTTTTCGTGGATTCCACATTTTGAGCTCATTCCTTGGTTGCATGACCCCATTTATCTATCCGTGTGTGTGTTTCCGTGTACGACATATTGCTATTGGTCTACTTGTTTCACTTGCGAATTTGTGAATCTCTTTCAACTTTATTGACTCTTGCTAACATTTTGCATTAAATTTTTTGTGCCACTATCCTCACCGAGCTCCACCATAAGCCTTATTTGTGTAGGTGTGAGAAATCGACAAGATCGGTACCAATTGTGTTATTTCCTTATTACACTATAGAGTGATCATTTATCCATCTTCAACATCGGTCAAGGTACATTTGGTATAGTTCTTCTCTTTCTCCCACTCATATTTGCTCGAGTCTTGAGATGGATAGGCAAGGCATTTCATCTTCGGTCTACAATAGCAACGACGAGTTCGATGCCACGAACAACTCCAACAACACCAAGATGCAAGCTCAAATGGAGGAGATCAAAGCCCTCATCAAGTCCTACAAGCGGTCTACCTCATCTTCAGAAGACGCTCAAGAGCACTTGCCTCCGAGCTACCATCTCCGGAAAAATCACATTGGCATCAACACCATCACCAACAAGGACATGAAGGTCAAGAGCTCAACACCAACAACCGCTCAATGACTTCACCATCTCCCTTGGCATCTTCGCCAGGCGACTTCAAGGCATCCTCGCCTATGGACATACGGCATCTTCGCCCACAAGCACTTTAACAGAAGCTCCCCAAGCTCAAGTCTGCGACTTCCACGAGCTACTACGACCTCGACACAAACCATGAGATTCATTTCTATGGGAATCTAGAACCCGAGGAGTATCTCGAGTGGGAGCGTTTGATGGACGACTACCTCAAGCTACATCAAGTTCCTCCCGAAGATCAAGTTAAGTGCGCCACAAGGAACTTCCATGACTACGCGTCCACATGGTGGCTTCACGCACCTTTGGAGACCTACGACATGAGTTGGCCCAAGACGAAGAGAGCTATGCGGTGAGAGATCGTGCCTCCAACTGATGTAGGGTAGAACCCTAATCGGCTGATCTTTCATGAAAGGAGCGGATCCCGTGATGAACACGAAGAACATGAGGAGGGAAACGAGGGAAAACACGGGAGAAACACGAGAGAAATAGTAAATCAATGAGAAATAGTCAC
This sequence comes from Triticum dicoccoides, assembly GCF_002162155.2. Classification (NCBI taxonomy): domain Eukaryota; kingdom Viridiplantae; phylum Streptophyta; class Magnoliopsida; order Poales; family Poaceae; genus Triticum; species Triticum dicoccoides. The sequence goes on from NC_041380.1 coordinate 209,433,863, forward strand.
ACATGTGCTAGATCCTCGAGTACATAAGAGATCACACAATACACGGTCAACTAGGGACGATACAAAAGGTAGCTGATCATCGGACGTCCGCTGGTGGTCGGATGTCCGGTGCCTGGGCGATTCTCGGGCATGGGATTAACTGGCAGTGTTCGTGATGGAGAGGTCGAAATTCTTCAAATCCGGGCGGATTTGTGGAAGGAAAAGGTGGGGAAAAGGGGGAAAAAGCTAGATCCACCCAAAAAAAGCAAATCCACGGATCAAATCCAACAAAATTTCAACGCACCAACAAATGACAAAAAAATTTGGGGCTATTTTTGTGGGGAACTTTCGAATTAGGGACAAAATCAACAAAAACTAGGCTAGCAACACAACGGGGAGGCTCCGAAATCGTGATCAACTTGGCTCTAGATACCAAGATGATGTAGGATAGAACCGTAATCGGTCGATCTTTCATGAAAGGAGTGGATCTCACGATGAACACGAAGAACACGAGGAGGGAAACGAGGGAAAACATGGGGGAAACACGAGAGAAACACTAAACAAACAAGAAATAGTCACACATGTGCTAGATCCTCGAGTACATAAGAGATCACACGGTACACGGTCAACTAGGGATGATACAAAAGGTAGCCAGTCTTCTCCGTGAGGAGGTCTTAAATTCACGAGGGGATTTTGCCTTAGAGGGGTCTTGAATCCAAAGGGATCTTCTCCGAAGAGAGGCCGCGGTCTCTCTCGTGGAGTAGATCCGATGTGGATGAGACATGTTGTATATCTAATATCAGCTAAACCAATGCTAACCCTAGATAGGATGAATAGGAGGTCTATTTATAGTCTGAGTGCAAATGGGGGAAAAAGGAGGGGGTACATGGGCTTCGGGCCCGAAACTTGACACAGCCAGGTACGGAACGTCCGCTGGGGACCGGTCGTCCGGTGGCGTCGGATTTCCGCTCGTTTGGCTCGGGTGCAGGGCCACCGGTCATCCGGTCCGGGTTGGACATCCGCTCTTTGTAGCTCGGCTGGGGCTTCAGGCACCGGACGTCCAGTCCTGACCCGTCGTCCGGTGGCTGGGACTTCTTCCGCAGCTCTCCTTCTTCTCCGTCTTCACGTCCATATTCCTCTTCTGATCCTCCTTGCTCCTTAGCTTCTTCATGGCCAACTCCTTGATACCTGAGTATGCACAATGTCTCCGTTTGAGGTAGTAGCCATGTCTCATGTGCATCAAAGTTGAAATGTGAGAGGAGAGATATCACCTTGGTTTCGAGAGCTCTTGCACGTGCTCGTGTCATGGGTCCGCTAGGCACTTGGTGAGACGATGGTAGGTCCATGGGGATGACCTTGGGATGCTCCGCATCACCAACCTACACAGAACAACTTCCACACCAATTGGAGAACACCACCCAAGGATCCAAGTCCATCGACAAGTACTTCAAGGAGATGAAGAAAGCCTTGCGACGAGCCGGTGTGGACGACCCCATTCTGATGAAGTTCCACTTCATGATGGGATTGCACAACGACATCTCCAAGACTCTCTTCCTTGAGAACTACAAGTCCCTCGACGACTACTACATTGGTGCTCTCACGGCGGAGCAAGAACTCATGAAGGCCAAGGTTTCTCCACCTCAAGCACATTTCTCGAAGACCAAGCTCTAAGAAGGCGAGCATGAGGATATTACCACTAAGATATCCAAGCTCGACGAGCTCCAAGACGATGCTCCCAAGTTCGACTTCACCGCCATCCCTCTTGGTGGCATTGATGATGCCGAGTCTACTTCGACTCTTTTTCAAGATGGTGCGTGATAACCCACAAGTATAGGGGATCGCAACAGTTTTCAAGGGAAAAGTATTCAACCCAAATTTATTGATTCGACACAAGGGGAGCCAAAGAATACTCTCAAGTATTAGCAGCTGAGTTGTCAATTCAACCATACCTGGAACTTAGTATCTTCAGCAAAGTATTTAGTAGCAAAATAATATGATAGTAGTGGTAACGGTAACAAAAAGTAACGGTAGTAAAAGCAATGTTTATGGTATTTTGTAGTGATGATAGCAATAGCAACGGGAAAGTAAATAAGCAAAAAACAATATATGGAAAGCTCGTAGGCAATGGATCGGTGATGGAGAATTATGCCGGATGCAGTTCATCATGTAACAGTCATAACCTAGGGTGACACAGAACTAGCTCCAGTTCGTCAATGTAATGTAGGCATGTATTCCAAATATAGTCATACGTGCTTATGGAAAAGAACTTGCATAACATCTTTTGTCCTACCCTCCCGTGGCAGCGGGGTCCTTACGGAAACTAAAGGATATTAAGGCCTCCTTTTAATAGAGAAACAGAACAAAGCATTAACACATAGTGAATACATGAGCTCCTCAAACTACGGTCATCACCGGTAAGTATCCTGATTATTGTCACTTCGGGATTAACGGATCATAACACATAATACGTGACTATAGACTTGCAAGATAGGATCAAGAACACTAATATATTGATGAAAAAAATAATAGGTTCAGATCTGAAATCATGGCACTCGGGCCCTAGTGACAGGCATGAAGCATAGCAAAGTCATAGCAACATCAATCTCAGAACATAGTGGATACTAGGGATCAAACCCTAACAAAACTAACTCGATTACATGATAGATCCCATCCAACCCATCACCGTCTAGCAAGCCTACGATGGAATTACTCACACACGGCGGTGAGCATCATGAAATTGGTGATGGAGGATGGTTGATGATCACGATGGCGACGGATTCCCCTCTCCGGAGCCCCGAACGGACTCCAGATCAGCCCTCCCGAGAGGTTTTAGGGCTTGGCGGCGGCTCCGTATCATAAAACGCGATGATTTCTTATCTCTGATTTTTTTCTCCCCAAAACACAATATATGGAGTTAGAGTTCGAGTCGGAGAGGCAATAGGGGGCCCATGAGGTAGGGGGCGCGCCCCCACCCTCGTGGACAGGTGGTGGGCCCCCTGGCCTTCATCTTTTGCAGGTATTTTTCATATTTTCTGAAAAGTTGCTCCGTGAAGTTTCAGGTCATTCCGAGAACGTTTGTTTCTGCACATAAATTACACCATGGTAATTCTGCTGAAAACAGCGTCAGCCCGGGTTAGTTCCACTCAAATCATGCAAGTTAGAGTCCAAAACAAGGGCAAAAGTGTTTGGAAAAGTAGATACGACGGAGACGTATCAACTCCCCCAAGCTTAAACCTTTGCTTGTGCACAAGCAATTCAGTTGATAAACTAAACGTGATAAAGAAAAACTTTTACAAACTCTGTTTGCTCTTGTTGTTGTAAATATGTAAAGCCAGCATTCAAGTTTTCAGCAAATATTATAACTAACCACATTCACAATAATGCATAGGTCTCAAGTTTACTCATATCAATAGCATAATCAACTAGCGAGCAATAATAATAAATCTCCGATGAAAACACTTTCTCAAAACAGTCATAATATGATATAACAAGATGGTATCTCGCTAGCCCTTTCTGAGACCGCGAAACATAAATGCAGAGCACCTTTAAAGACCAAGGACTGACTAGACATTGTAATTCATGGTAAAAGAGATCCAGTCAAGTCATACTCAATGTAAACTAACAGTAATGAATGCAAATGATAGCGGTTCTCTCCAACTGGTGCTTTTTAATAAGAGGATGATGGCTCAGCATAAAAGTAAATAGATAGGCCCTTCGCAGAGGGAAGCAGGGATTTGTAGAGGTGCCAGAGCTCGGTTTTGAAACAGAGATGAATAATATTTTGAGCGGTATACTTTCATTGTCAACATAACAACCAAGAGATGGTGATATCTTCCATGCTACACACATTATAGGCGGTTCCCAAATAGAATGGTAAAGTTTATACTGCCCCTTCCACCAACAAGCATCAATCCATGGCTTGATCGAAACAACAAGTGCCTCCAACTAACAAGAGTCCCCGAGGGAGTTTTGTTTGCAATTATTTTGATTTAGTTTGCATAAAGCATGGGACTGGGCATCCCGATGACCAGCCATTTATCTCGTGAGTGAGGAGCGGAGTCCACTCCTGTTGAGAATAACCCGCCTAACATGGAAGATACAGACAACCCTATTTGATACATGAGCTATTCAAGCATACAAAACAAGATATTTATTTGAAGGTTTAGAGTTTGGCACATAAAATTTACTTGGAACGGCAGGTAGATACCGTATATAGGTAGGTATAGTGGACTCATGTGGAATAACTTTGGGGTTTTAAGGGATTGGATGCACAAGCACTATTCCCGCTTAGTATAGGTGAAGGCTAGCAAAGGACTGGGAAGCGACCAGCTAGAGAGCGACAACAGTCATGAACCTGCATTAAAATTAATCAACACCGAATCCAAGCATGAGTAGGATATAATCCACCATGAACATAAATATCGTGAAGGCTATGTTGATTTTGTTTCAACTACATGCGTGAACATGCGCCAAGTCAAGTCACTTAAATCATTCAGAGGAGGATACCACCCTATCATACCACATCATAACTATCTTAATAGCATGTTGGCACGCAAGGTAATACTACTAGGAAAATGCTTACCAGTAGCGCTGGTTTTTGAGCTACCAGTAGCGCGGGCACCAGTGCTACTGCTAGGGCGCTACAGCTATTATTTAGCAGTAGCGCGTTTCTAAACAAGCGCTGTAGCTAAAATACTTAGTAGTAGCGCCTCTTTCTCTACCAACGCTACTACTATGATCACATAGTAGTAGCGCCCTATTTTCTCCCCGCGCTACAACTAGGTAAATAGAAATAAAAAATAAAAAAAAGATTCAGAGGCAATATTCATTGAAATCAAGACAAGTCTAGTGCAAATAAACTAAGTTCACAGAACCATCTCACAAGCATTAACGAGAAATACCACATTTAATATAAGCACACAATCTCACAAACTCATATATAGTAGTCAACAATGCATGGATAGATCATAGTTTATAAGTCTACTAGGTAGTCATACTAGCATATATATGGTTCAGCATCCACACGCATGCATGGATAGATCTCACAAGCATATGTAGTTCTAGATGATATCAATGACGACCATCATCCTCAAGCTTGGGCGGTGGGTGTTCGTGATACTAATTAGGATTGCATGTTTAACATGAAGATTCTTGCCGGCGAGGAAGCTCTTCCACCCAACTGAGCTGAAGTGTGTGCGACCGTTCGTGTCCACGCCGTATGCACAAGTGGTGATGGAGCCCCTCGCGGTAAGGCGTATTCCAGCATAGCCTTCTTCATCAGGCTTGATACCAAAATCTGAGATAGGCTCTTTGGAAATTTCTGAATAAGAAAAACATATCAATTAATAAGTAGCCTCACACATTCTACACTATCAAAAGGCAGTACTACATTTCTACACTAAGTATAACAATAAAGCATATATATCTTTGGATTCACTAAGCATATAAGATTCACTAAGCATATATATCATCGGATTCACTAAGCATATAGATCATCGGATTTACAGAGTATATACGATTCACTAAGCATATATATCATCGGACTCTACACTAAGTATAACAATAAAGCATATATATCATTGGATTCACTAAGCATATAAGATTCACTAAGCATATATATCATCGGATTCACTAAGCATATAGATCATTGGATTTACTGAGTATATATGATTCACTAAGCATATATATCATCAGACTCTACACTAAGTATAACAATAAAGCATATATATCATTGGATTCACTAAGCATATAAGATTCACTAAGCATATATATCATCGGATTCACTAAGCATATAGATCATCAGATTTATTGAGTATATAAGATTCACTAAGCATATATATCATCGGACTCTACACTAAGTATAACAATAAAGCATATCAACAAATTACTACAGTAAATGCAACATACCATGATATGCCGATCAACCATGGTACTTGTCAGGCGGGTCACGAATGGCACCCCGACGAAGTCAGCACGTGGCGGAATGATGTCCCATAGGTTGCACACCTCCTCCTCGCTCAACCTCATTCTTTGAGCAACGATGGCTTCACCAAGTGGGTCGTCATCATCCTCATCATCTTCATCATCTTCTGCTTTGTTGACATAAATCATGGCCAACTTGGGTCTTTCTGCTCTGAAGGAGAAGCTGATCAACTCACCACCGGTGATATGCATGTGGGCGATGAAACAGACCCATCCTTCTCCTCCCACCTGTGTCATATTTCGTCCTTTCTCGACCTCCATAGTGTAGGGGCCCCCAGGAGCCTCAAAGGTCACAGAGTCTCCGGTCAGCTTGTTGACTTCTGACCTCACATTGCATGGGACAATCTGTGTGCAAAAAGCAAAATGATATATACACGATGCATTAATGCCAATAACACTACAAACAAAATAGTGGTTACTAGTTTCATATAATTTATTACCGCCGCATGAAGAAAACTTGACTGGTAGTAGGTGCCGAACAGCGTGCCAGTTGCAAGGCTGCTGGCGCACCTTGACTTGCACCGTCGGCATGGTGGTGGTGGTGGTGGCGTCATTTCCCTAAAGTTGGCTAGAATTTGACAGATTTTGAATAATATACAAAGGAAAATAGGAAACATCAGGTTCACACCATAGAGAATACACAACAGGTTCACATGGCAAACAAAATAACAACTAAATTGTAGTTAAGTTCAGACAGTCATAACCTAATAGAGATCATTTAACCTAAACAGAGCCTAATAATAAGATAAAAGGCATATTGCCATTATTGCGCAAGCACACAAGCAAAAGTAGTTCAAAAATAGCCAAATTCTGGCCAAGTTTTTTCCCATGGAACCCAGAGCCCGTGTGGATTCAAATTTCATATAACATTTGTACATGAACATGTAAATCTAAACTTTTCTTTTTTCTTTTTTTACATTTGCAATACCATTTTGAGCGTGTAAGAGCAAATGCTCCGTGGAGCCGAATTGGATATCTGGTGGCTACCTATAAAAGGGGCAATGCAAGTGTGCATGCTCACTCAACTAACAACTCAAGTAACTACAATTAATTAAGAATCAAAGTACCAACCCCTGAATCATGAAAGGACAGCACACTACAAGTGCTCACTTGACTTAATAGCCCATAAAAGCATATACGAACAACAATTGAAGTGTGCATGCCAAATCCTAAGATCTAGTAAGATATAACATGATATGTGATACTAATTAACAGTAGAATCTAGAGATGTATATGTGATACAAATCCTATTAATCCATATGTGATACTAATTAACAGTAGGATAGTGGGTCAGCAAGGGGAGTGGGGAGGCGGCCGGTGACAGAGGGGGCGGCGAGAGGGGGGAGGAGCGTTGCTTAGGGGAGGACGAGCATTACCTGCGGCGCCGGTGGCGTGCGTGGTGGCTGGGGTGCTGCTGCGGCAGCATCGTCGGCTGGGGTGAGGCGGCAGGGGAGGAACCCAAACCGCGGCGGCGGCGGCGGGCGGAGGGAGAGGATCGATGTGAGAGTGAGAGGGGTGAGGGGGGTCAGTTTTCTTTTTGCTTTTTGTGTAGTAGTAGCACTGCGTACGGGCCGACGCTGCTGCTAAGCCCACTAGCTGTAGTGCCCGTTCAAAGCAAACGCTACAGCTAAGTGGGCTACCGTTTTTGTCCTGCGACCCACGTAACAGTAGCGTGGCCCAAGCTAACAAATGCTACTGTTATTAAGTAGCAATAGTGCATTCTTTACCAGGCACCACTGGTAAATACCAGTACTGCGGGGTATATAACCCACGCTACTGCTAAATGTCTACCTATAAGCATTTTCCTAGTAGTGTAAACCATTATAACTCATAGTTAATCAAGCATGGCATAAGAAACTATGATCTATAATTGTCATTGCAAACATGTTTATTCATAATAGGCTGAATCAGGAATGATGAACTAATCATATTTACAAAAACAAAAGAGGTCGAGTTCATACCAGCTTTTCTCATCTCAGCCAGTCCATCATATATCATCATAATTGCCTTTCACTTGCACGACCGAACGATGTGAATAATAATAATAGTGCACGTGCATTGGACTAAGCTGGAATCTGCAGGCATTCAATAAACAGGAGAAGACAAGGCAATATGGTCTCTTTTCTCAGATAAACAATAATGCATAAAAGAGCCACTTCAACAATTTAATTATGGTCTTCTCCTATCGACCCCCAAAGAAAAGAAACAAAACTATTTACACGGGAAAGCTCCCAACAAGCAAAAGAAGAACAGGAAATCTTTTTGGGTTTTCTTTTTAATTACTACTACAAGCATGGAAATTAAACTGATTAAAAGCTACAACTAATTCTTTGGTTTTTCTTAAGGTTTATTAAACACACAAGAAGAAAGCATAAAAACAAAATAAACTAGCATGGATGATACAAATGAAAAAGTATGAGCACCGACATCTAGCAATGAGTGTGTAAACATAAATGTAATGTCGGTGGGAAATACGTACTCCCCCAAGCTTAGACTTTTGGCCTAAGTTGGTCCATGGCCACGGATGGCCTGGCGGATATCCATAATAGTAGTTGGGGGCATACTGCGATGCAACGGCTATCGCCTGCTGAGCTGCAGTGTGGCGATGAGCGGCCTCCGCTCTCCTCTCGTACTCATCTGCCTCCTCTCTGGTAATAGTATATCCTCCTTTTGCTTGATGATCAAAGAAGGCAGGAGCAGGGAGAGTATATGGACAACACGGCATCTGTCAAAGATTAGTCGATACTGGAGAGGTGATTCATTCCTCTCGACAAACTGGTGGTGAACCATGGCATTAAAGTCTAGGTAAGCAGGAGGTAACTCAATATCATCTTCGCGTATGGCTATACCAAGAAAATTAGCTATGCGGGTTGCATAAATTCCACCAAAGAAATCTCCATTAAATCTATTAAGATGCAACATACGTGCAACAATGGCTCCCAAATTATAAGATTTGTCTCCTAACATAGCACTCTGAAGAATACTGAGGTCAGGGACACACATGTGACATGCCTCATCTTTACCATTAATGCATCTACCTATGAAGAGAGCAAAATAATGTATAGCAGGAAAGTGAATGCTCCCTATGGTGGCTTGTGTTATGTCTCTAGATTCTCCCACAGTTATACTAGCAAGAAAATCTCTAAATTCAGATTTGCGAGGATCCCTTATACTATCCCATTGTGGACGTTTGCAAGCAGTGGTAAAATCCTCTAAGTCCATAGTGTAAGAATTATCATAAAGATCAAACATGACAGTTGGAGAATTCCGTGAAGTTGAAAATTCAAACCTCCTCACAAAGGGACTGGTGAGGTTGTGGTACTGGCTGCACTTCTCTTCCTCGAAGCTCACAAGATCAGCGTTACGCAAATATGCATTGAATTCTTCCTTAATTCCCGCTCGATCCATAAAGTTATCAGAAGGCCACTCATAAGGACGCACTTGAGCGTCTCTTGGTGGCTCTTCGTCAGCATCACGCATTTCAAGCCTGGGGCCTTGCTTCCATGAGGAACCACCCTGGAACATTTTCCTAAGCATTTTTCTTCCTCTGAAAAATTCTAAAAAAATTTAGTAGCTTCAAAATAAAAGTAAACCAAACTCAATAATATTGATAGCAACTACTCCTACAAGTGCCTAGGGCCTATATCATGCATCAACACTACTTTTGACCATATAAATTTGACATGCAAGCTCAAGAACAGGGTCACCTAAGCAGCAAAAATTTGCAATGAATAAAGCACTAGAACAAAAACTAATTGGACCAATGGAGGAGTCACATACCAAGGAACAATCTCCCCAAGTAGTTTTGTGAGAGGTGCTTTGAGCAAGGAGATAAAAAATGGTAGCAAAATGAGCTAGAACTCGTGCTTGAGCTGGATATTCATGTTTGGGGGAGGAAGAAAGAGTGTGTGGATGCAGGAATAAGTGGAGGAGGGCCACTGTGGGCCCACGAGGCAGGGGGGCACGCCCAAGGGGGTAGGGCGCGCCCTCCACCCTCGGGGGCAGGTGGTTGACCCCCCCTACTGTGTTCTGAGTGCCAAATATTCTAGAAAAAATCATATTTAAATTTCAGGGCATTTGGAGAACTTTTATTTTTGAGGTATTTTTATATTGCACTGATAATCAGATAACAGACAGAAAAATATTTATTTTTATTTTATTTAATATAAATAATAGAAAGTAAAAGTGGGGTACAGAAGGTTGTGCCTTCTAGTTTCATCCATCTCATGATCATCAAAATGAATCCACTAACAAGGTTGATCAAGTCTTGTTAACGAACTCATTCCGAATAACATGGAAGCGAAGAAATTTCGAATAACACTATGTTACCTCAACGGGGATATGCACATCCCCAATAATAAGAATATCATATTTCTTCTTGACAGTAGGAAGAGGAAATTTAAAACCTCCAAATATAATCGATGGATTTTTTCCAGTAGAGTTGATACTATGAACTTGAGGTTGTTTCCTCGGAAAGTGCACCGTATGCTCATTACCATTAACATGAAAAGTGACATTGCCTTTAGTGCAATCAATAACAGCCCCAACAGTATTCAAAAAGGGTCTTCCAAGAATAATAGACATACTATCGTCCTCGGGAATATCAAGAATAACAAAGTCCATTAAAATAGTAACGTTTGCAACTACAACAGGCACATCCTCGCAAATACCGACAGGTATAGAAGTTGATTTATCAGCCATTTCCAAAGATATTTTAGTAGGTGTCAACTTATTCAAATAAGGTCTACGATATAAAGAGAGAGGCATAACACTAACACCGGCTCCAAGATCACATAAAGCAGTTTTAACATAGTTTCTTTTAATGGAGCATGGTATAGTTGGTACACCGGGATTTCCAAATTTCTTTGGTATTCCACCCTTAAAAGTATAATTAGCAAGCATGGTGGAAATTTCAGCTTCCGGTATCTTTCTTTTATTTGTAATTATATCTTTCATGTACTTAGCATAAGGATTGGTTTTGAGCATATCAGTTAATCACATACGCAAAAAGATAGGTCTAATCATTTCAGCAAAGCGCTCAAAATCCTCATCATCCTTTTTCTTGGATGGTTTGGGAGGAAAAGGCATAGGTTTCTGAGCCCATGGTTCTCTTTCTTTACCATGTTTCCTAGCAACAAAGTCTTTCTTATCATAACGTTGATTCTTTGATTGTGGGTTATCAAGATCAACAACAGGTTCAATTTCTATGTCATTATCATTACTAGGTCGAGCATCATTATGAACATTATTGTTAACATTATCACTAGTTTCAGGTTCGTTACCTGATTCTGTTTCAGCATCAGAAATAGAAATATCATTTGGATTCTCAGGTGCTTCAGTAATAGGTTCATTAGAAGCATGCAAAGTCCTATCATTTTTCTTTTTTTTCTTTTTAGACGAACTAGGTGCATCTATATTATTTCTCTGAGAATCTTGCTCAATTCTTTTAGAATGGCCTTCAGGATACAAAGGTTCCTGAGTCATTCTACCACCTCTAGTCATAACTCTTACAGCATTATCATTATCCTTACTATTCAATTCATTGAGCAAATCATTTTGAGCTTTAAGTACTTGTTCTACTTGAGTGGTAACCATAGAAGCATGCTTACTAATAAGTTTAAGTTCACCTTTAACATTAGCCATATAATCACCCAAGTGTTCAAGCATATTTGAATTTAATTTCAATTATCTACCAAAATAAGCATTAAAATATTCTTGCTTAGCCATAAATGTATCAAACTCATCTAAGCATGGGTTAGCAAACTTAGTAAATGGGATTTCATCTTTATCATATCTATAGAGTGTATTTACCTTTACTACTTGTGTCGGGTTATCAAGACCATGAGCTTCTTCAATAGGTAATGGATTAAGATTATATGTTTCTTCAACAGGCGGTAAATTAAGACCATGTATTTCTTCAATAGGAGGTAAATTATTAACATCTTCAGCTTTAATACCTTTTTCTTTCATAGATTTCTTTGCCTCTTGCATATCTTCAGGACTGAGAAATAGAATACCCCTCTTCTTCATAGTTGGTTTAGGAATAGGCTCAGGAATTGGCTCCGAAAGTGTCCAATTATTTTCATTTGTCAACATATTATTCAATAGAATTTCAGCTTCATCCGGTGTTCTTTCCCTGAAAACAGAACCAGTACAACTATCCAGGTAATCTCTGGAGGCATCAGTTAGTCCATTATAGAAGATATCAAGTATTTCATTTTTCTTAAGAGGATGATCACGCCAAGCATTAAGTAATTGGAGAAGACTCCCCCAAGCTTGTGGGAGACTCTCTCCTTCAATTTGCACAAAATTATATATATCCCTTAAAGCAGCTTGTTTCTTATGAGCAGGGAAATATTTAGCAGAGAAGTAATAGATCATATCCTGGGGACTACGCACACAACGAGGATCAAGAGAATTAAACCATATCTTAGCGTCACCCTTTAATGAGAACGGGAATATTTTAAGGATGTAAAAGTAACGAGTTCTCTCATCTTTAGTGAATAGGGTGGCTATATCATTCAATTTAGTAAGATGTGCCACAATAGTTTCAGATTCATAACCATGAAAAGGATCAGATTCAACCAAAGTAATTATATCAAGATCAACAGAGAATTCATAATCCTTATCAGTAAAAAAGATAGGTGAAGTTGCAAAAGCAGGGTCAGGTTTCATTCTAGCATTTAGAGATTGGTTACTCCATTTAGCTAATAGCCTTTTGAGTTCATTTCTATTTTTGCAAGCTAAAATAGCTAAAGAAGCTTCTTGATCAAAAACGTAACCCTTAGGAATAACAAGTGATTCTTCATCATCAGTATCATCAGATTCAATATTTTCAATTTCTCTAGCTCTAGCAAGTTGTTCATCAAGAAATTTAGCAAGTGGCACAGTAGTATCAAGCATAGAAGTAGTTTCATCATAAGTATCATGCATAGCAGAAGTAGCATCATCAATAACATGCGACATATCAGAACGAATAGAAGAAGCACGTGTAGGTGTCGCAAGCTTACTCAAAACAGAAGGTGAATCAAGTGCAGAGCTAGATGGCAGTTCATTACCTCCCCTCGTAGTTGAGGGATAGATCTTGGTTTTTGGATCTCTCAAGTTCTTCATAATGATAAGTAGATATAAATCCCAAGTGACTTAAAGAATAGAGCTATGCTCCCCCCTAACGGCGCCAGAAAATAGTCTTGATAACCCACAAGTATAGGGGATCGCAACAGTTTTGGAGGGTAAAGTATTCAACCCAAATTTATTGATTCGGCACAAGGGGAGCCAAAGAATACTCTCAAGTATTAGCAGCTGAGTTGTCAATTCAACCACACCTGGAAACTTAGTATCTGCAGCAAAGTATTTAGTAGCAAAATAATATGATAGTAGTGGTAACGGTAACAAAAAGTAACGGTAGTAAAAGCAATGTTTTTGGTATTTTGTAGTGATGATAGCAATAGCAATGGGAAAGTAAATAAGCAAAGAACAATATATGGAAAGCTCGTAGGCAATGGATCGGTGATGGAGAATTATGTCGGATGCGGTCCATCATGTAACAGTCATAACCTAGGGTGACACAGAACTAGCTGCAGTTCGTCAATGTAATGTAGGCATGTATTCCTAATATAGTCATACGTGCTTATGGAAAAGAACTTGCGTAACATCTTTTGTCCTACCCTCCCGTGGCAGCAGGGTCCTTACGGAAACTAAGGGATATTAAGGCCTCCTTTTAATAGAGAACCGGAACAACGCATTAACACATAGTGAATACATGAACTCCTCAAACTACGTTCATCACCGGTAAGTATCCCGATTATTGTCACTTCGCGGTTAACGGATCATAACACATAATAGGTGACTATAGGCTTGCAAGATAGGATCAAGAACAGTAATATATTGATGAAAACATAATAGGTTCAGATCTGAAATCATGGCACTCGGGCTCTAGTGACAAGCATTAAGCATAGCAAAGTCATAGCAACATCAATCTCAGAACATAGTGGACACTAGGGATCAAACCCTAACAAAACTAACTCGATTACATGATAGATCCCATCCAACCCATCACCGTCCAGCAAGCCTACAATGGAATTACTCACGCACGGCGGTGAGCATCATGAAATTGGTGATGGAGGATGGTTGATGATGACGATGGCGATGGATTCCCCTCTCCGGAGCCCCGAACGGACTCCAGATAAGCCCTCCCGAGAGGTTTTAGGGCTTGGCGGCGGCTCCGTATCGTCAAACGCGATGATTTCTTCTCTCTGATTTTTTCTCCCCGAAACACAATATATGGATTTGGAGTTGGAGTCGGAATGGCAACAGGGGGCCCACGAGGTCGGGGCGCGCCCCCACCCTCGTGGACAGGTGGTGGGCCCCCTGGCCTTCATCTTTTGCAGGTATTTTTCATACTTTCTGAAAAGTTGCTCCGTGAAGTTTCAAGTCATTTCGAGAACATTTGTTTCTGCACATAAATAACACCATGGTAATTCTGCTGAAAACAACATCCGTCCGGGTTAGTTCCATTCAAATCATGCAAGTTAGAGTCCAAAACAAGGGCAAAAGTGTTAGGAAAAGTAGATACGACGGAGACGTATCAGTGCGACGATGACTACGACTACGGAGACCATCAAGGACCAAGCTTTGGAGGCGAGCGACATGGTGACGAGCAAGGACGATGCTTCCATCTTAGGAGGCGAGAGTGATGATGTGCCATCTTTGGCCTTCATCCACGGCGATGACAACGAGATGATTGATCGTGGGATTTTCCCTTCGACCATGGCGACATTTGTTGACTTGAGTGACTTTAGCCACCATATTGAGAGTGAGTGTTTCTTCACCACTAGCCCGACATATGATGTGTTACCACAATTCCCATGTGAGGAGAGCCACAACCCTCACCACTTGAGTGAGATGAGTGACTCCACCATATGTGACATTGAGTGCACCTACCTTGAGGGAGTGAGTGAACCACCACATAGAGAGAGTGAGGCCACTATGATTCTTAACGACTTAACCACTACCTCTATTGTGTCTTCTCATTTGTTCCTAGGTCCCATCTATGATGACGCGTCAATTCGCGATGACTTCGTCCTCCCTTTGGACAACCCGATGGCCATGGTGGAATATGATGCACCCCTCACATGGTTCCATCAAGATGAAGATGACCACCATTTGGTCTTTCCCACCTCACCTACACCACATGAGTGGAATGACAAAGGTAACATAGGTGAAGGTGATGCTCTAGTCCCACTAGTGGACATTCTTGACATTGATTGCTTCCATGATGTTGATCAACCTATTACCATGCTTCATGCTAGTGAGACGTCCCCATGCGATGATTTACCCATTTATGATGAGTATGATGATTGCCATGTGGAGTCTATTAGTTTTGATGCCATGTTACATACGATTTCTTGTGCTAATTCTCTCGGTCACATCATGTTTGCCAATCTTCTTGACTTGTCATATGCTATGCATGAGATCAATCATATGTCATATTTTCAATCTCTTGATAGTGACTATGCATATGCTATTAAAATAAACCCAATTTGCACATATGGCAAAGATGACAAGCCTATGGTTATTGGAATTTGTTTCTCTTCTTATGATATTGACATGCTACCTTTGCATCATTTATCTCATATGCCATGCCATAACCACCTAGCTTCGGATAAGCATTGTTTGGGATGTTGTCCATTTTCTCCATATGATGTTTCAGGTATTGCTCATGAGGAGACCCCCATAGTTTCCTCGTACATTTTAGGCTATTTTTATCACTCCCATCCATTGCATTATCCCAATACTTGTGTGCACCATATGCTCCCCATGAATAAAAATGCTATTGATGTCCCATATACTTGTATGCTAAATTTACATCCCCATCGTGTCATACACAATAACTATTCTTTCATGATGGATGACATGTTCTTATACCATGCATCAAATTTCTTTGAGCGATGCTTATCTTGTGCTACCTCTCATGTGCACATACACATCAAGACGGATGATGTGTACATTTACCACACACACAATATCTTTTGTTTGTGTCTCTTTTGTGTAGGTACCCATGAATTCTTGTCAACCTCGCAATCCCACAAGTTGACAAAACGAGCGCTCGAGAGCAATGATGACTTGGGATCCCATGGATTGTCTTTCCCACTGCTCTCTTCACGCAAAGACTTCGCGCATTTCTTCTACATGGCCCTCACTTGGCTATGGGTTATTGTCCATTATATATCATTTGCCCATCTTGCCATGTTCACTTTGCATGATATGCTCACTCCTATACCTTTGCCATGCATTTGTGACCCATGCTTTGCATTACACATGATGATTGATTCTTATACTTGTATGTGTATTTGCAAACTTGGTGGAGATATTGCTACTTATTGCCATGTTTGCTTTGTGTCCCATTCCTATATATGATGATACTATGATCTTGCTTTGTGTTCGTGCTTGCGATATGTCATGTGCATTGTCTATGCCTATTATTTTCTCAAATGACATGATTGCCCTGATTTACTCTAGTGTGTTGCATCTTCAGCCACTAGTTTGCACTACTTGATTATTATGATTGCTTGCCTTGTTGCATCACCGATGATTCATACTTGGTCATTTCATGTGGTTGATGACTACCATTTACATGCTTTGCACGACATGATTGTTATTGCTTCTTGTCATATATCTCCATGTATTGCCTCTCTCATGTTAGACAATTTGCCATGTATTGAGTGCAACAATGATTCTAATCTTGCTCATGAGATTGCCCTCATAGCATTCTCGCCTATATTTGAAGATTTTGACATATTTTTTGTGAAGCATGCTTGTCTTCCTTCTTTGCAGCATATACCTCGTGCCATGAATATTACCATTGTTGCATCATATTGTTCATGCACTTGTGCTTCTAATGGTTATGTTCAAGAGAAGAGTACCATCATGATGGATGATGTGTTTATCTACCATGCACATATGTTCTTTGTTTTGTTGTGTTCATGTGTAGGATACTTGGACCTTGTGTCAACTTCCACGTCACGTGAGTTGACAATCAAGCTCTTGAGAGTGAACCACCTTCTACCACGATGATTCTACATCGCACTTGCTTGTACTTCAGCATTGTGAAGGACACAAAAGGACATCCTTTCAAGGTGATATCCTTCTCTTTTGAGAACCCCCAAACCATGAGCATGGATTTTACGGATCATACTACTCGTGTTGCTTTCCCCATGAGACTTATTATTCATCTTGGACCACTTGATTGCACACTTGTTAGAGATCTTGCTTTGACTTTTCATTTTCACCATTCCATGCATCATGATATATATGCCTTGTGTGTTGCATCCAATTCTTGGATTACTTGCTCCTCCCATATGTTTGGTTACAATAATGTCATCACTTCACATATGCCATTGTGACACCCCAAAAATTTGGCCTTGTTTTATTTTAAAAAAAAATTGCCAGGAATTAAAACTTTAGATTTCTGAGCTCCATTTTTTTTGATTTTTAATCTTTTCCTTCCCTGTTTTGATGAGTTTTTCCCAGAAAGAAAACTTTTCAATTATGTTGTTGGACTTGTTTAACCTCTCAAGAAAAACTTTGCTGTTATCGGTGTAACTAATTAAATAATTAAATTGCTTGATCTTTACTTTCTTGAAAATAGTTTTTTCAAGGTTATCTGACCATATTTGAACTACAACCATTTGATGGACTCACTTAAAATTTCCACAAAAATTTGGAGATGTCATGTGATGTTTTTGATTAACTTTTATGCAAAAATATATTTCATTCATAAAATATTTTGAGCCCTGCACTCAATTTTTCTTCTCTGGTCCAGAGTGCATTTTGCACTACAACCTATTTAAATATTTCTTTAAAACTTCTACCAAAATTAAGGGAGGTCAGTAGGAGCATATTATTTCACTTTGTGCAAAAACCTATTTATGTTATTTTAAAAATTTGAGTGGATCAACCTCATTTCCATTCTGGTCCAATTTGAGGATTTGTATAGCAACCACCATTTTAGTTGCTCCTATACCCTTAATTATTTCTCCTACTTGTAGTCCCCCATGTGAAACCCTTAAGTCCAGGAGCATGCACCATTTAGATCACTTTTAGTTCATGGAATAATGCTATTTATTTCCTGTCCAGAATTGAAGTTTTGTAAAACTTGCACTAGCAAGTTTCCCCTTTTGTCCAACTAACCTCACCACTCTCTTTTGCATCTAAAGAGACCCCCATCTGGAGTTTTTGGCCACCCCTAGACCTGCCTAAGTGCATGTGGCATTTTGCCAAACACCTGGAGAGCATGACCAGTTCTGGCATGATTGTGGCATTGCTCTGTGAACTTGCACCTCTGATCAAACCAGCATGTCCACTAGACTCCCCGTTGCTCCTAACCTCGATCTGGTAAATCCCATCCTCACCTGCGACCTGTAGCATGCCTCGACATTGTGTCGAACACCTGGTGTGCGTGCACTGGTCGCGCCCAGAGCGCGCGTATTGCAGCCGCGCGCCCGAGCCGACACGCCGGCCCCACGGCTTTGGCTCGCTCTGCAGCACCACGCCACGCGCTCCCCTCCTTGCAACAACGCGCCAAGCAGCCCCCGCCGCGCCCAGCAGGCCAAGAGCTAGCTGCCGCCGCCGCCCGACAGCCCTGCGCCGTGCAGCGCCGCCCAAGCCACCCCGGCTCGCCACCTGGCCCCTGGAGCAGTGCCCTCTCGTCCACTAGCTCTTACCGTCATCCCCAGCCGCGCCACGTTACCCTGCAAGCTACAGCGAGGCGGTTCGCCGGAGAGCTTATCCGGCCGCCACGGAACCGACCTCGACGGGCTATAAGAGGAGGCCCCGAGCCACCCCGGGCACGCAGGAAGCCTTAGAGTGCTCCCCTAGTCCTCCCATGGCAGCCAATCGACTCGGGGGAGGTCTTCATCCCCATCTCCGGCAACGGCGGCTGCCACCACTGCCCCGGCCAATTCGGCACCACCAGGGCCTCCCACTCTTCGTTCTCTCCACCAAGAACCCCCTCATCCTCCCGTAAACCTTCCCCCTACTCCATTTCGATCGAGAACCACCGCCGCCCCGAAGCCACTTTGCACCGAAACCTCCCTCCGCTGCGAAGCTCACCGCCGACGACTTCTTCCACCACTGTCGACCCCTCGACCACCGGGAGAAACGCCCCAGCCGTGCTGATCCATCCCCGCCCTCCAGAGGCCGCGAGGAGCCGCCACTCGCCGGCGTTGGTCGCCGGAGTCCCGCCTCCGCTCGGGACAGAGGAAGAAGGAGGAGGGCGGACTGGTCAAACCTGACCAGTGGGCCAGGCGGGCCCACTGTCAGTGACCCTGCGCATATCCACGTCGGTTAAGTGAAGACGTATTAACCCCAGTACGTCTCCCGTTTTCGAAGACGTATTCTGCCGAAACGTTTTCTTTTCTGTTTTATATTAAAAACAGATTTTGACCAGAACTTTGACTGGCTATAACTTTTTAAATATAAATCCAAATGAGTTGATTCTTTTTCCTACCTTCTTCAAATTTGGTCTAGTTTATTTTAAGATTTATTTGAAAAAATTTCAAACAACTTTTGGTTCTGTTTTTGAAATATGTGTTAATTCAAATATATTTTCAAATAGGATTTTTGGGAGAGAGAAGAAACTTTCAAAAGTTTGGAAAGCACCCTGCCTTTCCACACATTGAAGGCAAGCATTCTGAACCCCGGCATAATAATTTTTTGGAGTGATCATTGATGCATTTATAACTCCACCGCATTTCGAAGGACTTGTTATTTCATGTGATATGATCATATGCATGGGTGTTACTGATTTCCATGCTGTTGGTAATGGACACACTTGTGATGATAATCACCCTCATGAGCTTGACATGCATACCGGCAGGAACCCGGGAAAACCTCTGCCTTGGGTAGGTATGAGTTTGTCGCCGGTCTCCGTCGGGACGGTTCTGTCTGGTATGGCATGGTAGGGTGATATGAGTGGTGACTCTGTTTGATGAAATATATTTGTTATACTAATCATGCAGGGAATACCTGAACCTCCTGAGTCGACCGTAGATCAAGTCTTGTTCCAGTAACCCCCATACTTGTTTCGTACTACCGCTCGTCTCTACAGCAAGTAGAGTACGGTTCAGTAAGTTGTCAACCTCTTTCTAGCACACACCGTACAGAGAGGCCATGGTGGAAGATACCGGTTGTAACTGGTAGGCAGGCCACCTGGTCCGGGAGCATGGGTGTTTCCGGTTGGGACCGAGAGGGGAGGCCACCCCTTAGAGCGTGCGATATAAATTTGATCCCATGCTACACGAGGTTGTAGCCTCCCCACTTAGAGTTTGCTTAACAGGTGTCGTGGGTGATTCCAGACACGTGTGTGATAAGCTGGTGTGTGCAAGTTAGGTGTGTTTTCAACAAAAAGACCGTAGATGGAATTAGTCCTGATGGACTAAAGAAATCCGTTACTCGTGGGTAAAGAGTACACCCTCTGCAGAGAATAAACCTATTCGAATAGCCGTGTCCATGGTTAAGGATCACAGTCTGGGATGGGTCAAGTATCGGTCTTAGTGTCGGTCTTCGGAGGTGAAACTGTTAACCAGAAAAATGGAATTACTACCCGTGACTTGTGATATCTGTGATGATTATTATTATTGTTGACTAACCCGTGATATTATTGTTATTACCGAATATCTCTGGGATGGTTCTACCTCCGGGATATTCATTATGATCATTTCTTTTAAAGCCCTTTATGTGGCGTCGCTCAGACGCCCGACTGTGGCATTTTCTTTTAAAGCCCTTTATGTGGCGTCGCTCAGACGCCCGACTGTGGCATTTTCTTTTAAAGCCCTTTATGTGGTGTCGCTCAGACGCCCGACTGTGGCATTTCTTTTAAAGCCCTTTATGTGGCGTCACTCAGACGCCCGACTGTGGCATTTTCTTTTAAAGCCCTTTATGTGGCGTCGCTCAGACGCCCGACTATGGCATTTTCTTTTAAAGCCCTTTATGTGGCGTCGCTCAGACGCCCGACTATGGCATTACTTGATTATTTGTTTCATAAGTTTTTATACTACCATGTTATTGCAATTTTATAAATAACTTGCTTGCACGCATCAGAATTTCATTTATCTATTGTGACTGACGTCATGAGCATAAAATATTTTAGCACATCATTGTTATATTATACCTGTGTTCATAATGTTTGCGAGTACATTCAAAGTACTCACTGGCTTGTCCCTGGCTATTGTCTTGGCCAGATTTTCTTGCACGGAGAGGAGTGACGCGGTGACAGCCCCGGAACCTAAACAATGGAGATAGCAGCCTCGCGAAGATAGGAGTTAACCTGGTTAGCTGTTCCTGTGGGAATTGGAGTCCCATAAACACTGATGATCCACAAACCGCTTCCGCCATCGACCACTAGAAACCATTTGTTGTACTCACAGGCCAGAATGGTCTTGTACTGCATATTTTGTATGTTGCTTGGAATTTCTGTATCAAGTTGGAGCCTCATCAGCTAACAGTAATCCTGGGGCTGATGAGCACGACGGTCTTTTCTGGAAATTTATTTCCCGGAAAGCCGGTCGCGACAGTCTTGGTATCAGAGCCAGGCTAACCATTGGCTAATCCTATCTTAGCCTGGTCAATAAACTTAGGCAAACCAACCCACCAGACCTCAACCAAACCCCAGCCAAGCTTCTCGTGCAAGATAGCCACACAGTGACCCAACACCTTTTGGCAGTCGGTGCCCAACCTATCAACCGAACATGTCGCTCATGCGCCAGTGACCGGCCCCTAAATAGTCCTTTCTCGCAAGCGTTCGAAGGAAGATTCCGTCCCCTTTTTCCTATAAAAAGGGCGCGCTAACACCAAACCAGCACCGCACAGCCGCTACCCCAAACCAAGCCACAATGCCTGGCCCTGTCGTGCACAATGAAACCACAGCAACCAACCTTGGAGGTTTTGTGACCATCCTCGCAAACCTCACCCGTCGTGCCTACGCGTTAGAAGAGCCACCAGAATATGTTGTGTATCAAGGACCCATGAGCGGTGAAGACCGCCAATTCTGGGCCACTGTGCACATTTATGGTAGGAGTCTAGCACCCGAGCGTCCCTACCGGTTCACCGGAAGGACAACTTCCTTTGAGCCACAGGCCATCCACCTAGCCGCTCGAGAGGCTATAGTTCATCTCAGGCACTTGTCGCCCAGAGTTAACTGTCGCTCGTTCCACTACTACCCCAAACGAGAAGGGTATGGTAGACCACCCCAAGTCGCCAATGGAGACCACGAGACGGACCCCGCATTGTTGCACCTAGTGCGCTATGTAAGTGCACTAGAGGCGCTGTTCGACCAGATCACTATTGATCTAATCGCAGCTCGTGGAGAGCTGGTTCGTCGAGCCCCGGCGAGAGAAGAAAACGAGCCCAACACCGACAACCCAGTCGTGCTGTTTGGACAACCAATCGAGACCCCGAGATCTGCCCCAGCCATCGGCCAAGGTGCTGCGATAACCCCAGAAGTGCTTCGTCGCATTTTGGGAGCACACTCCAACGGGGTTGTGGCCAACAATTCCCGTGATGGTCATTCTCACTACCCCGACCCTGCAGTTCCTCCGCCATCTCCGACTAATCCCGGCAAAGAGACACGTGGAGAAGCCTCGACATCCACCAGGCACGCCCGTTTGGACATAAACGAGGTAGACTAAGCCGTATGAGTAGCACCAAGTTTCAATGTATCATCGCTTTGTAATCATGCGACCGCGTATATTAACGCAGCCTGTCTTTGTGCCTCTGTTTTAATAATAGCCTTGCCTGTTTGGTCAGCGCATAGCTGCATATTCTTCCGGGCACAACTACCAAAACCAGCCCGACGACAACCACAGTAACACGTCTCTTTATGAGATATGTGTATCTCTGACACTGACCCGACCTTTGGAGCCAAGCTGGCAAATTTATTACCCTTCACCACGGTAAAATGATCCAGCTCCATTGCTATATAAAGGCCACCTTGTGACCTTACCCAGCAACCCCCACTTTGTGCACAACACTCACGCTTTATTCTGTCATGCCGAACCCCAGCATTCATCTGAGAACCCCAGATGCAACCCCAGGTAGCTTTGTCAAAATATTGTGGGATTTTACCCGCAGTACCATGGGTTCTACCCAGCCACCCCAGTACGAGCTGTTCAAATCAAGGATCACCCCATCCACCTCGGAATATTGGGCAGCAGTACACATTCCTCCTGTAGACCCCAACCAAGATCCAATAGAAGTATCCTTCGTGGGGAAATCTATGCCAACCCCACACTTGGCCATAGAAGCTGCGGCAAAAGAAGCGATTGCTCGTCTTCGATCTGCAGTACCCTATGCCCGCGAACGAGGATATTATTACTTTCCGAGCCGTGCAGCACCCGGAGAAGTAACATCTTTTCCCGGTGGACGTATTGAGAGAGACACAGTTCTGGCCAACCTTATCCAGTACATCATTGCTCAAGAGCATTTAAACCAGCGAGTGATGGATTATCTCCAGAGCCTCGCAGATTTAAATCCTCAGGTTGCCATCGGCAGACCACTGAGACCCGACACGGAGAGACGCATTCATCGACTGGTCAATCCACTGCCTCCGATTGAGGAAGAATGTATTCCTTTACCAGAGACATTTTATCAGGACCCCTCCCAGTTACCATTTTCATTTTAGACGTCACTACTGTATTTGTTCTATGTAGCATATATTTATGTGTGTGACTTATGTGTAATACCCTGAGTTTGTACGGCGAGTCAATTATTTGGCTTCTGCTCATGTGTGTAGTTTTTGTTGTGGTTTATGCTCCTTTAAATTAACTGTTTTCCCCTCGCAAAATCCCGGAGTGAAATTTCTTTCCCTGAGTTGCTACACCTGCCCCTTCTCACAACGTGGATTATTTAATTTCACTCAGCACCACGAGCAGACTCACAACCATAATCATTCGGACACATACACTGTTTGCAAAATTTTGCAACGGTGTTACATCCAGATAATCACCCCCTAACAATAGTTAGCACCCGACACGCTCCATCTACTCCTCGTGATCACCACCACCGCGGAAAACCAACACCTGAGCCGCAGCATCGTGACACTCGTCGAAGATTATCGCGCACAGGAGCACAGAGAGCCCCAGCAACGTCGCCAGCCCTCCGCATATTAGGATCACAAACCAGTCCGGCATCGCCTCCGCCATTAGAGCCTCGACCGAGCTTCTGTAAGCAGTAATGGAGAAAGAAGGAGGAGGAGAAGTGAGGCCAGGTGTGAGGAAGAAGAGAGAGGCACCCCGGCCGTTTTTATAGCTCGAGCTCGGTGTACGGTGGGCGAAGTCCACCAACGCCGCTCGTCGCCGATTACCGGTGTTCGGAGTCGAATCCGCGAGCAGTGCCGACAGCGCGCTGGCCCGCGAGGTGAGTGCACGCGGCACCAGCAGCTAGCACACCGCGCACTACCACGGTACGGCCTAGATGCCCTACACACTAGGCGTCGCCGGTGGAGGAAGCGCGCGGGAGAGAGGAGGAAGAAAGGGCCAGAGGGAGAAGAAGAGGAGACTGACAGTGGACCCCGGGTCCACCTGTCAGCCAGAGAGAGCACTAGGCTCTCGGGTGCGATCAGCGTATATCTAAATTTAGGAGTTATCCTAAATTTATATCCAGCGTAGAAATCACCCGGTTTTGTCTCGAACCGTAGACTTTTCCGCGCAGCACCAGTATTCACACTGTGGTTTTTCACCACTTATTGCCCTCTCACTGTAGCCATTTTTTTATTGCGTATAGTTTTCTTAAAACAGCTTTTAACAAATCTCGAGGACGAGATTTTTCTTAAGGAGGGTAGTATCTGTGACACCCCAAAAATTTGGCCTTGTTTTATTTAAAAATTTTTTTGCCAGGAATTAAAACTTTAGATTTCTGAGCTCCATTTTTTTTGATTTTTAATCTTTTCCTTCCCTGTTTTGATGAGTTTTTCCCAGAAAGAAAACTTTTCAATTATGTTGTTGGACTTTTTTAACCTCTCAAGAAAAACTTTGCTGTTATCAGTGTAAC
This sequence comes from Triticum dicoccoides, assembly GCF_002162155.2. Lineage (NCBI taxonomy): Eukaryota > Viridiplantae > Streptophyta > Magnoliopsida > Poales > Poaceae > Triticum > Triticum dicoccoides. Next base: position 209,458,871 of record NC_041380.1, read on the forward strand.
TAATTAAATAATTAAATTGCTTGATCTTTACTTTCTTGAAAATAGTATTTTCAAGGTTATCTGACAATATTTGAACTACAACCATTTGATGGACTCACTTAAAATTTCCACAAAAATTTGGAGATGTCATGTGATGTTTTTGATTAACTTTTATGCAAAAATATATTTCATTCATAAAATATTTTGAGCCCTGCACTCAATTTTTCTTCTCTGGTCCAGAGTGCATTTTGCACTACAACCTATTTAAATATTTCTTTAAAACTTCTACCAAAATTAAGGGAGGTCAGTAGGAGCATATTATTTCACTTTGTGCAAAAACCTATTTATGTTCTTTTAAAAATTTGAGTGGATCAACCTCATTTCCATTCTGGTCCAATTTGAGGATTTGTACAGCAACCACCATTTTAGTTGCTCCTATACCCTTAATTATTTCTCCTACTTATAGTCCCCCATGTTAAACCCTTAAGTCCAGGAGCATGCACCATTTAGATCACTTTTAGTTCATGGAATAATGCTATTTATTTCCTGTCCAGAATTGAAGTTTTGTAAAACTTGCACTAGCAAGTTTCCCCTTTTGTCCAACTAACCTCACCACTCTCTTTTGCATCTAAAGAGACCCCCATCTGGAGTTTTTGGCCACCCCTAGACGTGCCTAAGTGCATGTGGCATTTTGCCAAACACCTGGAGAGCATGACCAGTTCTGGCATGATTGTGGCATTGCTCTGTGAACTTGCACCTCTGATCAAACCAGCATGTCCACTAGACTCCCCGTTGCTCCTAACCTCGATCTGGTAAATCCCATCCTCACCTGCGACCTGTAGCATGCCTCGGCATTGTGTCGAACACCTGGTGTGCGTGCACTGGTCGCGCCCAGAGCGTGCGTATTGCAGCCGCGCGCCCGAGCCGACACGCCGGCCCCACGGCTTTGGCTCGCTCTGCAGCACCACGCCACGCGCTCCCCTCCTCGCAGCAACGCGCCAAGCAGCCCCCGTCGCGCCTGGCAGGCCAAGAACTAGCCGCCGCCGCCGCCCGACAGCCCTGCGCCGTGCAGCGCCGCCCAAGCCACCCCGGCACGCCACCTGGCCCCTGGAGCAGTGCCCTCTCGTCCACTAGCTCTTGCCGTCATCCCCAGTCGCGCCACGTTACCCTGCAAGCTACAGCGAGGCGGTTCGCCGGAGAGCTTATCCGGCCGCCGCGGAACCGACCTCGACGGGCTATAAGAGGAGGCCCCGAGCCACCCTGGGCACGCAGGAAGCCTTAGAGTGCTCCCCTAGTCCTCCCATGGCAGCCAATCGACTCGGGGGAGGTCTTCATCCCCATCTCCGGCAACGGCGGCCGCCACCACTGCCCCGGCCAATTCGGCACCACCAGGGCATCCCACTCTTCGTTCTCTCCACCAAGAACCCCCTCATCCTCCCGTAAACCTTCCCCCTACTCCATTTCGATCGAGAACCACCGCCGCCCCGAAGCCACTTTGCACCGGAACCTCCCTCCGCCGCGAAGCTCACCGCCGACGACTTCTTCCACCACTGTCGACCCCTCGACCACCGGGAGAAACGCCCCAGCCGTGCGGATCCATCCCCGCCCTCCAGAGGCCGCGAGGAGCCGCCGCTCGCCGGCGTTGGTCGCCGGAGTCCCGCCTCCGCTCGGGACAGAGGAAGAAGGAGGAGGGCGGACTGGTCAAACCTGACCAGTGGGCCAGGCGGGCCCACTGTCAGTGACCCTGCGCATATCCACGTCGGTTAAGTGAAGACGTATTAACCCCAGTACGTCTCCCGTTTTCGAAGACATATTCTGCCGAAACGTTTTCTTTTCTGTTTTATATTAAAAACAGATTTTGACCAGAACTTTGACTGGCTATAACTTTTTAAATATAAATCCAAATGAGTTGATTCTTTTTCCTACCTTCTTCAAATTTGGTCTAGTTTATTTTAAGATTTATTTGAAAATTTTTCAAACAACTTTTGGTTCTGTTTTTGAAATATGTGTTAATTCAAATATATTTTCAAATAGGATTTTTGGGAGAGAGAAGAAACTTTCAAAAGTTTGGAAAGCACCCTGCCTTTCCACACATTGAAGGCAAGCATTCTGAACCCCGGCATAATAATTTTTTGGAGTGATCATTGATGCATTTATAACTCCACCGCATTTCGAAGGACTTGTTATTTCATGTGATATGATCATATGCATGGGTGTTACTGATTTCCATGCTGTTGGTAATGGACACACTTGTGATGATAATCACCCTCATGAGCTTGACATGCATACCGGCAGGAACCCGGGAAAACCTCTGCCTTGGGTAGGTATGAGTTTGTCGCCGGTCTCCGTCGGGACGGTTCTGTCTGGTATGGCATGGTAGGGTGATATGAGTGGTGACTCTGTTTGATGAAATATATTTGTTATACTAATCATGCAGGGAATACCTGAACCTCCTGAGTCGACCGTAGATCAAGTCTTGTTCCAGTAACCCCCATACTTGTTTCGTACTACCGCTCGTCTCTACAGCAAGTAGAGTACGGTTCAGTAAGTTGTCAACCTCTTTCTAGCACACACCGTACAGAGAGGCCATGGTGGAAGATACCGGTTGTAACTGGTAGGCAGGCCACCTGGTCCGGGAGCATGGGTGTTTCCGGTTGGGACCGAGAGGGGAGGCCACCCCTTAGAGCGCGCGATATAAATTTGATCCCATGCTACACGAGGTTGTAGCCTCCCCACTTAGAGTTTGCTTAACAGGTGTCGTGGGTGATTCCAGACACGTGTGTGATAAGCTGGTGTGTGCAAGTTAGGTGTGTTTTCAACAAAAAGACCGTAGATGGAATTAGTCCTGATGGACTAAAGAAATCCGTTACTCGTGGGTAAAGAGTACACCCTCTGCAGAGAATAAACCTATTCGAATAGCCGTGTCCATGGTTAAGGATCACAGTCTGGGATGGGTCAAGTATCGGTCTTAGTGTCGGTCTTCGGAGGTGAAACTGTTAACCAGAAAAATGGAATTACTACCCGTGACTTGTGATATCTGTGATGATTATTATTATTGTTGACTAACCCGTGATATTATTGTTATTACCGAATATCTCTGGGATGGTTCTACCTCCGGGATATTCATTATGATCATTTCTTTTAAAGCCCTTTATGTGGCGTCGCTCAGACGCCCGACTGTGGCATTTTATTTTAAAGCCCTTTATGTGGCGTCGCTCAGACGCCCGACTGTGGCATTTTCTTTTAAAGCCCTTTATGTGGTGTCGCTCAGACGCCCGACTGTGGCATTTCTTTTAAAGCCCTTTATGTGGCGTCGCTCAGACGCCCGACTGTGGCATTTTCTTTTAAAGCCCTTTATGTGGCGTCGCTCAGACGCCCGACTATGGCATTTTCTTTTAAAGCCCTTTATGTGGCGTCGCTCAGACGCCCGACTGTGGCATTACTTGATTATTTGTTTCATAAGTTTTTATACTACCATGTTATTGCAATTTTATAAATAACTTGCTTGCACGCATCAGAATTTCATTTATCTATTGTGACTGACGTCATGAGCATAAAATATTTTAGCACATCATTGTTATATTATACCTGTGTTCATAATGTTTGCGAGTACATTCAAAGTACTCACTGGCTTGTCCCTGGCTATTGTCTTGGCCAGATTTTCTTGCACGGAGAGGAGTGACGCGGTGACAGCCCCGGAACCTAAACAATGGAGATAGCAGCCTCGCTAAGATAGGAGTTAACCTGGTCAGCTGTTCCTGTGGGAATTGGAGTCCCATAGACACTGATGATCCACAAACCGCTTCCGCCATCGACCACTAGAAACCATTTGTTGTACTCACAGGCCAGAATGGTCTTGTACTGCATATTTTGTATGTTGCTTGGAATTTCTGTATCAAGTTGGAGCCTCATCAGCTAACAGTAATCCTGGGGCTGATGAGCACGACGGTCTTTTCTGGAAATTTATTTCCCGGAAAGCCGGTCGCGACAGCCATGTCCCATTGATTGCTACATGATAAACAATTGCTCTTCATTTTGTTGAGTGCCACACGATATTCACTAAACCCAATGTACATTATGCTTGGATTGTCTTACACTTGACCCATGTGTTTAGACACTTCAATTTTTTTGGTGTTGTGAATGATTCCTATGCCTACCATAGACCTTTCATTGAGCGCTTTGCCCATATTTTCTATGATCTTGAGGTAGATGCTTATTCACTTGTTCAACATATTTGCATCACTACCTCACATTGACATGCTTGGCTCCATGATATCTTTGCTTGTGCTCAATTTATGTGCTTATATGCCATGTCACAATCCTTTGTCAAACCATATGCTTTGCATGATGACGACACTTGTTTGGTGGATCACCTCTTGAATGCTTGGTTTTGCACTAACGCTAACCACATTTGTTTTTCCAAGTGTTTGTTGTCTTTGCTCCTTTTGAAGGAATCCCAAGATGGTGCGACATTGGAGAGTGCCCATTACGAGCTTCAAGATGATGAGAACTTCCCGTGGTGATTTCGATCTCGATACAAGGTCGGATCCTTCCCAAGGGAGGGGAGATGATGCGGAGCGTCCTATGGACATCACCATGTCAAGAGTCCATTCGACGAGTGACACGTGCAACATCTACTTCACATACATAAAGGTGAATCAAATCCTTTACACGTGCTCACTTGACCACTTCGAGGATGGTATACTACGTGACACTCCACTCGTGTGCATGCATAGGTATTGTCGGAACGGTACGGACGATGAGGAGGAGTGCGAGCGCAAGTGTATTGTACACCATCCGCGAGGGAAGCGTGGAAGAGAAGATGGAAGAAGATGGAGCTACGGAGTCTACAGCGCCCGGACGACCGACGTCCACCAGACGTCCGATGCGACCACGCCAGGACCAGCTAGGAGATCTACAGCGGCCGGACGACCGAAGAACACCGGACGTCCGGCAAGTCCCAGCGCCCGGACGACCGACACAACCTAGACGTCTAACGGTACCAGTCCAAAGAAGAAACGTCGGAAGTCCGACGCCCTCCGGACGACCGGACCCCCGCGAGCGACCGGACGTCCGACCCCAACCGGACGTCCGACACTGCCTGTGTGCAGCCAGGCCTTTGGCCTTGTATCCCTCCCCACTTACCCCTTCATGGCTTAGACTATAAATAGACCACCTCCACCTCATTTCTAGGGTCAGCGTTGTGTTAGCTAATTTGTGAGATAGAGCTTCACTCATCCATATCGGATCTACTCCTTGAGAGAGACCGCGGCCCCTCTTTGGAGAAGATACACCTTGGATTCAAGACCCCTTTATAGGAAGATCCCCTTGTGGATTCAAGACCTCCTCACGGAGAAGAGCCGGCTACCCTTTGTATCATCCCTTGTTGGATTTGGATCGTGTATCTCTTTGTGTTTCGAGGATCTAGCTATGTGTGACCATATCTTATTGGTTTTAGTGTTTATCTCATGTTTCCCCTCATGATTCCCCTCATTTCCCCCCTCGTGTTCTTCGCGGGATCCGCTCCTTTCGTGAAAGATCAGCCACATAGGGTTCTACCCTACATCAATATCTCTCCGTGAACATTTGTTTATAAATCCATATGGCCGGATTGCCTTGTTTGCCGTAAATCTTTGCCCTTATCAATGCTTTATAAAGTAGGACAAACACTCCCCGACTACTGGCCGATGAGGTTGAAGTCGATAGTTCGTAAACAAAGTTTTGTATAATGGTGATCCGAGCATTAATGATGTACAGTACTTGGATACATAGAATCATTACACATAATTTGTGATTTTACTCTGGATATCGATCCTTAGTTTGGCCACCAATGCCCACATTAAGGCTCGGGGGCTACTGGGCTTTGTGCTTATCATTTACTAATATTAATGGGGCACATCGATCCCCTGATCTGGTGTTGCTACCCGCCCATTGGCTCGGGGGCTACTGCATTGCCTATTCAATGCAGAAAATTCAAAGTGCTCAGCGTTCAGCTTGACCAGCTATAGGCAAACACGTCTTCGGACAATAATAGGTACCATCTTGGGCCTATCCGGCGTAAAGCTCGAATATAAATGGTTGGCTCTATAGAGAGCATTTCTGGCATTAAGCTCGGCAAAACTCCATCGACTTTTTTGAGCCAAAGGTGATCTAAGACACCTCGAATGCAGTTCAGTGTTGGAGCTTCGATAGAGTCTGACGTCGGAGCTCGCATGCGAGAGGACATCGACGAACGAGAAACAATTTCAAACTAGAGGTGTTGCATAAAGATAATTGTAACGCCCCGAGACCGATGTGCCAGGTGTCGTCCAGTTATTCGCTATTGTTGCCTTGTCATTGCTTGCATGTCATGCATTGCATATCATGTCATCATGTGCATTTCATTTGCATACATGTTTGTCTCAAGCATCCGAGCATTTTCCCCGTTGTCTGTTTTGCATTCCGGCGCTCCGTTCTCCTCCTGTGGTCATTTCTACCTTCTTTTCGTGTGTGGGGGTTAAACATTTCCGGATTGGAACGAGACTTGTCAAGCGGCCTTGGTTTACTACCGGTAGACCGCCTGTCAAGGTTCGTGCCATTTGGACTTCGTTTGATACTCCAACGGTTAACCGAGGGACCGAGAAGGCCTCGTGTGTGTTGCAGCCCAACACCCCTCCAAAGTGGCCCAAAACCCACCTAAACCTCCCCCATCATCTCGGTCGTTCGATCACGATCGCGTGGCCGAAAACCGCACCTCATTTGGACTCTCCTAGCTCCCTCTACCTATAAATATGTGCTCCCCTCCCAAAATTCACGGTTGAACCCTAACCTTCCTCTTCCTCGCGCCGCCGGACATGTCCGTCCGTGCCGGACGCTTCCGTCGGCCACCTCACTCCGGCCAATCCGGTCTTGCCACGTTAGCCGAGCCGCCGGCGCGTCCAACCCAGCGCCGCCACCTGGCCTGCCCCGCCGCCTCTCCCGCGCGGGCCCGGGAGGCCCAGATCCGGCCCCCCCGGCCCGGAGCGCCGCCGCCGCCTGAGGCCCTCACCTCCTCCGCCCAGCGCCGCCGCAGCCTTGCCGGCATGGCCCGCCGCCACCGCATCCCGCCGGCGCCGGCCTCGCTCCCGACGTGCACCGCGCCGCCGCTCCGGTTCCTCGCCGGTGCCGCCATACGCGTCGCCGCGCGGGCCGCCTTCCGCCGCCGCCCACGGACCTCCTCGCAGGCGTCGTCCAACGGCGCCGCCCCGCGCCATGCTCGTCGGAGCTCCACCGCCCTCCGCCATCATTCGTCGCCGGAGATCCGCTTCAGCCAGATCCGGGGGAGTGGGATGAGATCCGCCACTCCCCTGATGCAAACGTGCGGCCGCATCCCGGATGACTTCGTCCCGGGACCTCCTCGTCCATTTTTCCCCGAGGTCTATATTTCTACTAAGTCACCGATATTTCCAGATTCATATGCCCATCTTCATCGTGTCGTAACATTGCATCCGTAGCTCCATTTTGAGCGTGTAGCATATCAAAATGTTCGTCTCAGAGATCACATCATTTCATCTCATTGCATCATTGTCATTTGAGCTCATCTTGATGCCCGAAATGCTGTTGGAAGAGTGCTATTTGAGTTAATTGTCAGATCTGCTGCACCAAATAGCTATTTGTTGTTTTTTGCCATGATTAATGTGTGGATGATATGCTCCTGAGCTTTGCATGTGTTTTGTTATGTGCTTTGCCATCTTTACAGAGGTGTTATCCATGTATTTTTGTGATGTGTGTGGTGACTAGCACAAGCTTGCAAAGTGGTGCATTCGTTAATGCTGATTTTAGGGACTTAGGAATTCCACAAAGTCCTTGATCTGTTTTTATCAATATGCCATATGTTTAGGTTGTTTCCTAGTGATCCGTGCCACTTTTGTTTATCAATATGCCATTTGTTAATATCGTGGTGCTCTATCCATCCATGTCTTTGTTTGAAATTATGGAGCACCCTAGCTTGAGTCAATCAAGCTCTACTTTTGCTATTTCATGAATCTAGGCAGATTGTCTACTTGTTAGCAATTTTGCCGAGGATGTTGTAGTTGATCCGTGCATGCTATGTTATTGTTCTTGCCATGTCTAGCTTGTATAATGTGTATTCTTGATGGGTGTATTCTTAGTTTGTCATGCCTTGCTCTGTAGTGAGTGCATCGAGCTCGTGAACATGACTACTCGTTAATAGATTTGCATGCTCCAGTTTTTCTCGAAGTCTGAGATCTGATTATGTGTTTGCCATGTTCACATGCTTGCAATTGTATTTTCTGATCCCTTTTGGCTCAAGGTCACTAAGGGACTTTTGTTAAGTGCTTTGAGTAGCTTCATGCCATGCCTTACTTTGCCATGTTAAGTTCCTGTAGCGTGTAGTTTTCATGCTCTAAATTGTGCTACCTGATGTTAAATTCCAGACTTGTGTTAATTTCACTAAGTCTGAAACCTGTTATCCTTTGCATTTTTGCCATGCTTGTTTGAACCTTTTAATGTATGAATTAGCCATAGCTCAGTGTTCATCTTTTGTTAAGAATCATGAGTTGATCCCTGCCATGTATTTTGTTTCCATGTTTGGGTGTTGTAGCATGTTTCACTTGTTGCATTTAGATGGCTACTTGCTGTTTATCGCAGACCGGTGCCATATTTGTTTCGCTTGCCATTTCCAAATCGTGCATCCGATTCCGGTGATCTTTATATTGATTTCAACCGAAATCATTTCACCTTTCCAGTGGCACTCTTGGATTTCCATGTTAAGGCCAGGTTCTTTCATTCCCTTGCAAATCATGCATATGCATCGCATACCGCATCCCGCATATCATACCATGTTCATGTGTTGGTTGTTTACTATGTTGTGTGCTTTCTTTTCTGGTGTTTGCTTCTTCGGGTTGGTTCCAATTACGTCGGGTTATGATGATTCATTCATCTACGTCCGTTTATCTTCTTCATGGACTCGTTCTTCTTCCTTGCGGGATTTCAGGCAAGATGACCATACCCTCGAAATCACTTATATCTTTGCTTGCTAGTTGCTCGCTCTTTTGCTATGCCTATGCTGCGATACCTACCACTTCCTTATCATGCCTCCCATATTGTGAACCAAGCCTCTAACCCACCTTGTCCTAGCAAACCATTGTTTGGCTATGTTACCGCTTTGCTCAGCCCCTCTTATAGCGTTGTTAGTTGCAGGTGAAGATTGAAGTTTGTCCCTTGTTGGAACATGGAGATCGTTCCTTATTGGAACATTGTTTACTTGTTGGGATATCACAATATCTCTTATTTAATTAATGCATCTATATACTTGGTAAAGGGTGGAAGGCTCGGCCTTATGCCTGGTGTTTTGTTCCACTCTTGCCACCCTAGTTTTCCGTCATATCGGTGTTATGTTCTCTGATTTTGCGTTCCTTACGCGGTTGGGTAATAATGGGAACCCCTTGACAGTTCGCCTTGAATAAAACTCCTCCAGCAATGCCCAACATTGGTTTTACCATTTGCCACCTAGCCTTTTCTTTCCCTTGGGTTCTGCAGACTCAATGGTCATCTTATTTTAACCCCCCCGGGCCAGTGCTCCTCTGAGTGTTGGTCCAACTGAGCGATGTCCGAGGCTACCAGGGGCAACTCCGGGCTGGCTTACCCGACGTCTGGCTCATCCGGTGTGCCCTGAGAACGAGATATGTGCATCTCCTATCGGGATTTGTCGGCACATCTGGGTGTCTTTGCTGGTCTTGTTTTACCATTGTCGAAATGTATTGTAACCGGGATTCCGAGTCTGATCGGGTCTTCCCACTAGAAGTAATATCCTTCGTTGACCGTGAGTGCTTGTGATGGGCTAAGTTGGGACACCCCTGCAGGGATTTGAACTTTCGAAAGCCGTGACCGCGGTTATGGGCAGATGGGAATTTGTTAATGTCTGGTTGTAGAAAACCTGAAGTTGACCTTAATTAAAATACATCAACTGCGTGTGTAACCGTGATGGTCTCTTTCCGGCGGAGTCTGGGAAGTGAACACGGTGTTGGAGTTATGCTTGACGTAGGTTGTTCTAGGATCACTTCTTGATCATAGTTTCTCGACCGTGCTTTTGCCTTCTCTTCTCGCTCTCATTTACAAATGTTAGCCACCATATATGCTAGTCGCTTGCTGCAGCTCCACCTCATACCTTTACCTTACCTATAAGCTTAAATATTCTTGATCGCGAGGGTGTGAGATTGCTGAGTCCCCGTGACTCACAGTTACTTCCAAAACCAGTTTGCAGGTGCCGTTGAACCGAGCAGGTGACGCAAGCAAGCTCAAGGTGGAGCTCGATGAAGATCTTGTCCTTTGTGTTGTTTAATTCTAGTTGATAAGTAGTGTAGCCTAGTCGGGACGATCGGGGATCTGTGTAGCGTTTGGGGTAGTCTTCTTTTAATTTTGGCTCCGTAGTCGGGCCTTGATTGTATTTGGATGATGTAATGCTTTATTCATGTAATTGTGTGAAGTGGCGAGTGTAAGCCAACTATGTATCTCTGTCCCTTATATATTACATGGGTTGTGTGAAGATTACCTCACTTGCGACATTGCTTTCAATGCGGTTATGCCTCTAAGTCGTGCTTCGACATGTGGGAGATATAGCCGCATCGAGGGCGTTACAATAATAGGGCATTGATAAATGCCGCAAACTTAAAGGAGCTCCTCGGATACCCGACGTGGAAACTCTGTAGATCCACTTCGGTGATCCTCAAGATCAAAGATGAGAATATTTGTTGAACCAGTTTTCAAGGCCAACTACCGAAGATGAAGAACAGTTCAGAAGAATCGAGGAGCGTCCCCAACTTGAAGACCGGTTCAGGGGGCTACTAACGGTGTCCTGGACTAGGGGGTACTCACCACGTCGTCTCCCGACCAGCTGCATCAGTCCGAGGTGATGAGGACATCAATACCATTGTTACACCCACAACCCCTACTGCCATACATATTGGACCAATTACTAGAGCTCGCGCACGCCAATTAAATTATCAGGTACTTTTGTTTCTTGGTAATGATTCTAATGTTCATGAGAATATGATGTGCCTAAATTGGATACATTTGTTTTGCTTACAAATGAATGGCATGGCACGGATAAGAGGGATGAACATTGGAGCAAGACCAAGCATGGAGATGATGGCATGCGCAAGGGGATCGAGAATGGAGTTACAAGTGATGATTTCAGGACTTTGAGGCCACCATAAGGAGTGCGTGAAGCCTTGGAAGAAATATAAAAGATGCCACTTCATAAATTTCGTCTAGAGGGTATTCTAGGTGCTGCGTCACCTTATTATTGGGCAAGCCCCATGTATTTTGGAAATACTTAAGTATAGGCTGTTTTTAGAGTCTGTATGTGTGGGGAAACAAGAGTTAGGGTTGGTTTCGGACCCCTCCTCCAAGGGCCACGAAATTCCCCCCCTCTTCCTCCATATATACAGCCCTTAGGGCATCGTTTAGACTTTGGGTTTTGTTTAGATTAAAGTTCACCATAGCTGCAACTTCGCGTACTTCGTTTATGTTCAACGACAAGACAAAAGTGTCACATGACCCCACCTTGAGCAATAAAGATTTCCTCTTATATTCACAATATCTAGATTGCAATCTTAGTTTCTTGCTTGTTCTTCGTTTGCCTGCATGAAACATACCTAGATTAGTCAGGTTGATCATGCTCCGGCATAGTCAATAAACTCTCGGAGTTGGTTTAGCGATTGCTAAGGCGCGACGTCCTCAGACGTACGTAGTCGGATCGTCAAAGTCGACTTCCTCCAAAACGATAGCCACCATCTCATCGAAAGACGGGACACCTTTGCCTCTATCAAGTGGTATCAGATTTCCAGGTTGCTCGGTGAGATTTTACAGTTTTTGGTAGTTTATATCGAGTCTGTTCTTCATACCTATAATACACGAAAAAGCCAAAAAAAATTAGGGTTAGTTCATCCTATCCAAACTAATCTAAGCCTTTGCATAATCTTTTCTGTATTTGCTTTGTTGAATTTGCGGTTGCATCGTCGTGTCAAGTTGCTGGTCTTAGCGTTTAGTCCTTTAGAGTTTCGAGTTCTGTTCACAGGTTGTCACGTCGCCGCTGCCACATATCGCCACCGCATCATCATCATCGTTGCTGCCATCATGCCAATTCGAGTCCACCTGCAACATATATCCACCACCAGTCCGAGTTCCACCAGATTCATCTCCGCCACCAGTCCGAGTTCCACCAGATTCATCTCCGCCACCAGTCCGAGTTCCACCAGATTCACTTCCGCCACCAGTCCTAGTCCGAGTCCAGTATTTTGTTACTCTATTTTGGATTTCCAGATCATGCCATACTCTGAGTCGTGATAGAGTAGGACTCCCGAACTTTCGTGCTACCCGCAGAAGAAAAATAGTTCCAAACTAAAAAAACTAAGTCTGGAAAATTCTAGCTAGGCAGGTTTTAGACCATTTGTAGACTTTTTCAAAAAAAATTGTTGCGCGGCAAAAAAAGAGGAAAAAGGTGCAAAAAAATGAGAGAAAAATTCAGAGTGTCCTCCTCCCTTGTTTACGTGCAGAGCCATGTTTTTGTTTGTGTTCTAGGCTCGCGTCTCTAGCACGATCTAGCCTAGGACCAACACAGTACCGTCTTTGAGCGTTTATTCAACTTTGCATCTCTGAATTGATTATTCCTGACCCTTTTCGCTACCATATTATAAGCCTTCCCAGCTCCACATACATCTACGTCATGCATTTGACTCTCCCTGGTAATCGCTCTATCCAAGCTTTGAGAGTTTTGACTAAGACGGTTGCCTATCACCGCCTGCCGTTGTGTAAGAACTGGTAAGAATTTGAGATTTGCTTGACGGATTTGTGACACCCACCACCACCTCTTGTTAGTAGTTTGTAGGATCATATTCTTGTGTGTTTCTATTGGTGCTAACCATGGCAGGATCACAAGCCGACGAGACTGACTGGGAGAACATGACGAATAAGGAGTTGAATGATAAATTTCAGCAAATGATGAGTGGACAGGTGCAAGATGTGCTAAACAGATTTGAAGAGGCCATGGAGAAGATATATGGCATGGAGAAGACGTTCGGAACAAAGCTCGATAGCAAGTTTAATGAACTGCTCGCGTGTCTACCACCACCACCGGCTGCACCTAACGCACCTCTACAGCAACAACAACAACAACAACACCAACAACAACGACTACCTCCACGTCGCGAAAGAGCCCTCCGCCGAGTGAGCCATGGCCCTCTTGCGCCTAGCCAAACAATTGGTGTTGTTGTTGATACTTCTATGGCTCCTGCTGCTGATGCGGAGGAGGATGATTATACGGGAGATTGCGAGGATGAGGTTGATCAAAATCAGAACTATGTGCAACCACCAGCACCACAACCACCAGGTTGTCCACATGCAAATAATGGCAATGGTAGGGATCTCCCTCAGGTACGAGATCATGACCATCTCCCTAAACTGAAATTGAATATTCCACCATTTGAGGGTAGATATGTTCCTGATATATATCTTACTTGGGAGTTAGAAACTGAACAACGATTTACATGTTTACAATATCTTGAGGAGAGATGTGTTCCTGCTGCTGTTTGTGCTTTCACTAGCTTTGCATGTGTTTGGTGGTCTCAACATTGTAGATTATATCCTATTCCAACTACTTGGGCTTCTTTGAAAACTGCTATGCGTACTCGTTGGGTACCACCATATTATCAACGTGAATTAATTCAAAAATTGCAGCGTTTAAGACAAGGAAAAAATTATGTAGAAGATTATTATCAGGAATTACAAACTAGCATGATTAGATGTGGTATTGTTGAGGAGAATGAAGTTATGCTTGCAAATTTTATCGGTGGATTAAATAGAGAGATTCATCCCATTCTAGAGTATAAGGAGTATAATAATATCACTCGTTTATTCCATCTTGCTTGTAAAGCTGAACATGAAGTGCAGAATCGACAGGCATTGGCGCGAAGTAACTTTTCTGCAGGTCGATCTTCATCATGGACACCACGTGCATCCTCTACTTCCACTACACCAGCACCACCAAAAGATGCCACCTCCAGCCATGATACAAGAAAGCAGGCACAACCACCACTATCTGCCAAAAGCACACCTGTCGGGCCTGCGCAGAGCTCTTCTTCTTCCATGGCATCAACAGGGCACACAAGTGATATTATTTGTCGTCGTTGCAAGGGAAGAGGACATTTTGCGAGAGAATGCAAATCTCAGCGTGTGATGATTGCTACTGACGATGGTGGGTATGAGTCCGCTAGTGACTATGGTGAGGAGACTTTGGCTCTTATTACACATGAAGAACACAATGGAGATGATTCTAATCATGAGACGCAATACATGGCTCCTAAAGATGCTGACATGTATGAATGTTTAGTTACTCAACGTGTTTTGAGTGTGCAAGTCACACAACCTGAGCAAAATCAGAGGAATAATTTGTTCCATACGAAGGGAGTTGTGAAGGAACGTTCTGTTCGCGTCATCATAGATGGAGGGAGCTGCAAAAACTTGGCTAGCAAGGAGATGGTGGAGAAGCTATCTCTCACCACAAGACTACATCCACATCCTTACTACATCCAATGGTTCAACAATAGCGGCAAGGTTAAGGTAACACATACTGTTCGTGTGCATTTTAGTATCTCTACATATGCTGATTATGTTGATTGTGATGTGGTACCCATGCAAGCATGTTCCTTATTACTTCATAGACCATGGCAATTTGATAAAAATTCTGTACACCATGGTAGAAATAATTAGTATACTCTTGTTCATAAGGATAGCCATATTACTTTGCTTCCTATGACTCCTGAATCCATTTTGAAAGATGATATTAATAGAGCTAATAAAGCAAAACAGGAGAAAAATAAGAGTGAAAATCAGATTGTGGCAAAAGAATTTGAGCAACAAATGAAACCTAATAATAAACCATCTAGTGTTGCTTCTAAAATTAAACTGAAAAGCGCATGTTTACTTGCCACAAAATCTGATATTGATGAGCTAGATTTCAGCAAATCTATTTGCTATGCATTTGTGTGCAAAGAGGCATTATTTTCATTCGAGGACCTGCCTTCCTCTTTGCCCCCTGCTGTCACTAACATTTTGCAGGAGTTCGCTGACGTCTTCCCGCAAGATGTGCCACTAGGATTACCACCTATTCGAGGGATTCAGTATCAAATTGACTTAATTCCTGGTGCATTGCTACCCAACCGTGCACCATACCGTACCAATCCAGAGGAGACGAAGGAGATTATGCGTCAAGTACAGGAGCTGCTCGACAAAGGTTACATACGTGAATCTCTTAGTCCTTGTGCTGTTCCTATTTTACTAGTGCCTAAAAAGGATGGCACGTCGCGTATGTGTGTTGATTGTATAGGCATTAATAATATTACTATTCGTTATTGTCATCCTGTTCCTAGGCTAGATGATATGCTTGATGAATTGAGTGGCTCAACAATTTTCTCCAAAGTTGATTTGCATAGTGGATACCATCAAATTCGTATGAAATTGGGAGATGAATGGAAAACAACATTTAAAACTAAGTTTGGTTTATATGAGTGGTTAGTCATGCCTTTTGGGTTAACTAATACACCTAGTACTTTCATGAGACTAATGAACGAAGTTTTACGTGCTTTCATTGGACGATTTGTGGTAGTTTATTTTGATGATATACAAATTTATAGTAAATCTTTGGAGGAACATTTGGAACATTTAAGTATTGTTTTCATTGCTCTACGTGATGCACGTTTGTTTGGTAACCTTGGAAAGTGCACCTTTTGCTCCGACTGTGTATCTTTTCTTGGCTATGTTATTACTCCATAGGGAATTGAAGTTGATAAAGCCAAGATTGAAGCTATTGAGAGTTGGCCGCAGCCCAAAATGGTCACACAAGTGAGGACTTTCCTTGGCCTCGCTGGTTTCTATGGGCGATTTGTGAGAGATTTCAGCACCATTGTTGCACCTCTCAACGAGCTTAGAAAGAAGGATTTGCCATTTGTTTGGGGTACCGCATAGGAAGAAGCCTTCACGGTATTGAAAGATAAGTTGACACATGCTCCTTTACTCCAACTTCCTGATTTTAATAAGACTTTTGATCTTGAATGTGATGCTAGTGGAATTGGATTAGGAGGTGTGTTATTACAAGATGGCAAACCTGTTGCATACTTTTCAGAAAATTTGAGTGGGCCTAGTTTGAACAATTCTACTTATGATAAAGAATTATATGCCCTTGTTCAAACCTTAGAAACATGGCAACATTATTTATGGCCCAGGGAATTTGTTATACATTTTGATCATGAATCTTTGAAACACATTAAATGTCAAGCAAAACTAAACCATAGACATGCTAAATGGGTTGAATTCATTGAGACTTTCCCTTATGTCATTAAACACAAGAAGGGTAAAGAAAATGTTATTGCTGATGCATTGTCTCGTCGTTATACTATGCTTTCACAACTTGACTTTGAAATATTTGGTTTGGAGACCATAAAGATCAATATGTGCATGATGCTGAATTTAAAGATGTATTGAAGAATTGTAAGGAAGGGGGGACTTGGAACAAGTTCGTTCTTAACGATGGATTTGTGTTTTGTGCTAACAAGCTATGCATTCCAGCTAGTTCCGTCTGTCTTTTGTTGTTGCAGGAGGCGCATGGAGGAGGATTAATGGGACACTTTGGCATCAAGAACACGGAGGACATACTTGGTACACATTTCTTTTGGCCAAAGATGAGACGGGATGTTGAGCAGTTTGCTGCTCACTGCACTACCTAAGTCCATACTCAATCCTCATGGTTTATATATGCCTTTGCATGTACCTAGTGTTCCTTGGGAGGATATATCTATGGACTTTGTTTTAGGTTTACCTCGAACAAAGAAGGGGAGGGATAGCATATTTGTTGTCGTGGATAGATTTTCGAAAATGGCACACTTTATACCATGTCATAAAAGCGATGATGTTGTTAGTGTTGCTGATTTGTTCTTTCGTGAAATTATTCGCTTGCATGGTGTGCCAAATACTATTGTTTCAGATTGTGATACTAAATTTCTTAGCCACTTTTGGAGATGTTTATGGGCTAAGTTGGGGACTAAACTGCTTTAGTACTACTTGTCACCGCCAAACTGAAGTAGTCAATAGAACATTGTCTACTATGCTTAGGGCTGTTTTGAAGAATAATAAGAAAATGTGGGAAGAATGCTTGCCTCATATTTAATTTGCTTATAATTGTTATTTGGATTCTACTACTAAGATGTGCCCTTTTGAAATTGTGTGTGGCTTCCTACATCGTGCACCTATTGATTTGTTGCCTCTTCCATCTTCAGAGAAGGTTAATTTTGATGCTAAAGAACATGCAGAATTGATTTTAAAAATGCATGAGTTAACTAAGGAAAACATTGAGCGTATGAATGCTAAATATAACTTGCTGGAGATAAGGGTAGAAAACATGTTGTGTTTGCACCTGGAGATCTTGTTTGGTTACATTTGCGTAAGGATAGATTTCCTAATTTGCGCAAATCAAAGCTAATGCCACGTGCTAATGGTCCTTTTAAGGTGTTATAGAAAATAAATGATAATGCATATAAACTTGAGCTGCCTGCAGATTTTGGGGTTAGTCCCACTTTTAAATTGCAGATTTGAAGCCTTATTTGGGTGAGGAAGATGAGCTTCCGTCGAGGACGACTTTATTTCAAGAAGGGGAGGATGATGAGGACATCAATACCATTGTTACACCCACAACCCCTGCTACTATACATACTGGACCAATTCTAGAGCTCACGCACGCCAATTAAATTATCAAGTACTTTCGTTTCTTGGTAATGATTCTAATGTTCATGAGAATATGATGCTGTCTAAATTGGATACATTTGTTTTGCTTACGAATGAAGGGCCTGGCATGGATAAGAGGGATGAACACTGGAGCAAGACCAAGCATGGAGACGATGGCATGCGCAAGGGGATCGAGAACGGAGTTACAAGTGATGATTTCAGGACTTTGAAGCCACCATAAGGAGTGCATGAAGCCTTGGACAAAATATACAAGATGCCACTTCATAAATTTCGTCCAGAGGCTATTCTAGGTGTTGTGTCACCTTATTATTGGGCCATGCCCATGTATTTTCGAAATACTTAAGTGTAGGCTATTTTTAGAGTCTGGATGTGTGGGGAAACAAGAGTTAGGGTTGGTTTTAGACCCCTCCTACAAGGGCCAAGAAATTCCCCCCTCTTCCTCCATATATACAACCCTTAGGGCGTCGTTTAGACTTTGGGTTTTGTTTAGATTAAAGTTTGCCATAGCTGCAACTTCGCGTACTTCATTTTTTATTCAACGACCAAAAAGATGCTACACAGAACCCCGCCTTGATCAATAAAGCTTTCATCTTATATTCGCAATATCCAGATTGCAATCTTAGTTTCTTGCTTGTTCTTCGTTTGCCTACAGGAAACAGACCTTCGTGGTCAGGTTGATCGTGCTCCGGTGCGGTCTATAACCTCTCGGAGTTGGTTTAGCGATTGCTAAGGCGCGACGTCCTCGCATGTTCATAGTCGGATCGTCAAAGTCGACTTCCTCCAAAATGATAGCCACCATCTCATCGAAAGACAGGACACCTTTCCCTCTATCACGAGGACCCCCTGTTCACTATTGGGCCAGTTCGGGCAGCCCATGGCGCATACAAGGGATATTCCACAAGACATGGCGCCCAAGGCGAGGACTCTCCTAAAACCTAGGCCTATGGTGCATTATATAAACCGAGGCCATGCTAGTCAATAGATCAACTTATATTCATCAGAACAATCTCGTGGTAGAGACATGTACCCTGTACTACACCCATATCAGTACAATCAAAAGCAGGACGTAGGGTTTTACCTCGAGCAAGAGGGCCCGAACCTAGGTAAAATCCCTGTCCATGTTACCATCGCACCAAGACGCCTAGCTTAGGACCCCTACTACGAGATACGCTGGATATAGAACCGACACCCGCACACACCCAACATCACCCTCAGAACTCGCCTAAGCCTGTTCAACAGTAAAACTCGCCCACCACCGGCGTGCTAGGTCGCCTAACTAGCCAGCCTAGTCACCCGCACACACCCAACGCCACCCTCGAAAGTCCCCTAAGCCCGTGCAAAAGCAAAACTCGCCCACCACTGGCATCCTAGGTCGCCTAACCAAATGCTCTAGTCGCCTACACATACCCAACGCCACCCTCGGAAGTCACCTAAGCCTATTCAAAAGAAAAACTCGATCACCACCGGCGTGCCAGGTCACCTAACCTGCTGGCCTAGTCGCCCGCACACACCCAACACCACCATCGGAAGTGGCCTAAGCCCGTGCAAAAGCAAAACATGCCCACCACCTGCGTTTTAGGTCTCCTAACCAGCCGCTGTAGTCTCCCGCACACACCCAATGCCACCCTCAAAAGTTCCCTAAGCCCGTTCAAAAGCAAAACTCTCCCACCACCGACGTTCTAGGTCGCCTAACCTGCTGGCCTAGTTGCCCGCTGTCGGTGTCAAAACCGGCAGATCTCGGGTAGGGGGTCCCGAACTGTGCGTCTAGGATCGATGGTAACAGGAGACGGGGGACAGGATGTTTACCCAGGTTCGGGCCCTCTCTACGGAGGTAATATCCTACGTCCTGCTTGATTGATATTGATGAATATGAGTGTTATAAGAGTTGATCTACCATGAGATCGTAATGGATAAACCCTAGAAGCCTAGCCTGTATGACTATGGTAATGAGTATATCCTTTCTGGACTAACCCCTCTGATTTAGATAGACACCGGGGGGGGGGGATCTAGGGTTACATAGAGTCAGTTACATAAGAAGGAATCTTCATAGTCGGTCGCCAAGCTTGCCTTCCATGGCAAGGAGAGTCCAATCCGGACATAGGTACAGTCTTCGGCCTTCATGTCTTCACAGCCCATCAGTCCGGCCCATGTATAACAGGCCGGACGCCCGAGGACCCCTTAGTCCAGGACACCCTCAGTAGCCCCCAAACCAGTCTTCAATAGCAAGGTGTTCGGCACACAAATTGTCTTTGGCATTGCAAGGCGGGTTCCTCCTTTAATGATATCCAAGTGATGTATTCAGCCATCAGTTCAATGTCGCTCCCCTCGGCTTCTGCGTGTTAAATAACTTCGCCTTCCACATGTCAAGTGAAGGTGGAAGGTCAGGCTATTTTTGCAGATAACACCCCGTCCATGCAAGGAAGAGCACCTATTAAAGAAATTGGATCATAGATCCATTCGGCATGACGCAGAGGAAATCCCCAGAAACTGCTTAGGAGAAACCATTCCAGCATGGCTAGTGCCCCCAGCTCCTCCACCCATTCCGGCCCAGAGAAAGGCCAGTGGGAGAGGTGTTCAGTGTCCCAAAGTCAACTGATGAAGCTGCAGACGCAGGGATTTCTTCCCCCACAGATCTAGTTTCTGTTCGAGCGGGGCTAGATTCCTTTGACGGCGAGATTTAGGCAGAGGACTTCCCCAACCCATCTGGGGAGAGCGAGTATGTTTCGTCCCCTACCTGCTAAGGGGCGTTGGATTTCCCATTCATCCGTTCCTCCGAGGGCTTTTGGAATATTATGGCCTCCAGCTGCACAACTTCACCCCTGCCTCCATTCTGCACATTGCGGGTTACGTCACTTTATGCGAACTATTCCTGGGTATCGAGGCTCATTTCGAGCTGTGGAGGAAGTTGTTCTGTCTTGTCCCACCTAATCACGAGGGGTCAATATTTGAAGTGGGCGGAGCCGAAGTATGGCGTATCGCCGATACCGGATATTTGTCCGGCACACCAAGTAAGGCATCCGAAGAATGGCCTTCCGAATGGTTCTATATTGAGGACGTCGCCTTCCTAACCCAGTTCGAAAGGGTCTCCCTGAATTTGCGAGCGTTCCGCTGAAGAAACGCCACAGTTGGCGTCGCCTGGAGTCTTGAAGAGGATGACAACGCAGAAGTTTGCCAGCTTATCAGCAAGATAAAGACGCTCACTCAGTCCGGACTCACAATAATCGGGGTAATGGTGACCTCCATATTGCGAGGGGTTCAGCCGCTACAATACAGAGGGCTGCCCATGTGGCACTACAATGGAGAGTATGATGCCTCCCGCTATGGCTGGAAGGGTCCGGATACCCCCGCTACTCTGGCCAAAATATTGGCCGAGCTGTTTGAAGGGGAGGAAGAGGAGTTTCTTTGCATTAAGCGCAGAGACAGGTATTCTATGTATGATCCTCCCAGTTGGGTAAGCTTCGACCCCTCTATTCCACTCATTCCCCTTCCGGATTACTTTTGATAAATTTCAAGTCTGTTTGTTATGACAGCACTGGCGGAAGGTCACCGAAGGACTTCATAGTCCTGCCCCACAGCCGGAGATCCCCAGCCGGGAGCTAGATCCTGGGTTTGAAGAGGATCCAAATATATCCGTGGTGCTTGCGGGGTGAGTGTTTTACCAGACAAGCTATGACGGCACAAAAGTGGCCATCACCGCCGACTACCCTGGCCTTCTTCCTGCCTCACATGTAAATAATTAAGAAACACCTTCTCTAAAAGAGTGCTCTTATTCTGTCTCACCCACCGCACTGTATCTTGCTTCACGGGGGAGACGTTTGGGAATTTCGAAGAGATCGGCTCCCGCGCCGGGCAAGCCTTCCAAGAGGAAAGAAAACAAAGACATGGCCGTGGCTTCATCGAAGAGGTATGAATACGCCAACCTGCACCTGAGCAGTCACGTCCAACCGTGACCTTCCCGTTTTCCATGTGTCAGGAGGAAGGTGCGCCGTACTATATCCGGAGGTTCGAGCGGCCGTACATCCCACAACCAGGATTCAAATCCTGCCGTGAAGACGAGGGCTGATGCAGGGGCGACGCCAGACTATCCTCCAGCCGAGGACTCGGATGATGTATCCGTCACCAACTCGGAAGTGAAGAGTGCCATGAATCATCGGCACCGCCGGGCCATTTTACAAGACCCCGGCTTTTCAGAAGAGTCGTTTAAAGCCTTCAGCTCAGCCGATGCATACATCCGGGCTGCTCAAGATGGGATTAACAGGGCCACAAAGCAACATTTGAATGATGTGCAGGTAAATTCGCTTTGTCTGACTATGATAACCATATGCCAGTAGCCCCCGAGACTTAAAGGAGTTGAAACAACTGATTTAAGGATCAATGTACAACCAGGTTCTTACGGAGAAGAATACCCAGCTAGCTCAGGAACTAGAAAAGTATCAGCGCCAGCTGCTTGCTGCCAATGCCGAACTGGAGAAATACAAGGCATCTCCCGGTAATATTTTCCTCTATCGAAAATTCATAATGATACACCGATAGTGTGATTCTGGGTTCTAATCTTTGTGTTGGGTCGTTAGACCAAGTACGAGAGCAGCTGGACGCCGCTCGAAGCAAAGAACATGGAGCCAAAAAGATACTAGCAGCGAGCGAGCGTGTATTGACAAAAGTCGTTCAAGAGAAAAAGAAACTCCAGGATTCGAACACCAAACTGGGCGAAGAACTAAAAGATGTACGAGCATAGCTATCCGAATATGTGAAGGAGAACAAGAAGCTGTGAGGCGGCATATTCAATACGTGGCCGCTTTTATCTTATAGCAGTTTGGAGGTAACGGTAGCTTATATAGCTGTAATTGTAGGTGTATTGACGAACCGCCCTGAAGAGGAAGTGTCCGGATCATCAAGTGATCTTCTGCAAAGGTTGGCGCAGTTACACGAGCAAGCTCGGCAGGCGATGCGGAGTCTAGCCAAAGCTTTATGGCCATCCGACTCCCCTCCGGGAAGCATGGAGAAGCTGGTAGAGCTGTTCAAGGGAGCGCGGCGGCGTATATGGCTGTGGAAGATATCTGCTTACTGAGAGGGTGCGCGAGAGGCCTGGGCCATGGTGAAGACGCGATATACCAAGCTGGATCCTGATCACATGGCTCCTGTCGGACCGCTAGGGCCGAATGGGGAAGAAATTCCCGTTAGTATGGTATATGACCAAGTAGAGGTGGTCGCCAAATATACCCAACAGGATTGTAAGTTAGACCGCCTGTTGGAAGGTGTAGAGGAAGAGGTGTTCGAGTCTAAGTGACTGTGTACCTTCCTCATCCAGCTGAATTGTATATCATTTGTCATGGCAGACCTTTTCGCTTCAACCTCCGGACCCGAAGGTGCGGAGTGTTTCCGAATACCGTTGCAGCTGCATAGGCTGGGGTATGCCTGGAAAACTAGGCGTAGGGGTCATAGTTGCTTGAACAGACAAGTTGTATCCGGCTAGCTATGTTATATTACATTGGTATCGTAAGAAACATCTTCCAGAGAGAATAGTTCAGTTAAGAGTTCCTTTCCCTGGGGTGTGCATGCATTTAATGTACATGTCCGAATTGTGATGCGAGCACCACAGTTTGTATAACTTCTGGGGGTGCACAATGGAGTGAGTTTATAAAACATCTTTAATTCAACGACCAAATATTCCCTTAAGAACGCTAGCTTTTGGCTTCACCCAGTCTGAGGTACACATCCGGATGACCCGGCAGTAACAATCGCAGAGGTGCTCCCTTTATGCCCTAGCCGAACTAATGGGAACGTAGGGCATAAGCACAGGAGCCAGACAACCCAGCTTGGCCAAAACTTAAGTCATATCGATGCATATAGTGGCATAGAAAAGGTACATATGGAAAAACTCATATGTGAGGAGCTTAATGCTCAAGGAATGATAAGAACTTCTGTCCAAGAAGCCCCCAGGTACAAGTGACGTACATATTTAGATATGTATGTGTCAATGGTGTGCGGTCTAGCTGTACTAAAGCGTTAAAGCAAGAAAGAAGAAAGTAATCGGAAAAGAGAGAAAAAATAATGGAAACAGAAGGGCAGGAGGAGACGAACAAGGGGTTTGGCGCTAGGCATAGAATCTTCGGAGTCTGGCCGCATTCCAGGGGTTCGGCTCGAGGCGATTGTCTGATGCATCGCGAAGACGGTATGCTCCTCCGGTGAGAACTTCGTCAATTATGAAGGGACCCTCCGATTTGGGCTTGACTTTGTCCTTTTTCTTCTCCGGCAGGCGCAGAGCGAGTTCGCCAACGTTGTAAGTCTTGGCTCGTACTTCTCTGCTTTGATATCTTCGAGCCTGCTGTTGGTAAAATGCTGAACGGGCTTTTGCGACATCGCATTCCTCCTCCAGGGCATCTAGGACGTCCTGCCGATCAATCTTGGCTTCTCTCTCTTCGTACATACGCACTCGAGGTGAGTCGTGAATAATATCGCAGGGCAATACGGCCTCTGCGCCATACACCATGAAGAAAGGTGTGTATCCGAGAGTACGGTTGGGAATGGTCCACAACCCCCAGACTACGGAGTCGAGCTCCTCAACCCAGTGCTTGTCTGATTCTTTCAAACACCGCGCTAGTCTGGGCTTGATGCCGCTCATAATAAGACCGTTGGCTCGTTCGACTTGACCATTGGTTTTGTGGGTGGTAGATAATCGAGTTTAATACCCAGATTAGTACACCAGGTTTTTACCTCGTCGGCTGTGAAATTGGAGCCGTTGTCAGTGATGATGCTATGTGGGACACCATAACGGTGCACAACACCGGATATGAAGTCTATCATCGGGCCGGACTCAATCATTTTGACCAGTTTAGACTCTATCCACATAGTGAATTTTTCCACCATAACAGCAGATATTTTTTCTTATGGCTTCCCCCTTTGAGGGGTCCAACAATATCGAGTCCCCAGACCGCAAAAGGCCAAGTGATGGGGATTGTTTTAAGGCAGTGGGGGGCATATGGCTTTGATTGGCAAAGAGTTGGCATCCGACGCAACTTTGGACATGGTCCTGTGCATCTGCTCGGGCCGTCGGCCAATAAAACCCTGTATGGAAGGCCTTGTTAACAAGGGGCCGACCTGCAGCGTGGTGACCGCCGAGTCCGGCATGAATTTCAGCCAAGAGCTGTTGCCCCTCTTCCTCGGATATACATCATTGAAGGACTCCGGTGGCGATTTTCTTGTAAAGCTCTCCATCATGAACCTTATAGGCCTTTGAACACCGGACAATGCAACATGCCTCATTCTGGTCCTCAGGAAGCTCTGTCCTGTTAAGGTAGGCCAGGAAGGGTTCGGTCCATGGGGCAATGACTGCCATGATGAGATGCGCCGACGGTGTTATTTCGGTGGCTGAGCCCCCGACGACGTCGGTGTTTCCGGGATCTGGGGTCATGTTTGGGTCCGTACTAGTATTGTCGTTTCCCCCTGCCACACCACGGATGGCTTAAAGAGCCTTTCCAGGAAGATATTAGGTGGGACGGGGTCGCGCTTTGCGCCGATATGAGCAAGAACATCCGCCTCTTGATTACTTTCTCGAGCCACGTGATGGAACTCGAGCCCCTCGAACCGGGCCAACATTTTTATGACTGCGTTACGATACGCTGCCAGCTTCGGACCTTTAGCATTGAAATCTCCCTTTATTTGAGATATTGCAAGGTTTGAGTCCCCGCGTACTTCTAGGCATTGTATGCCCATGGAGACAGCCATCCAGAGACCATGCAATAAGGCCTCATATTCGGCTGCATTATTGGAGTCTGTGTATAGTATTTGGAGAACGTATTGGACGACGTCTCCAGTAGGGGACGTTAAAACGACGCCCGCTCCTAACCTTGGCAGCATTCTGGAGCCGTCGAAGTACATGACCCATTTGGAGTATGTGCCGTACTCTTTAGGGAGTTTGGGCTCTGTCCATTCGGCGACGAAGTCAGCCAACACTTGGGATTTGATAGCACGACGTGGTTTATATGTAATGTCAAATGGGAGGAGCTCAATGGCCCATTTGGCAATCCGGCCCATAGCATCGCGGTTGTTTATAATGTCATTGAATGGTACTTCGGAGGATACCATGACCGAACACTCCTGGAAGTAGTGACGGAGCTTTCAGGATGCCATGAAGACCGCGTATGCTATTTTTTGATATTGAGGGTACCAGGATTTGCATGGTGCAAGGACAGTAGATACATAGTATACTGGCTTCTGCAGCGGGAATTTATGTCCTTCCTGTTCTCGTTCAATGACGAGTACGGCGCTCACCACCTGATGTGTTGCCGATATGTATAATAACATCGGTTCGCCGGTGTTTGGTGCGGCCATGATTGGATTGCTCGCAAGAAGGGTTTTTATTTCCTCCAGTCCAGCTGTTGCCGCGTCTGTCCACTCGAAGTGGTCGGTTCGCCGTAGAAGGCGATAGAGTGGCAGTGCCTTTTGTCCCAATCTGGAGATAAAGCGGCTTAGAGCTGGTATGCAACCCGCAAGCTTTTGAACTTGTTTAAGGTGTGTTGGCTTAGCCAATTGTGACAAAGCTCGGATTTTGGCTAGGTTTGCTTCGATTCCTCTATCGGAAACGATGAAGCCCAGTAATTTTCCAGCGGGGACACCGAAGACACACTTTTCCGGGTTGAGCTTAATGTCATACGCCCGGAGGTTGTCGAATGTAAGACGTAAGTCATCTATTAGTGTGTCGACGTGCCTAGTTTTGATGACGACGTCATCGATGTAAGCTTCTACTGTCTTGCTGATCTATTTCTCCAGGCATGTTTGAATCATGCGTTGGTATGTGGCGCCGGCATTCTTGAGCCCAAAGGGCATGGTATTGAAGCAGAATGGCCCATATCGGGTGATGAATGTTGTTGCGGCTTGATCAGACTCCTTCATTTTGATTTGATTGTATCTGGAATATGCATGACACCAGCATGTGCAAGAGCTCTCGAAACCGAGGTGACATCTCTCCTCTCACAAGTTCACTTCGATGCACATGAGACATGGCTACTACCTCAAACGGAGACATTTGCATACTCGGGTATCAAGGAGTTGGCCATGAAGAAGCTAAGGAGCAAGGAGGATCAGAAGAGGAAGACGGGCATGAAGACGAAGAAGAAGAAGGAGAGCTGCGGACGAAGCCCCAACCACCGGACGGCCGGCCGGGACCGGACGTCCGGAGCCTGAAGCCCCAGCCACCGGACGACCGGCCAGGACCGGATGTTCGGATCCTGAAGCCCCAGCCGAGATACAGCGAGCGGGCGTCCGGCCCGGACTGGACGACCGGCGACACCGCACTCGAGCCAAACAAGCGGAAGTCCGACGCCACCGGACGTCCGGTGACCGGACGACCGGCCCCTTCCAGAAATCCGCAACTT
The DNA here is from genome assembly GCF_002162155.2 of Triticum dicoccoides. Lineage (NCBI taxonomy): Eukaryota > Viridiplantae > Streptophyta > Magnoliopsida > Poales > Poaceae > Triticum > Triticum dicoccoides. The sequence goes on from NC_041380.1 coordinate 209,485,999, forward strand.
CCACATTCGAGCCAGAACCAGCGGACGACCGGCTACTATCGAATGTCCGGCCGCTCGTGAGCCACCGGACGACCGGCCCCCAGCGGACGTCCGATACACCCACCTTTCACCCCCCATTTGCACTAAGACTATAAATAGACCTCCTATTCATCCTAGCTAGGGTTAGCATTGGTTTAGCTCATATTTAGAGATAGAGCATTGTTCATCCACATCGAATCTACTCCACGAGAGAGACCGCGGCCTCTACGGAGAAGATCCCTTTGGATTCAAGACCTCCTTGTTGAGAAGAACCTCAAGAGCTCCTCACGAAGAAGACCGGCTACCTTTGTATCGTTCCTAGTTGATCGTGTACCGTGTTATCTCTTATGTACTCGAGGATCTAGCACATGTGTGACTATTTCTCATTGGTTTAGTGTTTCTCTTGTGTTTCCCCCGTGTTTTCCCTCGTTCCCCACCTTGTGTTCTTCGTGTTCATCGCGGGATCCGCTCCTTTCGTGAAAGAGCGGACGATTAGGGTACCCACCCTAAATCATCTTGGTATCTAGAGGCACATTGATCACAATTTCGAAGCCTCCCCATTGTGTTGCTAGCCTAGTTTTTGTTGATTTTGTCCCTAATTCGAAAATTCCCCACAAAAATAGCCCCAATTGTTTTTTGTGATTTGTTGGTGTGTTGAAATTTTGTTGGATTTGATCTGTGGATTTTCTTTGTTTTGAGTGGATCTAGCTTTTCCCCCCTTTCCCCACCCTTTCCATTCACAAAATTGCCCGGATTCGACGATTTTCACCTCATCCACCTTGTACACGTGCAGTTCATCCCATGCCCGAACAGTGCCCAGGCACCGAACGTCTGCGGACGTCCGACAACCGGACAACCGCTCACCACCGGACGTCCGGAGTTACCTGACGAAACTGAATTTTCTTCAGTTTTGACCACCACCAACGCCCCACATTTCCGCATTCGCACTCCTACCACCTATACACCATCACCACTTCCGTATACCACCAACATTGCTTACCCGTCTCGCAACCCAACACGTGTTTCCACTTCGATCTTTGAGAATTTGAGTTGCGGTTCCGTATCCTTTTGTGTTTTGGCTATCTAGGTACGGTTCGACATCAACATCACCGCCGCTCATCTTCGCCACGGACGCGTCATCAACAACAACCACCTCGACTATATCTTGGTATCCGTTCCACCATTTTGACACTATACCGTCCGCAAGAAATGGTAACCTCACCTTGGTATTGGACATATAACTCTTGCCATTACATTTATAGCCATCATAGCCTTACTCCTTTGCGTTGCTTACCCATCGAGACTAGCCATTGAGTATTGCCGGCAACGAGACTTGTGCACATTAGTGATCATACTTCCCATAGCACACATAGCATACATACATACTTCACAAGGTTGTCATCGCATACACACTTGCTATCTTGGTTCGTCAAGCATTGCAAAAGAAAAGATCTCAAACACCAAAGAGCCAAACAAGCTTTTAAGCAAAAAGGAAAGATAAGAAAAGAGCTTTTAAGCAAGAACCATAGCATCATACAACATTAAGATTGTCCTATTAGATCATCTTGGATAATATCATAGAAACACCTTGCATAGAGCATACTTGGGATAGGAGTCGTTGTATTTTTGCTTAGTAGGTTGTGCACAAGTCTTTGTATCCGCCTATTGTGCAATCGTGCTAGCGTCTCTCTAGTGTTGTGCAACAAGAGCATTTTTGTGGATTCCACATTTTGGCTCACCCTTGGTTGCACGACCCCACTTATATTTTTGCGTGTGTGTGTCCGTGTATATTATATTGCTTGGTCTACTTGTTGCATTGCAATCTTGCGAATCTTTTCCAACATTATTGAAGCTCACTTACAATTGCATCAAATTTTGTGCCACCATCCTAACCAAGCTCCACCATAAGCTTTTACTTGTGTAGGTGTGAGAAACCGACAAGAATTGGTACCAATTGTGCTATTTCCTTGTCCACATTGGAGTGATCATTGATACACTTTCAACTTTGGTCAAGGTACATTTGGTATTCGTTCTTCTCTTTCTACCACTCACATTTTTATCTTGGAATGATGGATAGGCCAAGTACTTCTACCAACCCACTCTTCATTGAGCACGATGATGACATGAACTCCTACGTCACCAAGAGTCACCTCTTTGGTGCGCAACGTGCTTTGCATCAAGAGCAACAAGCAATAAGTGAACGCATCGACAACCTCGCCACCGACTTGCGACTCTCCGAGCAACGTACAAGGGACTACTTAGACCACAAGCTCGACGATCACAAGTAAGAGAACGACACAAGAATGGACAAGTTTCACGCTTTGTTGCTCAATCGCTCTTCTTCCACTTCTTCTTCTTCAAGAAGGATCCTCTCAAGTCGACACTCCAACTTCACCCTCTCTGGCTCAAGTACACCGACATTGAACACTCTTCGACGTGCTGTGCGCAACGATTGTCATGCAAGCCTCAATCCTCTACGCAACACCAACTCTCAAGAGCACCGACAATGTCAAACTCAAGAGGCTTTTGCGCTACCACGAGAAAGACAACGACAACGCCAACATGAAGAGGAAGAGCGAGCGCATCTACACCAAGAAGCACAAGATGTGGAGGCACAACATCAAGAACAACAACTCTGTGAAACTCAAGTACTTCTGGCGCAACGTGCCCTTCAAGATGCAAGTAATGCCGTTGCCACACGCAACCGCCATCGGCGTGAACAAGAGGAAGCACTTCATGAAGAGGTTAAAGAAAGAAGATTTCAAGCTCGCGTGCATCGTCAAGTTCCTCACGATCTTCCTCGAGCTTGACAAGCTCCTCCACAAGCTCTCCAAGAACATCAAGTTCATCAAGAGCATGACGACAATGGAAATCCTCCACGACAAGAACAACATGAGGTCGACAACCCTCTTCTCCAAGAGCAACACGAGCTTGACACTCATCAACAACATGGACGTCATCATCCCCGACCCCAACACAATTACGAGCAACGCTACAGCAAGATAAAGTTCACAATGCCCAAGTTCAATGGAAGCAACGATCCCAAAGAGTACCTATCATGGGCATTGAAGGTCAACAAAATATTCTGTTTGCACAACTATGACAAAGAGAAGAAGATCACAATGGCATCCCTTGAGTTCCAAGACTACATCCCTATTTCGAGGGAACAAGTTATCGAGCGTCGTGAGGCAAGTGGTGAACCACCCATCACTACTTGGGGGAAAATGAAGGATGTCATGAGAGCATGCTTTGTGCCTACCTACTACAACCGCGACCTCTTTAAGAAACTTCAACTACTCAAGCAAGGAACCAAAAGCGTTGAAGAGTACTACAAGGAGATGGAGATTGCCATGATACGAGCCAATGTCATGGAAGATGATGAGAAAACTATGGCACGTTTCTTGAATGGACTCAACCATCCTATCAAAAAAATCGCCGACTTCCGACCATACTCGAACCTCATCGAGCTAGTGCATCAAGCTACAAAAGCGGAACGTCAAGTGCAAGACGATTTCAAGTATGCCAAGTTCTCATCCAAGTCCTATGGCTTCTCCAACAATCAAGTTTCAACGACTCCAACATTTCGACTACACCAAGTCATCATCCTACTACAAGCAACTTCAACCCGAGAGCTTCATCATCATCTACCCCAACTGATGAGACCGTCAAGTCGAGTTCCTTCAAATGCTTCACATGCGGCGACCAAGGCCACAAGTTATTTGAGTGTACCAACAAGCAAAACATGATCCTCCACGATGATGGTACATACGACTCCATGAGTGATGAGGAGATGAAAGCCCTTGAGCAAGTGACAATGCATCGGCGCGTGACCGAAGAAGAAGAGAATCAAGTCTTTTGTGACAGTGATTCAAGTCCCGCTCTCGTTGTCTCCAAGGTCTTGACTCTTCAACATGAACAAGAAGAAGACCAAAGATGCCACATACTCCTAAGGCCGGCATCAATGGAAGATCCGTCAAGGTCATCATCGATGGAGGGAGTTGTCATAACCTAGCAAGTGAAGACCTTTGCTCCAAGCTCCAATTTCCCAAGACGAAGCATCTGCAACCCTACAAAAGTTCAATGGCTTAGCGACTCCGTCACTATCCATGTTGAACATCAAGTACAAGTCTCCTTCAAAATCGGCGCCTACGAAGACACTTTGGAGTGTGATGTCGTTCCAATGACCGTTTGCCACCTTCTTCTTGGACGCCCATGGCACTTTGATAGAGGTGTCATCCACAACGGCCGAACGAACCACTACATCTTCAAGATGATAGGAAAGGACTATGTACTTCGACCTATGCCCTCAATCCAAGTGATCACCGACAAGCAAGCCACCCATCATGGAGAAAATAGTGAGAGAGCGAGCCACCAAAAAGAAAGTGGGCGCCACAAGCCCAAATTTTGCGACTCCACGATGAGCGACAAGAAGTACTTCGTTCTATTTGCCACCACACATGAGATGAGAGAAGTGTGTGGGAACCCATCTAGTGTGATGCACTATGACCTTTCATGCAACGACGAGACACAAAAATCTAACACCCCTCACACTCTTCCTCTTGTGTTGTCTTCCCTTTTGCAGGAATTTCACGATGTTTTCCCCGACGAGCTACCTCCGGGACTACCTCCACTACGAGGCATCGAGCACCGCATCAACCTCATCCCTGGAGCCCCGCTTTCGAACAAGGTTCCCTACCGCATCAACCCCGAGGAACCTAAAGGAGATCCAATGGCAAGTTCAACTACTCATCCACTTTGGACACGACAAGACACTTGCTATGCTCTCCAAGCACCATTCATGGCCCACGATGATTCGCGACGTCAACCACTTCACCAACCAATACTCTACATGTCACCAAGCTAAGTGCAAAGCTCAATCTCTTGGCCTTTACATGCCTCTACCAATTCCATACCAACCATGGGAAGATGTTTTACACCTTCGCAAGGACCGCTTTCCCCAAGAACACAAGTCCATACTTCGACCACGAGCGGATGGACCCTTCAAGGTGCTTGCACGCTACCACGGCAACGCTTACAAGATCGACCTCCCCCACGACAAGTACAACGTGAGAGACATCTTCAATGTCAAGGACCTCTCGCCCTTCCATGGTGATGAAGAATTTGATCTGAGGACGGATCTTCCCCAAGGGAGGGAAGGTGATGCGGAGCATCCCAAGGTCATCTCCATGGACATACCATCATCTCAACAAGTGCCTAGCGGACCCATGACACGAGCATGTGAAAGAGCTCCTGAAACCGAGGTGACATCTCTCCTCTCACAAGTTCACTTCGATGCACATGAGACATGGCTACTACCTCAAACATAGACACTATGCATACTCAGGTATCAAAAATCTAAGGAGCAAGGAGGATCAGAAGAGGAAGATGGGCGTGAATACGAAGAAGAAGAAGGAGAGCTGTGGATGAAGCCCTAGCCACCGGACGACCGGCCGGGACCGGACGTCCGAAGCCTGAAGCCCCAGCAACCGGACGACCGGCCAGGACCGGACGTTCGGAGCCTGAAGCCCCAGCCGAGCTACAGCAAGAGGACGTCCGGCCCGGACCGGACGACCGGCGACACCGCACCTGAGCGAAACGAGCGGAAGTCCGACGCCACCGGACGTCCGGCGACCGGACGACCGGCCCCTTCCGGAAATCCGCAACTTCCACATTCGAGCCAGAACCAGCGCACGACCGACTACTACCGGACGTCCGGCCGCCAGTGAGCCATCGGACGACTGGCCCCAACGGACGTCCAGTACCTAGTTGTGTCCAGTTTCGGGCCCGAAGCCCATGTACCCCCGCCTTTCGCCCCCATTTGCACTAAGACTATAAATAGACCTCCTATTCATCCTAGCTGGGGATAGCATTGGTTTAGCTCATATTTAGAGATAGAGCATTTCTCATCCACATTGGATCTACTCCACGAGAGAGACCGCGGCCTCTACGTAGAATATCCCTTTGGATTCAAGACCTCTTTGCGAAGAAGAACCTCAAGACCTCCTCATGGAGAAGACCGGCTACCTTTGTATCGTCCCTAGTTGATCATGTACCGTGTGATCTCTTATGTACTTGAGGATCTAGCACATGTGTGACTATTTCTCGTTGGTTTAGTGTTTCTCTTGTGTTTCCCCCATGTTTTCCCTCGTTTCCCTCCTCGTGTTCTTCGTGTTCATCGCGGGATCCGCTCCTTTCGTGAAAGATAGGCCGATTAGGGTTCCCACCCTACATCATCACCAACATCAAATGAGTGTAATGAACAAGGTAACATAGGTGAAGGTGAAACTCTAGTCCCAGTAGTGGACATTCATGACATTGATTGCTTGCATGATGTTGATCCCCCTATTGACATGCTTCATGCTAGTATGATTTCCCCATGCAATGATTTACCCATTTATGATGAGTATGATGATTGCCATGTGGAGTCTTTTAGTTGTGATTCCATGTTACATAGGATTTCTTGTGCTAATTCTCTCGGTCACATCATGTTTGACAATCCGCTTGACTTGTCATATGCTATGCATGAGATCAATCATATGTCATATTTGCAATCTCTTCATAGTGACTATGCATATGCTATTAAAATAAACCCAATTTACACATATGGCATAGATGAGAAGCCTATGGTTATTGGCATTTGTTTCTCTTGTGATGATATTGACATGCTACCTTTGCATCATTTATCTCATATGCCATGCCATAACCACCTAGCTTCGGATATGCATTGTTTTGGATGTTGTCCATTTTCTCCGTATTATGTTTCAAATATTGCACATGAGGAGACCCCCATAGTTTCCTCATACATTTTAGGAGATTGTGATCACTCCCATCCATTGCATGATCCTACTTGTATGCTAAATTTGCATCCCCATCGTGTTATACACAATAACTATTCTTTCGTGGTGGATGACATGTTCTTATACCATGCATCAAATTTCTTTGAGCAATGCTTATCTTGTGCTAACTCTCACGTGCACATACACTAACTCTTTGAGCAATTTCTTTCGTTTGTGTCTCTTTTGTGTAGGTACCCATGAATACTTGTCAACCTCACAATCCCATGAGTTGACAAAACGAGCTCTAAAGAGCAACGATGACTTGGGATCCCATGGATTGTCTTTCCCACTGCTCTCTTCGTGCAAAGACTTCGCGCATTTCTTCTACATGGCCCTCACTTGGCTATGGGTTATTGTCCATTATATATCATATACCCATCGTGCCATGTTCACTTTGCATGATAAGCTCATTCCTGTACCTTTGCCATGCCTTTGTGACCCATGCTTTGCATTACACATGATGATTTATTCTCATACTTGTATGTGTATTCGCAAGCTTGGTGGAGATATTGCTAGTTATTTCCATGTTTTCTTTGTAACCCATGCCTATGATTATACTTTCATCTTGCTTTGTGTTCGTGCTTGCGATATGTCATGTGCATTGCCTATGCCTATTATTTGCTCACATGACATGATTGCCATGATTTCCCCTAGTGTGTTGCATCTTCGCTACACTAGTTTGTATGACATGATTGATATGCTTGCTTGTGTTGCATCACTGATGATTCATACCTGCTCATTTCATGCGGTTGATGACAACCATCTACATGCTTTGCACATTATTATTATTGCTTGCCATCATATATCTCCATATGTTGCCTCTCTCATGCTAGATGATTTTCCATGTATTGAGCGCAACCATGATTTTAGTCTTGCTAATGAGAATGCCCCCATAGCATTCTCACATATGTTCGGAGATTTTGACATATTCCTTATGAAGCATGCTTATCTTACCTCTTTGCACAATATTCCCAGTGCCATGAATATTGCCATTGTTGCATCGTATTGTTCATGCACTTGTGCTTCTAATGGTTATGTGCAAGAGAAGAGAACCATAATGATGGATGATGTGTTTATCTACCTTGCGCATACGTTCTTTTCTTTGTTTTGTGCATATGTAGGAAACTTGGACTTCGTGTCAACTTCCATGTCACATGAGTTGACCATTCGAGCTCTTGAGAGCGAGCCTCATACAGTTGACCACTACTCGCTTCTACACCACCTTTCCAACCACTTCGGCAATGTGAAGAATGCACAAGCACACACCTTCAAGGTGACATCTTTCTTGAGCATGGATATTGCGAATCATACTACTTGTGTTGCTTGCACCATGAGACTTATTGTTCATCTTGGACCACTTGATTGCACACCTATTAGAGATCTTGCTTCCACTTGTCATTTTCAGAATTCCATGCATCATGATATATATGCCTTGTGTGTTGCATCCAATTCTTGGATTACTTGCTCCTATCACATGTTTGGTTGCAACAATGGTGTTTCTTCACATATGCCATGTCCCATTTGATTGCTACATGCTTGCCTTGATTGCCTCACACATGATGAACAATTGCTCTTCCTATTGTGTTGAGTGCTACACTATATTCATTACACCCCATGCATGTTATGCTTGGATTGTGTTGCACTTGACCTATGTGTTTAGACACTTCATTTTATTTGGTGTTGTGAATGATTCCTATGCCTACCATAGACCTTTCATTGAGCAATTTCTGAATGCTTGCTACGAACTTTAGGTAGATGCTTCTTCTCTTGTCACACATATTTGCATCAGTACCTCACATTTACATGCTTGTCCCCATGATTTCTTTGCTTGTGCTAGATTGATATGCTTACATGCCATGTCACAATCCTTTGTCACACCATATGCTTTGCATGATGACGACACTTGTTTGGTGAATCACCTCTTGAATGCTTGGTTTTGCACTAATGCTAACCACATTTATTTTTTCAAGTGTTTGTTGTCCTTGCTCATTTTGAAGGAATCACTAGACAGTGCGACATTGTTGAGTGCCCACTTCAAGCTTGAAGATGATGACTACTTGGTGAACGTCCGCTTATACACGGTAAAGCCATCTCTTTCCCATGGTGATTTGGTTTTCGATCCGAGTTCGGATCTTTCCCAATGGAGGGGATATGATGCGGAGCATCCTACGGGCATCACCATGTTAAGAGTCCGTTTGGCAAGTGACACGTGTGACATCTACTTCACATACACAAAGGTGAATCATCTCCTTTACACGTGCTCACTTGACCCCTTCGAGGATGGTATACTACTTGGCACCCCTCTCGTGTGCATGCATAGGTATAGTCGGAACTTCATAGATGACGAGGACGAGTGCAAGCGCCAAGGAACACCTAAACCATCCGCGAGGGAAGCATGGAAGAGAAGACGGAAGAAGAAGGAGTTGCAGAGTCTACATCGACCAGATGACCGGAAGCCACCGGACGTCCGACCCTTTACAGCCGCCGGACGACAGGCGAACACCGGACGTCGGACAAGTCCTACGCACCGGACGTCCGACACTTCCCGGAAATCCGATGCCACCGATCCCGAAGAAAAATGCCGGACGACCGACACCAACCCGACGTCCGGTGCCACCTGTCCCGAGAAGAATCAGCAGACGTTCGATTCGCACCGGACTTCCGGACCATCCTGAGCCACCGGACGTCCGACCCCCACCGGTCATCCGGTACCTGCCTGTGCGCAGCCAGGCCTTTGGCCTTGTATCTCTCTCCCACTTACCCCGTCGTGGCTTAGACTATAAATAAACCACCCCACCTCCTTTCTAGGGTTAGCAAAGTAGTAGCTCATTTAGAGATAGAGCTTTGCTCATCCATTACGAATCTACTCCACGAGAGAGACCGCGGCCCCTCTTCGGAGAAGTTCCACCTTGGATTCAAGGCCCCCTTGTGGGAAGATCCTTCTAGGATTCAAGCCCCCATCTCCTTTGGATTTGGGATGAACTCTACCATCAAGAACTCCTCATGGAGATGAACCTTACCTTGTATCTTTCCCTTTGTTGTTCATGTACCTTGTGGATCTTGTGTGTTTGATTGTCTAGTGGATGTGTGATTGTACTTGTTCTTGAGTGTTTCCCCTTGTGTTTTCTCTGCGTTCTTCCCCGTGTTCTTCGTGTTCTTCGTGGGATTCTCTCCTTTCATGAAAGATCAGCCACATAGGGTTCCACCCTACATCACCCTCTTTGGATAACCTGCTTACGCTCGCTTCATGGCGCAACCTTGTTATGTCTATCTGAAGCTAAAGATGCCTGGACCAGAGGGCACCATCACAGTCGATGGTGACATGCAAATCGCACTCGAGTGTGAGGAAGGAGATGCAACATATGCCGAGTTGGCTTGCAAGCGGAAGAGCTGAAGTTCTACACAACCAATGTTGACCCGGATGATATGACATCTTTGAAGAAGCCCACTACTGAGGTTGATCCTTTACTCAAGTTCAAGTCGGCCGAGGATATAAAGCAGGTTGACTTCACCCCTGGTGATTTGTCCCCGCAGTTCACTACCAGGACTAGCATGGACTCCAAATAGGAAAGCGCACTCATCGAGTTCATCCGTGCCAGGACATCTTCGCATGGAAACCTTCTAACATGCCACTGAGAGAACTCGCTGAGCACCACCTTAATGTGGATCCTAAGATGAAACCGGTGAGACAATATCTCTATCGTTTTAATGAGGAGAGACATAAGGCTATTGGCGAGGAGGTAGCTCGGCTCCTAGTAGCCAGCTTCATCATTGAAGTTTTTCACCCTGAGTGGTCGGCTGATCCAGTTCTTGTTAATAGAAACGAGACTTGGCAAATGTGTGTTGATTACACAGACCTCAACAAGGCATGTCCCAAGGATCTATTTGCTCTTCCTCGCTTTGACTAGACCATTGACTCTACCCCAGTTGTGATTGTTTATGTTTCCTAGAAGCTTACTGCGGATATCACCAGATCAAGATGGTTGTTGAGGATCAGGCGAAGACATCCTTCATTACACCTTTTGGGGATTTCTGCTATGTCCCTATGCCTTTTGGGTTAAAGAGCACGGGTCTACATATTAGTGTTATGTATGAAACTGTTTTCGCAAGCAGATCGAGCACAATGTTCATGCCTAAGTTTATGATATCGTGGTCAAGTCATAGAAGGAAGAAACATTGCTAGCTGACCTGAAGGAAACATCCAATAATCTCCGAGTCTACCATATGAAGATCAACCTAGCCAAGTGTGTGTTCGGTGTCCCTGCAGGAAAACTATTGGCTTTGCTCATGTTAGAGCGAGGTATTGAGACCAACCCGAATAAAATTAAAGTCGTCAGAACACTTGCCAAGACGGCCGACATCAACGACGTCCAGCATGTGGCAGGATGAATTGCGGCCTTGAGCCGGTTCATAAGCCGGCTCGGCAAAAAAGTGACCCCCTTTACCAATTGCTGAAGAATATTGTCGGGGAAGCTGATCCACCAACACCTATGGGGACAGGGCCCCTTTCGGTTCGGAGGGGGGCAGAGGCCGCACAAAGAGCGGATCGAGGCGGTACACGCGAGCAGTTTTACCCAGCTTCGGGCCGCACGGATGCGTAAAACCCTACTGCTGCTTGTTTGTGTGTATTGAATTCTTGCTCAGGAGCGATGGACGCTGCCAGACCGAGCGTGAGAGTGTTCCTGGTGTTTCGAATGAGGCCAACCCCCTCTACATTGCGCTTGGGCCTCCTTTTATACTTTCAAGGGGTCACCGACAGGTGGCAACGTAGAATGGAAGGGTAAAAATGGAAAAGGATGCGGTAGGTGCAGCTACCGCTACTGTGGACACAGTGCACCCTACCTAACTCTGACGGCAGGGGACAAGGTCATTTAATGCCCGTCTGAGTTGCCTAAACAGTGCAAAAAGTGACCGTTAGGAGCGCCACCGTTCCCCACGATGGCCTCCTCTTCATCTCCGCTTGCCACCGCGTAACCCTAGCTGCGCGGCTGCCACGTGTGCTTGGGAGAGTCCCAGAGCGACACGTTAGCAGGTGTGCTGGAGCGCGGGCACGAAGTGGGGGTTTCCCGCGGCAAGCTCCTTGTCGCGGTCGTCGTCTTGTCGTGTTTGGGAGCTTGTTGCTCACCGGGCCTTGCTGGGACGCAGGGCGCGTCGCGGCAATCTTTCTTGGTATGCCTTGAGTGGCCTTCCCGGCAAGATCCTCTTGCCGGGGTCTTGTCTCTTCCCGGCAAGATCCTCTTGCCGGGGCCTGGGTTGGCCTTCCCGGCAAGCTCCTCTTGTCGGGGCCTTGGTTTGAGTACTTTGTTCTTGAATGGTCTTCAAGGGAACCACGGAGGGTCTTGGCGGTCACCCGGCAAGCCTTGCCGCGGGGCGCTGCAACTGCCCGTGCACGAGTTCGGGATACTAGGGTACCCCTACTCTAGTACACCGACAGGAGCCCCCGGGCCTGGGCCATACACGGTGCCGAGCGCTATTGGGCCAGGCCCAAAACAGTGCACGGGCACGCGCGGCCTAGGTCACGCCGCATATCTCTCCGCTCCCACCGCGCACGCCCAGAACGGCACGCGTCAAACGCGGCGTCATGGGTGACGCGGGCGGCGTGCGCGGGGCTAAGCCCCTCGAGCATGCGTCAGGCCACGATGATGGGGACGGTTCACGCCCTCCTCCCTAAATGGAGGTAGGCGTGGGGGCATGGTGCATTTACTGGACGGGGCCGGTGCGCGGTTTTCGGTACGTCCACTCCCCGCGATCATGAGGCGGAGTGAGGCCGCCTCATCCGTCGCCTTGGTTCTGCATCCTCGCCACGCGGCTCCCATGCGCTTGGGGTCGCGGATGGTGGATGTGGGAAACCGGGCCGTCGCGAGCAGAGGCAGCGGGTTGGCCCCGACTCCCTGCTCTTCCCGTGCCTTGATTCGCTGAGCGGGGCGGCCGAGCCCCCACCTCTCTCCTTTATAAAGAGCGGGAGGGGAGCACAGAAACCCGCACTCTCTCATCTCCTCCTTTCTTCAGCTTCTGCTCCCCTTTCTCTCATTCTCCATGGAGAAAGGGAACCCAGGCCCTTCATCGGTGGCGGCGAGGGTCACCGCCAGACAGCGCATCTCTCCCTCTCCCGCGCCCGTGGTGGCAGAGCCAGCCATAAGGGGAAGAGGGAGGGGGCGAGGTCGCGGACGAGGTCGAGGACGAGGTCGAGGCGCTCGGGGAAGAGGCGGGCGGGGCGGCGCGCCAGCTTCGCCTCCGCCGGCGGCTCCTCCCCCCATGGCGGTCCATATAGGGGACGACCCTTGCGAGTTCTTCGTCAAGCTGCGCCGGGCACCTCGTCGTCGCCTCCGGCTTCCAGCTCCGTTTGCGAGCGCGATGGAGTTGGACCCGCCCGAGACACTGAGACTGCACATGAGGGGCTGTGGGATCAGCGGCACGCGAGTCCGTATTGTATTCCCAGCCCCTAATGTGATGTATCTTGATCGAGGGTGGAAGACGTTCGCCCGTATCCACAGCCTGATGGAGGGGTTTACCCTCCATTTTAAGTTGATGGAGGGCAATCTCCTCTCCGTCAAGGTCTTCGGGTGCTTCGGCACTCGGGCGAAGTGCTGCGTGGACAGCTCCTCCGACAGCGAAGGCTCCTCCTCGAGCGAGAGTGACGAGGAGGAGAGCGACAGCGACGATGAGGGTAGCGGGCGCCGGGGTGGCGGGTCCGACTAGGCGTCGGGCGCCGCTTCGCGCGGCACCAGCGACCCCGTCATCCGTGTCGCCGGCTCCTTGAACTCCCCGGGGTCGTCTCCTTGGGCGGCTGGTGTAGGGAGGCTGCGGAAGGGGAAGAGGGCTGGCGACAAGGCCGTCAGGTCGGAGTACGAGGGCGTGGTGCCCTCGACAGCGTGCTGACGTCCTGCCGCCCCGTCTTCGAGCCCCGCTTCCAGCGCCGCCATCGCCGTCCAGCCTTCGGATGGCCCCCGGGATGTTCTCTTGGTGCCTTCTGGCACCCGTAGCTCGCCTAGGCGCTCCTTTTGCCCTTTTCGCCTCCTTGACCTGCCTCCTTGAAATAGGGACAGGAAAGGGATTACGGGCATCTTATCTTTTTAATTTGTAAGCCTTCGGGCCTTAGTTGTATCTAAAACTTGTAATCCTCTCTTTCATGTTTTTCATCCTCTATGCACTGTACCTGAGTGGGATGTTTTTTAATGAAAAGGGGATGCTTGCCGGGTTATTTGTCTCGCGAGTTGAACCCACGCCAAGGAGCAAATCCTTGGTATCCCTTGGACAGACATTTCATCTCCCGGCAACATGCCCTGCCGCCTTCCCACATCGCTCGACCTTTCTCACGCCTTTGACGGAGGCGGGAACGAGGTGGGTGCGGTCTCCTCGTTTCATCCCTTTGCTGCCGCGACTACGACCAAACTTGGCCCCGGGGACGAGCCCCAGGGCCTAGAGTTGAGGGAGCACGGCAGTTTTCGGGAAGAAACGCGGTTTCGCATTCCCCAGTCCATAAGAGGATGCATGATGAGGGATGAAAGACTTATCTGATATTGCAGCCCCCGGCAACTCTGGTTTGCTGTGGATGATTCTTGGCACTCACAGCCCCCAGCGATACTGGCTTGCCGGGGCCCAGGTGTCGGCGCGCCCTTCTTCTCCTTTTCGTCCTCAAGCAGACTGGCCAGGATATGCGAGCCCTGCGAATGAAAGAGAAGCGAAAGGACGGACACTCGACCTCTAGCATGCATGCTATAACCCCGGGGTGGAAGGCTTCGGGTACTCTTCCGACGAGGAACTCCAACCCAGCGCCAAGCTCACTCTGTTCTTCAAAGGCGTGGCGGCGGCGCTCCAGCAACTCCGGGAACGGATCCCAAAGCAGTTGGCCGACGAGTCACGCTCGATTTGTGCCTGAGTTCTGGAGAAGGTGCTGGTGAAGGTGGCCTTCCGCAATCCGGGCCTCAACCTCACCAACGTCCTCAAGAGGCTGCCGGCGGACGCTGATCTTGACGCACTTAAGGCCCTCGTCGCACCCATTGTGGACAGGGTGAACGAGGTCAAAAGGGTTGACGGCGGTCGCGTAGATTAGGCCATCCGTTTTCTTCTTTTCTTGTCGCTGCCAGTCATGTCATGGGAACACTTTATTAGAGGTGCGACAAGTTATTTTTGTAATATAACTCTATCTTAGGCAAAAAATTGCCGTGTTACTTCCTTTACTCGACTCTTGGTTTTGTATGGTTCTGCCCTACGCTTTCTAGGGAAACTTGCCGGTGCAGGCACCCTTGCCGCGAGCGCCGAGTGCGGAACTTCAGCAGCCTGCTGGCGGGGTCGCTACCGACAAGCAACCTTGTCGCAACTAGTTGCAGATCACTTAAGTTGTTGAGCGGACTCGAAACAAAGTAAGGGCCCTAGCGGCTCACTTAAGTTGCTGAGCGGACTCGAAGCAAAGTAAGGGCGCTAGCAGCTCACTTAAGTTGTTGAGCGGACTCAAAACAAAGTAAAGGCGCAACTAGCTACGAGTTGGTTCCTCCGCGCACAGGTTTTCCATACAAAGCACGATCGTTCAAGGAAAATAACTTAAAAACTTGAAAAACTGATTGCTCAAGCTTTAGCAACTTAGCTTTTCTGTCGTCTGCTTCCCGGCAAGGAGAAACTTTCTTGAACGGCCTGGTCCACACCATTATTTTCACCTTCCCCCCCCCTGGTAAACCTTGTGGGCGAGGGAACCTTCCTTCTTTTGAGAAAGAAACAGAGAAATAAAGTAATGATATGGAGCCTTGGGCTCGTTATTGCTTACCGGGGTCTGGTGCTGCACAAAGTGTCAGATAACATATGCGAAAAAGGATTATAGCATAAAGAAAAACTGACAAGATGTGCGGGGCACACGAACTTTACTGGTGCACAGGGTCTGCGCCCGGCTTTGTACAAAGGATTATATGCAATAGAGGCAAGACTTGTACAAAAGGTGGTTGCCGGAAGAGCTTCCGGCAACCGCGCCCTACGGGTAAAACTTACGAAGATGTTCTATGTTCCAGGAGTTGCTCACCGGAATGCCATCTTCGGTCTCAAGGCGGACAGCGCCGGGCCTAGTGACTCGTTTCACCCGATAAGGGCCTTCCCACTTCAGCGTCAACTTGTTGGAATTCTTGGCGGACTGAACACGCCGAAGAACAAGGTCGCCTTCCTCGAAGCTTCTGGCCTTAACTCTGCGGCTATGGTAGCGACGCAAAGCTTGCTGGTAACGAGCGGCTCGCACAGCAGCCTGAAGACAGTCTTCCTCAAGGAGCAGCGCGTCATCTTGTCGCAGCTGCTCTTGCTCGAGCTCATCATAAGCGAGCACTCGAGTCGACCCGTAAACGAGTTCCGTGGGGAGAACTGCCTCTGCTCCGTAGACTAGAGCGAAGGGTGTCTGGCCAGTGGCTCGATTTGGCGTCGTCCTGATCGACCAAAGAACCATCGGCAGCTCCTCGATCCAGTTTCTTCCGCACTTGTGCAGCTTGTCGAAAGTTCTGGTCTTGAGGCCTCACAGCACTTCAGCATTTGCCCTCTCCGCTTGACCGTTGCTTCTCGGGTGAGCAACAGAAGCGAAGCAGACCTTGGCGCCAAGATCTTGGACATACTGCATGAAGGTGCGGCTCGTAAATTGCGTGCCGTTGTCGGTGATGATCCTGTTAGGAACCCCGAAACGGCAAACAATCGACCTGAAGAACTTGACTGCTGACTGTGCTGTCACCTTCCTCACTGGTTCCACTTCCGGCCACTTTGTGAACTTGTCGATTGCAACGTACAAGAACTCAAAGCCCCCGACAGCTCGGGGGAAGGGGCCGAGGATGTCAAGCCCCCAGACCGAAAATGGCCAGGATAATGGGATCGTCTGGAGAGCTTGAGCTGGCTGGTGTATCTGTTTGGAATGGAACTGGCACGCTTCACACTTGGTTACTTGTGCAGTTGCATCCTGGAGGGCTGTCGGCCAGAAGAAACCTTGTCGGAATGCCTTGCCGGCAAGTGCTCTTGCGCCAATGTGGTGACCAAATATGCCTCCATGTATCTCTGCCAATAGCTGTTGTCCATGTTCCCGGCGAAGGCACTTCAATTTCACACCATTGAGTCTTATTCTGTACAGTGTGTTGTCGACAAACTTGTACATACTTGACTGCCGGGCTACTCTTTCAGCTTCTTCTTGCTCTTCGGGAAGCTCTCCTGTCTGAAGGAAACGGACAATCTGCTGCGCCCATGCTGGAGCTTGTGACCCGACAACAAGGACTAAAGGCGTATCTGTTGCTGCGGGAACATCCGCTTCTACGGCAAGAACCTGCGGTTTGGCCGGAGCGTGATATTCCCCGGCAAGCTTGCCGGAGCAAAACTTGTCGGGAGCGTCTGCTTCAACGGAACAAACCAAGAGGTTCGCCGGAGCAGACTGCTCCTCAGCACTCTTGGCGTCGATCTTGGGGACCTTCTTGGCGGCGGCTTCGGGAAGCTCTGCCAGAAAGTAGTCACCAGAAACCAACTTCCTCTTCTTATTCTGTCCAGTTGATGGTGTCACGGATGGTTGAGTCAGCTTGAGCACAAAGATCCCTGGTTCCACAGGCAACTTTAGTGCAGCGCACTTTGACAGGCCACCAGCAATGTCATTCTGAGCTCGCGGAACATGCTCCATTTGCAGGCCGTCAAAGTGTTCTTCTAGCTTTCTCACTTCATCAACATACGCTTCCATCAATGGACTCTGGTAATTCTTGTTCACTTGGCGGACGACAAGCTGTGAGTCACCCCTGACAATGAGCTTCTTGATCCCAAGGTCTGTTGCGATTCTGAGACTGGCAAGCAATCCTTCATACTCTTCAGTATTGTTGGTTGCTTGCTTTTTGGGAAAGTGCATCTGGACTACGTACTTGAGGTGCTCTCCGGTGGGTGCGATAAGCAGCACGCCTGCACCGGTGCCTTGCAGCGAGAAGGCACCATCAAAGTACATCAGCCACACCTTGCTTGTCTCTTTAACGGGGATGCTTGTCTCTGGAATTTCTTCGTCTGGGGTTGGCGTCCACTCTGCTATGAACTCTGCCAATGCTCTGCTTTGGATAGTTGAAGTGCTCTCAAACTTGAGGCCAAAGCTTGACAGTTCCAGTGCCCACTCGACAATCCTGCCTGTTGCTTCTGGATTCTGCAGTATCCTCTTCAGCGGAAAGCGAGTGACAACTATGATCTTGTGTGCCTGGAAGTAATGGCGCAGCTTTCTCGAGGCCATGAGGAGGCCGAAAAGTAACTTCTGCACTCCAGAGTACCTTGATCTGGCTCCCTGCAGAAGGGAACTGACAAAGTAAACTGGGCGCTGCACCATTTTCTTCTGCACCTCCTTGCATGCCTGCGCAGACCCAACTTTGTCGGGGCCAGAGCTTGTCGGAGAAGCCCCCTGCTTGTCGCTGGATTCGCTTGCCGCGGTCGCTGGCCCATCATCCGCCTCCCTCTCCGCTACTAACGCAGCACTAACCACTTGATTGGTTGCCGCTAGGTACAGCAGCAACTTCTCTTGTGGCTTAGGTGCGACAAGTATTGGAGTGGAGGACAGGTACCTCTTCAAGTCCTGCAGCGCATCCTCCGCTTCCGGAGTCCATTTCATTGGACCTGCCTTTTTCAATATTTTGAAAAATGGCAGGGCGCGCTCAGCAGACTTAGAGATAAACCTGCTGAGAGCAGCCACGCAACCGGCAAGCCTTCGCACATCCTTGACGCGCTTCGGTGCTTCAATCTACTCGATGGCCTTGATCTTGTCGGGGTTGGCTTCAATTCCCCGCTGAGACACGAAAAACCCGAGAAGCTTGCCGGAAGGGACTCCAAACATGCACTTCTCAGGGTTGAGCTTGAGGTTGATCTTGCGTAGATTTGCAAAAGTTTCTTCTAAATCTTGGATCAGGGTAGCCTTGTCCTTGCTCTTGACCACTATATCATCCATGTAGGCTTCCACATTTTTGTGTATCTGTGGCTCAAAAGCGACGTGGACTACCCTTGCAAATGTTGAACCAGCATTCTTCAACCCAAAGGGCATCCGTACAAAACAATATGTGCCGCAAGGGGTGATAAATGTGGTTTTTTCCTCATCCTCTTCTGCCATGAAGATTTGATGGTATCCTGAATATGCATCAAGAAATGAAAGCAAATCACATCCAGCTGTGGAGTCAACAATCTGGTCCATGCGCGGCAAGGGAAATGGATCTTTGGGACAAGCTTTATTGACATCAGTGAAGTCTATACAAAGCCTCCATTTCCCGTTCGCCTTGCGCACGACTACAGGATTGGCCAACCACGTGGGATGGAGCACTCCTCTGACAAGCCCTGCTGCTTCCAATTTCCTGATCTCTTCTGCAATGAACTCTTGGCGCTCCACTGCTTGCTTCCTGACTCTCTGCTTAACGGGCCGAGCATGAGGACAAACGGCTAGGTGGTGCTCAATTACTTTCCTGGGAACATCGGGGATATCAGACGGTTGCCATGCAAACACGTCGTCATTCGCCCGCAGGAAAGCAATGAGCGCGCTTTCCTATTTGGGGTCAAGCGTGGCACTGATGGTGAAGGTACCACCAGTGCCGTCCTTCTTGGCGGACACCTTCTTGGTCTCGGGTGGAGCTCCCATCGTCTTTTTGCACTTGCCGGTGGAGCTCGATGGTGCGTCCTCGACGGTAGCGCAGCACTCTGAAGAGGTGCGCTTGCCGGAGTGGGCATCGGAGCTCTTGCCGGACTTTGTCTTCTTCTTCCCCCCGGGAGCTTCAGCGGCAAGTGTGTTGTGATCAGCTGCGGCTGCTGCTTCCCGGTAGATCTTGTCGGCGCAGATAAGGGCATCCTTCTTGTCGCCGGGGACAGAGATGACACTTATCGGGCCTGGCATCTTGAGCATGTTGTATGCATAGTGAGAGGCTGCCATAAACTTGGCGAGCGCTGGACGGCCAAGGATCCCATTGTAAGGCAATGGAAAATCGGCAACGTCAAATGTGACCCTCTCAGTTCTGAAGTTCATCTCGCTGCCAAATGTGACCGGCAGCGTGATCTTCCCTTTTGGCTTGCTCCTTCCCAGGTTGATTCCTTGGAATGTGCTGGTCTCTTCGAGCTCGCTGTCAGGGATCTGGAGTTTCTGAAGGACCACGGAGGAGGTCAGATTCAAGCCGGCCCCACCGTCAACTAGCATCTTCGTGACCTTGAGGTTGCGGATAGTTGGTGAAACCAACATCGGCAAGCATCCGACCGCAGTTACGCGATCAGGATGATCCTCAATGTCGAAGATGATAGGCGTGCTGGACCATTTCAGAGGCTTGCGTGACTCTACGGATGGTTCCGCTGCATTAACCTCCCGCATCCACTGCTTGAGTTGGCGGTGCGAAGTATGCAGAGAAGCACCACCGTCAACGCACAAGACCTCTGTGGCTTTCTGAAATTCCTGCTCGTCATCGTCATCGTCATCTTGATCCTTGTCGCGGCCGCGGGGAGGTCTATCTCCTTGCCGCTGCTTGGCCTTGCCGCGGCGTCCTCCTCGGCCGGGACGTTTCTTGCCGGATCCACCAGTTCCTTCATGGGCCTTCTCCTTGTCGCGCCGCTCATACTCAGCTTTTTGTTGCTCAACAAGCTGTTCGACTTTCTTGCAGTTCTGGAGATCGTGACCCTTGGTGCGGTGAATCTTACAATACTGCTTGCCGGAGCCGTCCTGCTTGTCGGCGGCCGCCACAGGCTGGGCCTCCTTGCCGGAGCCACCATCCTTAGTTTCCTTGGCGCCACCTCCGTTGCCGGTCTGCTCGACAGCTAGCACTTCCTTGCCCTTCCTCCTTCTGTTGTTCCGCCGCCAGCCTTTCTTTGCCGGGGCGGCAAGCCCAATGTCAGATCCTGGCTCATGCACTTGCCGGACAACTCCATATCCTCCTGGGCTGATCTGTGCCATCAGTTTGTCGGCGCCTTTACAGGCGGCCACAAGCCACATGGCCAAGAGAGCGATCTTCATCTGCTCGCCCAGAAGGAAGGAGAGCCACTGCGCAAGTACATTCAGAGATTCAGCCGTGTACAGCACAACATCCCAGACGTCCACCCCGCCGCGATCATCAGCGCGTTCCATCAGAACATGCGAAACCGAAGGATGAGGGAGGAGATGGCGATGTGTAAGATCAGAGACGTCAGCGAGCTTTACGCCCTGGCCGACAAGTGTGCACGCGCTGAAGAGGGGAGGAGGCGCCAAAGATGTCGGGGAAGCTGATCCACCAACACCTATGGGGACAGGGCCACTTTTGGTTCGGAGGGGGGCGGAGGCCGCACAAAGAGCAGATCGAGGTGGTACACGCGAGCAGTTTTACCCAGCTTCGGGCCGCACGGATGCGTAAAACCCTACTGCTGCTTGTTTGTGTGTATTGAATTCTTGCTCAGGAGCGATGGACGCTGCCAGACCGAGCGTGAGAGTGTTCCTGGTGTTTCGAATGAGCCCAACCCCCTCTACGTTGCGCTTGGGCCTCCTTTTATACTTTCAAGGGGTCACCGACAGGTGGCAATGTAGAGTAGAAGGGTAAAAATGGAAAAGGATGCGGTAGGTGCAGCTACCGCTACTGTGGACACAGTGCACCCTACCTAACTCTGACGGCAGGGGACAAGGTCATTTAATGCCCGTCTGAGTTGCCTAAACAGTGCAAAAAGTGACCATTAGGAGCGCCACCGTTCGCCACGATGGCCTCCTCTTCATCTCCGCTTGCCACCGCGTACCCCTAGCTACGCGGCCTCCTGCCACGTGTGCTTGGGAGAGTCCCAGAGCGACACGTTAGCAGGTGTGCTGGAGCGTGGGCACGAAGTGGGGGTTTCCCGCGGCAAGATCCTTGCCGCGGTCGTCGTCTTGTCGTGTTTGGGAGCTTGTTGCTCACCGGGCCTTGTTGGGATGCAGGGCGCGTCGCGGCAAGCTTTCTTGGTATGCCTTGAGTGGCCTTCCCGGCAAGCTCCTCTTACCGGGGTCTTGTCTCTTCCCGGCAAGATCCTCTTGCCGGGGCCTGGGTTGGCCTTCCCGGCAAGCTCCTCTTGTCGGGGCCTTGGTTTGAGTACTTTGTTCTTGAATGGTCTTCAAGGGAACCACGGAGGGTCTTGGCGGTCACCCGGCAAGCCTTGCCGCGGGGCGCTGCAACTGCCCGTGCACGAGTTCGGGATACTAGGGTACCCCTACTCTAGTACACCGACAAATATGGACGACATCATCTAGAATGATGTTGCAGATAAGGCTTTTGAAGCCCTTACGCAATATTTTGTTTTCTACGACACCAGTCCTTGCTGCTCGAATCGACGAAGAGCCTACGCTCATGTACATTGCCGCTAAAAATAAAGCAGTGAGTGTTGCAGTTGCCATAGAACGCAAGGAGGTGGGGAAGGAATATCCAATCTAGAGGCCAGTCTATTATGTCAGCGAGGTGCTGACCGAATCCAAGCAGTGATACCCGCATTGGTAGAAACTGGTATTTGGTATTTTCATGGCTAGCCGCAAACTGAAGCACTATTTCCAGGAACACCCGATCACTGTGGTCAGCTCAGCTCCTTTAGGAGACATTATCCAGAATCAGGAAGCCACAGGTCGGGTCACTAAATGGGCAGTAGAGATCGGTCCCCATCATCTGAAGTACGTGCCTCGAACTGCTATCAAATCTCAAGCACTGGTGGATTTCATCAATGAATGGACTGAACTACAAGTCCTCGAGGTGAAGCCGGACAATTCATGTTGGATGATACACTTTGATGGTTCCAGGTGGTTGGAGGGCTCGAGGGCTCGAGTTATCATATCTTCCCCATGAGGTGACAAATTTTGTTATGTTGGGGCTCATGTTTTGTTGTACTAACAATGCAGCTGAGTATGAAGCTCTCCTCCATGGGATTCATATGGCTAAGGAGATGAACCTCAGCCGGGTCAGGTGTCTGGGCGAGTCATATTTGGTCGCCCAGCAGGTCTCCGGAACATGGGATTCGAAAGACCCCCTTATGGTGGCGTATAAGTGCACGGTAACTGTTATTGCAGACCACTTCAAGGGTTATAAAGTCGATCACATTGATCGCTGGCTCAATAAGGCTGCCGATGCTCTATCACGATTGGGCTCTCAGCATAAGCCGGTACCTCCCAATGCTTTCTTGACGTGCTCCATAATGCTTTCGTTAAGTTGCCATCCGAGGAAGATATCGCTATTCCTGACTTGGAAGCACAACTGATTGTTTCTCTTCATGCTATACCAGATAGGACGGTCCCTTATCTGGCTTATCTTGCTCATGGCGAGCTTCCTGAAGATGAATTCATTGCTCATTACATTGTCCGACGACCCAAACACATGACTATTGTTAATGGCGAGTTACACAGGAAGAGTACCACATGCTTTTTTCAGCATTGCGTGTCTCCTGAGGAGGGTTGTCAAATTCTTAATGAGATACATTCAGATTCAAGCAACTATGGACATTATGCCGGCTCAAGGTGCTTAGTGGCAAAGGCTTTCCTCCATGGTTTTTACTAGCTCACAGCTCATGCAGATGCTGAGGATATAATGCGCAAGTGCGACGGTTGCCCGAAATTCACACGTCAGGCCCATGTGTCGGCTCAAGAGCTATGGATGATTCCGATCACTTGGTAGTTTGCGTCTCGGGGCTTAATATGGTTGGTACGTTTAAACCTTCTAAGGACAAGAAGACCCACCTTTTGGTCGTTGTTGATAAATTTACCAAGTGGGTTGAAGCAGAGCCAATCAGTAATAGTGATACAATGGCATCAGTTAAGTTTTTGAAAAAAAATGATTTTCTGTTTTGGTTACCAGCACAACATTATCGTAGATAATGACACTAACTTTTCCAAGGGGGCTATGAAACAATTTTGTCAGAATGAACACATCCGACTTGACATAGCCTTAGTTGCACATCCACAGTCCAATGGTCAAGCTGAGCGTGCTAATCACTAAATTTTGTGGGGGATCAAACCAAGGTTGGTTCCTCTTGAGCGCACTCCAGGATGTTGGGTTGAGGAGCTCCTCGCAGTCCTTTGGAGTATACGTACTACCCCCAATGGGTCAATAGGCACACCATTTTTCATGGTCTATGGTGCAGAAGTTGTATTACCTAGTGATATCCATCATGATTCCCCCAGAGTTGCAGCATATGTCGAAGTAGCTAATGAGAAAGCTTCGTCAGGATTCTTTTGATGCACTGTAAGAAGAACACGATTTGCTGCAGCACGATCTACGATATATCAACAAGACCTACATCACTATCATAGCCTTAGAGTTCGCAATCGTACTATCCTGGTGGTTGACTTAGTCCTCCATATGATACAAGAATAGACAGCCATTCATAAACTTTCACCTCCATGGTAAGGACCCTTTGTCATCAGCAAGAACCTCAACAATGAGTCATACAATCTCATCGACATACGTGAACACAACAAGTCACGTACCTCTAAAGGAGAGACCCTCATTCCATGGAATATTGCACACATTTGGCCATACTATACTTAGAGCCACAAGCTCCAGTTCATTGTACATACCTCATGTATATATTTTATGATCAATATAATAAAGCCGGCATCCCTGAAACTTGGGGCCTCTGTCGTTTCGTCTCATATATTATGCTTGAGTGTCGGTGTCAAAACCGGCGGATCTCAGGTAGGGGGTCCCGAATTGTGTGTCTAAGGCGGATGGTAACAGGAGGCAGGGGACACAATGTTTTACCTAGGTTCAGTCCCTCTTGATAGAGGTAAAACCCTACGTCCTGCTTGATTAATTTTGATGATATGGGTAGTACAAGAGTAGATCTACCACGAGACCGGAGAGGCTAAACCCTAGAGGCTAAAACCCTCCGGTTTATATAGACACCGGAGAGGGTTAGGGTTACACAAGGTCAGTTACAAAGGAGGAGATATACATATCCGTATTTCCTAGCTTGCCTTCCATGCCAAGTAGAGTCCCATCCGGACAAGAGACAAAGTCTTCAATCTTGTATCTTCATAGTCCAATAGTCCGGCCAAAGGATATAGTCCGGCTGTCCGGAGACCCCCTAATCCAGGACTCCCTCAGTAGCCCCCGAACTAGGCTTCAATGACGTTGAGTCTGGCGCGCAATGTTGTCTTCAGCATTGCAAGGCGGGTTCTTCTCCAACTTTCAAGTGTTCGTAAGAAGTGCGGCTCCATAAATGTTGAACTCTTGGCTTCTGTTCCCAATAAGGGCTATCTCCCACGCGTCGGATGAATACGAGGCGCTAGGGCGTTTTTACATTCGCCCCCCTAGCCAGAGAAATAATTGTCTATTAAAGGGATGGGGATTCTTAGATCCAATCCATATCATCCTCCCCCAGCGAGAATTCATCAGAGCGTGCTTCGGAAAGATCCATTCCAGCATGGCTGACCTCCGCAGCTCCTCCTCCCACCCCCGTAGCCCTAAGCCCGGTGATTGGGAGAGGTGTTCAGTCCCGCACAGTCGATTAGTCGAGCTGCAGACTAAGGGATTTCTCCCTCCGGTGTACATGGTGCCCATTCGAGCCGGGCTCGCCACCTACAATGGCGGGGAGCAAGCGGAGAACTTTTCCTGTCCCTCCATGGGGGAACGGGGTTGCCTTGTGTCCTTACTTAATAAGAGGACTCAGATTTCCAATCCATCCGTTCCTCCGCGGGCTCCTGGAGTTCTACAACCTCCAACTACACAATCTCACCCCTGCCTCCATCCTACACATCGCTGGCTATGTTGCTCTCTGCGAGTTGTTCCTGGGCTGCGAGGCTCGCTTCGAGCTGTGGAAAAGGCTATTCTGCCTTGTCCCTCGCACATAGAGGGAATCACTTTATCAAGTGGGCGGAGCCGAAATATGGCAGATCGCCGATACCGGATACCTGTCCGGTACCCCGAAGAAGCCGTCCGAAGACTGGCCTTCGGAATGGTTTTATATGGAGGACGTCCCCCTTCTAGACCCTGTTCGGCGGGGTCTACCCGAGTTCAACAATGCTCCTCTGAAGAAGCACTGAAGTTGGTGCCCACGGAGCCCCCAGGCGGAAGACAACGGAGAAGTCCTCTATATGATGAACCGGATCAAAGCACTAGCTCCATCCGGACTGACAATAATCGAAGTTATGTCGATTTGCATAATGCGGGGAGTGCAGCCACTCCAATATCGTGGGCACCCCTTGTGGTGTTATAACGGGGCGGATGACGCCACCCGCTGCGGGCGTAAGGGTCCAGACAATGCTGCCGCTTTAGCGAAGATTCTGTCCGAACTGTTCAAGGGCGAGGAAGAGGAGTTCACCCGCATCAAGCCACAGGATGGATTCTCTATGTACAATCCTCCAAGCTGGGTAAGTTATATTTCCCTGCTCCCATTTTTCCCGCATTCTTAGTCGTAAGTATTCACCTTGCCACCTTGCGGCAGGAACTGCGAAAAGCCATAAAGGAGGTCAGCAGACCTTCTCCACAACCAGAGGACCCTGACCGGGCCATCGATTCCGGACTCGAAGAAGATCCGGTTATCTCCGTGGAACTGATAGACCGGCAGTTCTATCAGTTAAGCTGCGACGATGCCCCGGTGGCCATTACGGCCGACTATCTCGGACTGCTCCCTGCATCACAGATAATAAAAATCAAAACGTCCCAACTCCAAAACTAGGATCCCCTTTTAGGCTCTTCACCCACCATATACACATGGCATCTTTTATAGGGAAGGCATTCGGGACGCCATGCCGAACCCGCTGCAACTCGCCAACAAGAGGTGCCGAGGCCGGGTAGGCCAAAAAGGAAGGCAGTTAGGACGGAGACGCCGGCGCAAAGGTATAGGAAAAACCCTACTCCGTGGTTGTCGTCTTTCTCAAAATGTAATGACACCCGCGTTTCTTTAACAGAAAGAACGCTCGCCGAAATATGTCCGGCAATGCTTCCAATCAAGCTTCCACCAGTCGAGTGCCAGGACAGGACATAGAGGCAGAAGGCGATATGGGGCAGGCGCCGGATAATCCCCGACAGCGGATGCGGATAGATTGTCCGCTACAAACTCACAAGTGGAAAGCGCCATGTATCATAGGCGCCGTCGGGCCGTACTCCGCGATGCTTGTTTCTCACGAGAGGCGTTCGACGCCTTCAATTCTGGAGAGGCGTACCTCCGTGCTGCTCAAGATGGTCTAGCCAGAGCCACGGATCAGTATGTAAAGGATGTACGGGTGAGTAAATCTGACGATTTATATGTATCAGTAGCCCCTGAGACTTGAAACAGTTAGCAGAACTGATTTAAGGATCATCTATAATGTGCAGGTTCTTACAGAGAAGGATACTAGGCGGTCCCAGGAGCTGGAGGAATGCAAGACCCAACTGGGGGCTGCTCTTGCCGCATTGTAGGAACAGAAAAAGCCTCCCGCTGGTAACATTTACTTTAAAGAATGGTGGTTACCATATAGTGTGCGGCATGTCTGCAGATCTAACAATTTATTGTGCAGATGAATCCGGAGAAAGTCTGGGGGCCCAACATGTTATGCGACAGCTAGAGGCTGGCAAACGCATGCTGAGTAAGGTTGTGCTGGAGAAAAACAGTCTCCAAGATGCCAATGTTAAGCTGAACGTTGAACTAAAAGACGTTCGATGCCAGCTTGCGGACTCCGAGAAGGAGAATAACCGGCTTCGGCGCGGCATTTTTAGTAAGTGCTTGAATGAATCCTACTAAAGGAGTTCGGCGAAGAAGTCGACTAACAACGTTATGTCTATAGGTATGCTGACGGGTCGTCCCGCAGAGGAAATGCCCGGGTCTGTGGGTGATCTTCTGTCCGAGCTATCACATCTGCACGAACAAGTTCGGTAGGTGATGCAAGGTGTTACCCAGGCTTTGTGGCCATCTGTCTCCTTGCCAGAGGGCGTTTCAGAGCTTACGAAGAAGCTCAAGGGAGCACGGCGGCGCCTCCGATTATGGAAGATATCGGCCTGCCGGCAGAGTGCCAGAGAGGCCTGGGCCATGGTGAAGACTCGGTATACCAAGGCAGACCCAAATCACATGGCCGAGGTCGGACCTGTGGGGCCCGACGGAAAAGAGATCCCCGTTAGCTTAGTTTATGGGCAAGTAGAATTAGCCACAAAGTATTCCCAATAGGATTGTAAGCTAGACCGCCCGTTGGATGGTATAGAAGAGGAGTTTAGTCAGTCTGCACGACTATGTAATTAAATTGACATGTATAATGCCTTCTAGCCAGATTGTAGATCATTTGTCGTTGCGGACCTTTTCGCTTCAACCTCCGGGCCCGATAATCCGGAGTGAACCCGAATACCCACTCAGTTATATAAGAACCGGGGTATGCGTGGAGACCAAGCGTAGGTGTCATTATTGCTTTATCAGAAAAGTGCCCAACTAGTTATGTTATATTACATGGGTAGTAAGAAACATCTTCCAGGGAGAATAGTTCCGTTTAGGGTTCCTTTCCCTGCGTAAGCATGCCCTAAAGTGCATGTCCGGACTGCGATAAGAAACACAGAAAAAGCATCTGGGGGCAGATATGGATAATAAATAAAAGTCATCTTTTGTTCACCGACCGAATATTCCCTTAAGAACGGTAGCTTTCGGCTTCACCCAGTCTGAGGTACACATCCGGCTGACCCGGCGGTAACAATCGCAGAGGTGCTCTCCTTATGCCCTAGCCGAATTAATGGGAATGTAGGGCATAAATACAAGTGCCAGGCAACCCAGCTTGGCCAAAACATAAGTCATATCGATGCATATAATGGTGAAAAAAGGTACATGCGGAAGTATAACACATGTGTTGGGCGTGAGGCCTAGGTAAATAATTTAAGCTTCTGTGAAAGAAGCCCCCAGGTATGGAGAGTGCGGATAGCGCATCTGTAATGTACAAGTGAGGCACAAGGTGACCCTTGGAGGCCTAGAGAAATAATAAGAGAAAGAAAGAAAGGGAAACAAAACAGATGATGCATATGGAGAAAATGGACAAAGGGAGGGGACTAACATAGAGTCCGGTGCTAGACGTAGAATCTTCGGAGCCTGGCTGCGTTAAATGGGTTCGGCTTTAGTCTCCTAGTCGATGCATCCCGCAGTCGGTACGCTCCACTGGTCAGAACTTGGTCGATAATGAAGGGAACTTCCCATTTGGGCTCGAGCTTATTCTTTTTCATATCCGGCAGGCGTAGAACTAGTTCGCCAACATTAGAAGTTTTGGCCCGTACTTCTATACTTTGGTATCTGCGAGCCTGTTGCTAGTAAAATGCGAAACGGGCTTTGGCTACGTCGCGCTCTTCCTCCAAGGTGTCCAGACTGTCCTGCCGATTGAGCTCGGCTTCTCTTTCTTCGTACATGCGCACTCGAGGTGAGTCATGAATTATGTGATAGGGCAAGACTACCTCTGCGCCGTACACCATAAAAAACGGTGTATATCCGGTACTACGATTCGGCGTGGTCAGCAGCCCCCAGAGTACGGAGTTGAGCTCCTCTACCCAGTGCGTGTCAGACTCCGTTAAGGAACGCACTAATCTGGGTTTAATGCTGCTCATTATAAGATTGTTTGCTCATTTGACTTGACCGTTGGTTTGTGGGTGATACACTGAAGCATAATCGAGCTTGATGCCCATTTTGCTGCACCAGAGTTTTACCTCGTCAGCCGTGAAGTTCGTGCCGTTATCAGTGATGATGTTGTGGGGGACGCCGTAACGGTGTACATCCCCGGATATGAAATCTATCACCGGTCCGGATTCGGCTGTTTTAACCGGTTTAGCCTCTATCCATTTGGTGAATTTATCCACCATGACCAATAAGTATTTTTTCTTGTGGGTTCCCCCTTCAAGGGGTCCACCCATGTCAAGCCCCCAGACTGCAAAGGGCCATGTAATGGGGATTGTTTGGAGGGCGGTGGGTGGCATATGGCTTTGATTTGCAAAGAGCTGGCAACTGGCGCAATGTTGGACAAAGTTATGTGCATCTGCCGGGCCGTTGGCCAATGGAATCCTGTACGGAAGGCCTTGCTTACAAGATCCCGGGCTACGGCGTGATAACTGCCGAGTCCGCCATGAATTTCTGCCGAAAGATTCCGCCCTTCCTCTTCGGAGATGTACCTTTGAAGGACTTCGGTAGTGCTTTTCTTGTACAATTCTCCCTCATGGACCCTGTAGGCCTTGGATCGCCGCACTATGCAGCGTGCCTCATTTTGGTCCTCTGTAAGTTCATGTCTAGTTAGGTAGGCTAGGAATGGTTCTGTCCATGGGGCAATAATGGCCATTATTTCATGGGCTGAAGGTGTTATTTCGGTGGCGGAGCCTCCTATTGTGTCAGAGAGTTCGGTATCGGGTATTTTGGCCGGGTCCGGACTATTGTTACCGGTGTCCCCTTCCCATGCTTCGGATGGCTTGAAGAGCCTTTCCAGAAATATGTTGGGGGGGACCGCGTCGCGTTTTGCGCTGATGCGGGCGAGGATATCCGCTGCCTGATTGTTTTCCTGAGCCACATGGTGAAATTCAAGTCCCTCGAACCGACCTGACATTTTTAGGACGACATTTCGATAGGCCGCCATTTTCGGATCCTTGGCGTTAAAATCTCCGTTTATTTGGGATATTGCGAGGTTTGAATCCCCATGCACCTCCAGGCGTTGAATGCCCATGGAGACTGCCATCCGAAGACCATGCAACAGAGCTTCGTATTCGACTGCATTGTTGGAATCTGTATACAATATTTGCAGTATGTACCGAATGGTATCTCCAGTTGGGGACGTCAGGACGACGCCAGCCCCTGGACCGGCCAGCACTTTAGAACCGTCGAAGTGCATGATCCAATTGGAGTATGCGCCGTACTCTTTAGGGAGTTCGTCCTCCGTCCATTCGGCGACGAAGTCGGCTAGTACTTGTGATTTAATGGCTCAGCAAGGTTTGTATGTTATGTCGAATGGGAGGAGCTCAATGGCCCATTTGGCAATCTGGCCCGTAGCGTCGCGGTTGTTGATAATATCATTAAGTGGCACTTCCGAGGCTACTATAATCGAACACTCTTGAAAGTAGTGTCGCAGTTTCCGCGATGCCATGAATACCGCATATGCTATTTTTTGGTAATGCGGGTACCGTGATTTTCATGGAGTGGGGACAGTGGATACATAGTATGCCGGCTTTTGAAGAGGGAATTTGTGTCCGTCCGCCTCCCGTTCGACAACGAGCACCTCGCTTACAACTTGATGAGTTGCCGCAATATACAACATCATTGGTTTGCCGATGTTTGGTGCGGCCAAGATCGGGTTGGTTGCCTGAATGGCCTTTATTTCTTCCAATCCAGCTGTGGCCGTGTCCGCCCACTCGAAGTGTTCGGTGCGCCGAAGGAGGCGATAAAGGGGTAAAGCCTTTTCTCCCAAGCGGGAGATAAAGCGTCTTAGAGCCGCTACGAATCCAGTTAGCTTCTGGATTTGTTTGAGGTCTGTTGAGGTAGCCAACTGTGACAACGCTCGGATTTTGGCCGGATTAGCTTCAATACCTCTACTGGAGACAATGAATCCCCGGAGCTTTTCAGCTGGTACGCCGAAAACGCATTTTTCTGGATTGAGCTTGATGTCATATGTTCGGAGGTTGTCGAATGTGAGCCTCAAGACGTCTATCAAAGAGTGGACGTGTTTGGTTTTGATGACCACATCGTCTACGTATGCCTCTACTATTTTGTCGATTTGTTTCTCCAGACATGTCTGAATCATGCGCTGATATGTTGCACCGGCATTTTTGAGCCCAAAAGGCATTGTGTTAAAACAGAAGGGACCGTATGGCGTGATGAATGCCGTTGCGGCTTGGTCGGACTCTGCCATCTTGATTTGGTGGTAACCGGAGTATGCGTCGAGGACACACAATGACTCGTGTCCTGCAGTAGCATTAATGATTTGATCGATGCGTGGGAGGGGGAAGGGATCCTTTGGGCAAGCTTTATTGAGGTCTTTGAAGTCGACACAAAGGCGCCAGGATTTGTCCTTCTTTGGTACCATCACCAGGTTTGCTAGCCAGTCCGGGTGTTTTATTTCTTTGATGAATCCGGCCTCCAATAACTTTGCTAGTTCCTCTCCCATGGCCTGTCTCTTTGGTTCAGAGACACACCGAAGAGCTTGCTTGACCGGCTTGAATCCCTTTAGGATATTGAGGCTATGCTCAGCCAGCCTGTGTGGTATTCCTGGCATGTCTGAGGGATTCCAGGAGAATATGTCCCAGTTCTCGCGCAGGAACTCTCGTAGTGCGGCATCCACAGCGGGGCTTAGCTGTGCCCCGATGGAGGCTGTTTTTGTAGGGTCCGTTGGGTGGACTTGGAATTTGACAATTTCATCCGGTGGTTTAAAAGAGGTGGACTTGGATCCCTTGTCGAGTATCACATCGTCCCTGTCCACTCTGGAGCATAGCGTAGTTAATTCCTCGGCCGAGAGGGCTTCGGATAATGCCTCGAGGGCTAATGCAGGTGTTTTGTTTTCGGCGCGGAGTGCTGTGTCCGGATCGCTCGCGAGGGTGATGATTCCGTTGGGCCCGGGCATTTTGAGCTTCATGTACCCGTAATGTGGTACGGCTTGGAAGATTGTGAATGCCTCCTGTCCTAAAAGAGTGTGATAACCACTGCTGAACGGGGCCACTTGGAATGTAATTTCTTCGGACCTGTAATTATCCGGCATGCCGAATACCACATCTAGTGTGATTTTCCCAACACAGCGTGCTTCCCGACTGGGGATGATTCCTCTAAAGGTTGTGCTACTTTGCTCAATGCGGCTCCAGTCTATTTCCATCTTTTGAAGAGTTTCCTCATAGATGAGGTTTAATCGGCTGCCGCCGTCCATGAGTACCTTGGTGAGTCGAAAGCCGTCCACGATTGGACTGAGGACCAGTGCGGCTGGTGCTCGGGCTGTTCGGAATTTAGGTTCGTTACTGGCACTGAAGGTAATAGCCGTGTCACTCCAAGGATTTATTGCTGCTACGTGGTAGATTTCGGCCATGCTGCGGAGTGTTCGCTTGCGTCTATTATTTGACGCGAGGGTCTCAAAGACCGTTAACACCGTATTGTTGTCCACGGGATGGTGCTCTGTGGTATTTGGGAGGATTAGATCCTCACCACTTTTGGCCACCTACCGGAGTATCCAACATGCTCTAAGGCTGTGCATTGGTATTGCATCCGCTGTACTATGAATTTTGCAGGGTCCGTTGAGCCATCCCTCCAGTATGGTTCCCTGCCCCGTAGAGGGTTTTGCTTTTTGGTAGTTAACCCGGGTGTATTGTGATAATGCACCCTTTTATTTCGGATTGGGTTTGTGTTCAGGGCCGGATTATCCCAAAAGTTTGTTTCGGTATTCCAGGTGCTTTCCATCGCATAGTACTTTCGTACTATGGACGCCAAGTCAGAGAAGCGTGTTATCTCACGGTGATTTATGGCATTAAGGATTCCCTTGTCCGTGCAATTATTGCGGAAAAATAAGATTGCGTCTTCCTCGCGACAGTCCTTAACCTTGTTCATCGCAAGGAGGAATCTAGCCCAGTAGTGATGTATTGCTTCCTGGGGCTCTTTCCTGATGTGGGAAAGATCGCTTATGTTTGGGTGGGTGGGTGGAGTTGAATCCGAACCCTCACCTGATCTGGGATCCAGGGGCCGAGGAATTTCTAATTTTTAAAGTTCCGGTTCCGGGGTGTGACCCGATAACCCTGGCCCGCTGCCTGACTCTATGTTCATTGGTTGGGTGTTGTCCTCCCGCGAGCAGGCGTCCGGCTCAGAGAGCTCGGGAATCCGGACATAGTTGGTCCTCAAGATGGAGGAAAGGTCGCTGCATTGTTCCTCCACCACTGCAATATGATGGGTGATCGGTGGAGAGTTAATCTCCCTTTGATCGGGTTTAAGCCCAATCCGATCATAGTTCGTAGCGACTCCTAGGGCGGCGATGCGATCTAAGAGCTCGTTTAAGGAGGCGAGCTCTATTGGATCCATCTGTTCGGCGAGTGCCGATTTGTCGTGGAGGCTGTTTTCGATGACCCGAGAAGTCATCGTCGGTGCGGCGGTCGAACAGGCGGTCATGATGAAACTGCCTAGCCGAAGAGTTTGGCCGACAGCCAAAGCTCCCTTGACAGTAGAACCGTCTTTAAAGATGAGACGAGACATCCTTCCTTCTAACGACGGCATAGAGGAACTCTCAATGAAAGCACCAATGTCGGTGTCAAAACCGGCGGATCTCGGGTTTAATGCCCCGGATATAACTTTCCCAATTTGTACTCCAACTCTTGCTGTTTCCGGCGTTAAGTTATATCTATTTCTCGGGTTCGGGTCTTTGTCTCCGTGTGTTGTTTTCATTTTCATGCATCTCATATCATGTCATCATGTGCATTGCTTTTGCATACGTGTTCATCTCATGCATTCGAGCATTTTCCCCGTTGTCCGCTTTGCATTCCGGCGCTCCGTTCTTCTCCGGTGGCCATTTCTAGCTTTCTTTCATGTGTGGGGATTAAACATTTCCGGATTGGACCGAGACTTGTCAAGCGGCCTTGGTTTACTACCGGTAGGCCGCCTGTCAAGTTTCGTGTCATTTGGACTTCGTTTGATACTCCAACGGTTAACCGAGGGACTGAAAAGGCCTCGTGGGTGTTGCAGCCCAACACCCCTCCAGTTTGGCCCAAAACCCACCAAACTCTGCTCCATGTCCTAGAGTGTTCGATCACGATCGTGTGGCCGAAAACCGCACCTCATTTGGACTCTCCTAGCTCCCCCTATGCCTATAAATACACCCCCTCCAAAAATTCGCGGATCCCCTTCCTCTAACCCTAAAAAAAACTCCATCCGCCGCCGCCGGACAAAAATCCGGGCAGCGGACGTGTCCGCCCGCTCCGCCGGACCTATCGGGTGACGCTACGTGTCCCGAGCGGGAGCCCCACTTCGCCGCGCCACCGCCTGGCCCGCTCGGCCCGCGGGAGGGCCCCCGAGGCCCACTTCACCTGGCCTCCTCGCCCGCAGGACCCCGCCGCCCGGCTCCCACCGCCTCCCTCAGCTCCAGTGGTCGGCGCCACCGCGCCGCCATTTCCGGCCATCCGAGCCGGCCAGCTCCTCCGCCGCCTCGCCGGTCCACTGCCGCCTCCATGCCGCCGTCCCTCCGGCGAGCGCGCTGCCTCGCGCCGTCCTCCTCCACGCCGGCGCCGCCCCGGGCCTCTCCTCCCCTCTGGCAAGCCGCCGGCCTCCTCCCCCGTCGATTCCGGCGAACAGGAACAGTGACTCTGGCGTGCTCCGAAAACCGTGCAGATCTGGATCTGGAAAAAAATATCTCGGTTGACTTTCTCCTCCGAACCCTAACTTTTATGCCTACTTTGACCAGTGATAACTTTGCATCCGTAGCTCCGATTTGGGGATATAGTATATCAAAATGTTCGCCTCGACGAGTACATCATTTCATTCCATTGCATCATTTTCATTTGAGTTCATCTTGATGCCCGAAATGCTGTTAGAAGAGGCCTTCATGAGTTAATTGTCAGATCTGCTAATTCATCTTAGACTTTTGTCATTTTTGCCATGATTATTGTGTGCATGATATTTCTGTGAGTCCTTCATATGTTTTGTTAAGGATTTTGTCTTCTTTCCAGAGATGCAACCCATGCATTTTTAGGATGTGTGTGGTGACATGTGCAAGCTTGCAAAGTGAGGCACCCGGTAAATCTGTTTTCAGGGCTTAGTAGTTTTCACTAAGTCTGGGATTATTTAGTTCATGATGCCATATGTTCAGCTTGTTTCCTAGTGATCCGTGCCTCTTTTGAGGATGATTAATAAAGGAGTTTTGTTAATCATGTTATGTTCTATACATCCATGTCTTTGTTTGCCATTATGGAGCAACCTAACT
The DNA here is from genome assembly GCF_002162155.2 of Triticum dicoccoides. Lineage (NCBI taxonomy): Eukaryota > Viridiplantae > Streptophyta > Magnoliopsida > Poales > Poaceae > Triticum > Triticum dicoccoides. Next base: position 209,521,615 of record NC_041380.1, read on the forward strand.
TGAGTCAATCGAGCTCTACTTTTGCTTCGTGGTGAATCTGGGCAGATCGTCAACTCGTTTGCGATTTTGCCGGCATCGTTGTGGATGATCCGTGCATGCTATACCATTGTTCTTGCCGTATATAGCTTGTATTTTGTGCCGTCTTAATGGATGTATGCTTGCCTTGCCATGACTTGCACCGTAGTGAGTGCATCGAGCTCGTTTACATGCCTTCGTGAGTTATATTTCAGCATGTCTCAGTTTTCACTGTCTGAAAACTGATTGTGTTTTAGCTATGTTTGTGTGCCCGTTAGTATATTTTGTGAACCCTTTTGGCCCTAGGTCACTTTGGGTCTTTTGTTAAGCTTGTTGAGTAGCGTCTTACTTGCCTTACTCAGGTCATGTATCATGTTGTTTTGCTGCTCCGAAGAGGGCTTCGTGATCTGAAATTTCAGACAAGTGTTAATTTCACTAAGTCTGAGATCTGTTTTGCATTTGCGTTTTTGCCATGCTTGTTTGAACCTCATAATGGATGAATTGGCCGTGTCTGAGTGCTAGTCTTTTGTTAAGCATCTTGTGTGCATCCCTGCCATGTATTTTGTTGTCATGTTTGGTGGCTGTAGCATGTTCATTTCATTGCATTTAGATGCCTACTTGCTGTAAATCGCAGACCGGTGTCATTCTTAAAACGCTTGCCATTTCCAAACCGTAACTCCGATTCCGGCGTTCTTTATATCGTTTTCAAGCGATTTCATCTCATATTTCCTGTGGAACCCTTGGAATTCCAAGTTGAGGCCAGGTTCATGCATTTCCTGTCTTATCTTGCATTTTGCATCCCGCATCGCATCCCGCATAGCATATCATCATTGCATCATATCGCTTGATCCTTGCACGTGGTTGATTGTGTCCTTGCTGCTTGTTTATCTTGTTTGGGTAGAGCCGGGAGACGAGTTCGCTACCGAGGAGCCCGTTGAGTTTTCTTGTGAGGATCCAGTCAACTCTGACAACTGTGCAGGCAAGATGATCATACCCTCGAAATCACTACTATCTTTGCTATGCTAGTTTGCTCGCTCTTTTGCTATGCCATTGCTATGATGCCTACCACTTGCTTGTAAGCCTCCTAAATTGCCATGTTGAACCTCTAACCCACCATGTCCTAGCAAACCGTTGATTGGCTATGTTACCGCTTTGCTCAGCCCCTCTTATAGTGTTGCTAGTTGCAGGTGAAGTTTGGAGGCCATTCCTTGTTGGAGCATCTTTTATTTACTTGTTGGGATATCATTATATTATCTTGCTATCTTAATGCATCTATATACTTGGTAAAGGGTGGAAGGCTCGGCCTCTCGCCTAGTGTTTTGTTCCACTCTTGCCGCCCTAGTTTCCATCATATCGGTGTTATGTTCCCGGATTTTGCGTTCCTTACGCGGTTGGGTTATAATGGGAACCCCTTGATAGTTTGCCTTGATTAAATCTTTTCCAGCAATGCCCAACCTTGGTTTTATCATTCGCCACCTAGCCTCTTTTTCCCTTGGGTTACCGGAGCCCAAGGGTCATCTTATTTTAAACCCCCCGGGCCAGTGCTCCTCTGAGTGTTGGTCCGACCGAGTAGACTGCGGGCCACCTCGGGGCAACTTGAGGGTTGGTTTTACTCGTATGATATCTCATCTGAGTGTGCCCTGAGAAAGAGATATGTGCAGCTCCTATCGGGATTTGTCGGCACATTCGAGCGGTATTGCTGGTCTTGTTTTAACCTGTCGAAGTGTCTTGAATTACCGAGATACCGAGTCTGATCGGAACGTCTTGGGAGGAGGTCTATTCCTTTGTTGACCGTGAGAGCTTGTCATGGGCTAAGTTGGGACTCCCCTGCAGGGATTGAACTTTCGAAAGCTGTGCCCGCGGTTATGGGCAGATGGGAATTTGTTAATGTCCGGTTGTAGATAACTTGAACCTTAACTTAATTAAAATGAATCAACTGAGTGTGTTACCATGATGGCCTCTTCTCGGCGGAGTCCGGGAAGTGGACACGGTGTTGGAGTAATGTTTGCGTAGGTTGTTCCTCTAGTTTTTCATGCTCGCGCTTTGCCTCCTCTTCTCGCTCTCTTTTGCGAATAAGATAGCCACCATATATGCTAGTCGCTTGCTGCAGCTCCACATATATTTTGCCTTACCCTTCCTATAAGCTTAAATAGTCTTGATCGCAAGGGTGCGAGATTGCTGAGTCCCTGTGGCTCACTGTTACTATGATTCCAGATGCAGGTCCAGGTGATTCCGCTCCAGGTGATGAGTACGAGCTCAAGTGGGAGTTCGACGAAGACTCTCAGCGATACTATGTTTCCTTTCCCGATGATCAGTAGTGGTGCCCAGTTGGGGGTGAACGGGACCGTTGTCGCATGTTGGGTTCTCTTTTATTTTGGCGCCGTAGTCGGGCCATGAGTGTTTGGATGATGTATTGTTATTTATGTACTTGATTGACGTGGAGAGTGTAAGCCAACTATGTTATCTCCCCTTTATTATTCATATTACATGGGATGTTGTGAAGATTGCCTAACTTGCAACATATGCCTTCCATGTGATTATGTCTCTAAGTCGTGCCTCGACACGTGGGAGCTATAGTCGCATCGAGGGTGTTACATCGGGTAGGGGGTCCCAAACTGTGCGTCTAAGGCGGATGGTAACAGGAGGCAGGGGACACAATGTTTTACCCAGGTTCGGGCCCTCTTGATGTAGGTAAAACCCTACGTCCTGCTTGATTAATATTGATGATATGGGTAGTACAAGAGTAGATCTACCACGAGATCGGAGAGGCTAAACCCTAGAAGCTAGCCTATGGTATGATTGTATGTTGTAGTTGTTGTTGTCCTACAGACTAAAACCCTCCGGTTTATATAGACACCGGAGAGGGTTAGGGTTACACAAGGTCGGTTACAAAGGAGGAGATATACATATCCGTATTTCCTAGCTTGCCTTCCACGGCAAGTAGATTCCCATCCGGACACGAGATGAAGTCTTCAATCTTGTATCTTCATAGTCCAATAGTCCAGCCAAAGGATATAGTCCGGCTGTCCAGAGACCCCCTAATCAAGGACTCCCTCAAGGAGTCTTCATTCTTTCATCATAGGTCACTTGGGGGCTTCCAACTCATCGAGTTTTGCTATTAACATCCCTATTGACCCGACATATGCCAAAACTTGGTTAAGCCTACCTGTTAGTTTGATGCTACTCCAAAAAGGTGACCCGGGTACACTTGATAAGTCAATCAATTTTGACCCTGAACTTGTCAAGGTTAAAACACCGGCTTAAGTCACGTGAGAGCTGACTTACAGAAAGCTAGAATAAACCATGGGCTATCACGCCACCTTCATTGAAGCAAGACACGAGCCTCAAAAGCTGGTCTTTATGTCGTACCTCGAAAGACGGCTTATTATTTTTATTTATGTTACTTTAATGCTTGTTTACATATATATGCTTCTCTTTTGCAAAAATTCCCTTTAAATATACATCCAGGTTATACTTAACACCGACTTATTCGTATTGCTGGGCCACGAAGATTGACCCGGCCCTGTAAATATTCTAGTACTCGTGGTATAATTTCCACCAAGTTTCCCTGAACCACTCAGGTATTTACATGCAATTTGCCTCGTAAAGATCTTGGCAGCCTGACTAAAGAAAGAGGTACAAGTCATCTTAGACATTGATGATTGATCAAGCATTCAAAAGCAATATAGTGCGTGATGGCTCATTTCAGATCACCAAGTATTTTCACTACCCTATTACAAGCCATCATTTGGGCTACATTTATCAAAGTTTTTTAAGCATACATCGGTGGAGAAGTTACTAAGGAGCGGTTTTCGAGCTTGCCCTGACATCTCTCTGCTTTCCCGGGTCAACAGATACCAGGTCATCCTGTTCCGGCTCGCCTTGGCCCTTGAAGGAAGTTCCTTCCTCTGCCAACCACTGGATGGATTCCAAAGCTTCAAAAATTGACTCTTTGTTCATCAAAGTGGAATAATTAATGCCAGGTGCGAATTCTTGCTTACATGGAAGATTTAGCTCGAAAGGATGAGGAGTTGGCGGATTGACATGTTTGCCAGCTTGTGAGAAGGCAGCATGATACTTTGTCAAATATAACTCTTCTGCAAGTTGGGTTGCAACACACGGTTCTCCTTCGCATAGCGCAAGAATTCTTCACTTCCAAAAGGTGTGCCATCTATGTTGAACTCTGGAAAGCTATTCGCCAGCTGAGCCGACACCAGTTCTGGAAAGTAAGCTTTGGCACGTGCCAGAGCGGCCAGTTCCCCTGACGGCATGCATACCTCCTCAGCTAATTAAACCACTCTGGTACAACAGATAACTCCTTTAACATATCCATATTATACATTGGCGGCACCTTGGTATTTTTTGCTGCCATAATGCAGTATGAACCGCCTACATAGAGTTGTTCTATGAACTTGTATATGGCCTTCAGCTTCACCACTGGATTTTCCACTAGATTATGGCTTTCCTGCCTATCAAACATGCATTGGAGATAAAGAACATCAATAATCAGACCCAGATGATGAGCCGACAATATGAGAGGTATCTTGGTTAAAAATATTTTGCTTACCAAAGATGCCTATGCACATGTCCCTGATCCGATTCTTTGAAGTGGCTAGCTCTTGCTTCACTGGCTCAAGTTTTGCCTCAAAAATTTCATCTCTCTTCAGTATGTCGGCCTTTTCCTTTTTGAAATCAGCCTGGGAATTCTGTAACACTTTAGTTGCTTGGTGCAAGGATTTCTACTACTCAAACGCCAAATTTTCTGCTCCTCTTTTGAGCTCTTTTTCATTCTTCAGTTTCCCTTGCAAGCAGACAATAGAAGACTCGGCTTCATCCAACATTTGCAACACATCAAGATTTCTTAATTGGCTAATTTATTTTGACACCCCGAGTCGCTGTAGGCAGTTGACCTGGCCTTTGGGGGCTACTATAGGCAAAAAAAATTGATACGTCTCCAATGTATCTATAATTTTTTATTGTTCCATGCTATTATATTATCTATCTTGGATGTTTTGTATGCATTTGTATGCTGTTTTATACGATTTTTGGGACTAACCTATTAACCTAGAGCCCAATGCCAATTTTTGTTTTTTTCCTTGTTTTTGATTTTCGCAGAAAAGGAATATCAAATGGATTCCAAATGAGCTGAAAATTTACGGTGATTTTGTATGGACCAGAAGACGCCCCCGAAGCAAAAGAGTTGGGCCAGAAGAGCGACGAGGCCTCCACAAGGGTGGAGGGCGTGCCACCCTGTCTTGTCGTTGCCTCGTGGACCCCCTGACTTGTTCCCGATGCCAAAAATTCCTATAAGTATAGAAACCCCCAGAAATAAAGGTAAATCAAGAGTTCCGCCATCGCAAAACTCTATAGCCACGAAAAAGCAATTGGGAGCTCGTTCCGGCACCCTGCCGGAGGGGGAAACCATCACCGGTGGTCATCTTCATCATCCTGACACTCTCCATGACGAGGAGAGAGCAGTTCACCCTCGGGGCTGAGGGTATGTACCAGTAGCTATGTGTTTGATCTCTTTCTCTCTCTCTGTCTCTCGTGTTCTTGATTTGGCATGATCTTGATGTGCCGCGAGCTTTGTTACTATAGTTGAATCATATGGTGATTCTCCTCCTATACCTTGTTCTGATGAATAGAGTCTTGCTCTTTGAGGTTCCGTTATGTTGGATTCAGTATTGGATTTGAGAACACTTGATGTAGGTCTTACGATGGAATATCTGTGGTGACAATGGGATGTTCTGTTGATTCACTTGATGTATGTTTTGGCACTCAACTTGCAGATTCCCATGGTGACATTGGGTTAATCTATGCATAGGGGTTGATTCACATTTTCGTCCTATGTTCTCAGATAGAAACTTTGGAGTGATTCTTTGTTGCACGTTGAAGGATTGTCAGATGATTTAATTATGTTATCATTGTTGAGAGAACTTACACTAGTGAAAGTATGAACCATAGGCCTTGTTTCCAAACATTGCAATACCATTTTCTCTCACTTTTACCACTTGCTACCTTGTTGTCTTTATATTTTCAGATTACAAAAATCTATATCTATCAACCATATTGCACTTGTATCACTGTATCTTCGCCGAACTAGTGCATCTATACAATTTACCATTGTATTGGGTGTGTTGGGGACACAAGAGACTCTTTGTTATTTGGTTGCAGGGTTGTTTCAGAGAGACCATCTTCATAATACGCCTCCCACGGATTGATAAACCTTAGGTCATCCACTTGAGGGAAATTTACTATTGTCCTACAAAACTCTGCGCTTGGAGGCCCAACACGAATCTACAAGAAGGTTGCGTAGTAGACATCAAGCTCTTTTCTGGAGCCGTTGCCTGGGAGGTTAGTGCTTGAAGGTATATATTTATATCTTGGAATTGAATCTTTTAGTGTCTTGTTTTATCACTAGTTTAGTCTATAAAATAAAACTACAAAAAATGGAACTAAGGTTGCCTCATATGCTTCATCTTTTTAATGTCTTTCGTGAAAATAAGGATTCTGATAATTGTGCCAAAGTGTTAGAAGAAGGATGCATTAAAGTGTTTGGCACTAAATCTTTGAATAATGAGCATGATTGCAATGTTTTTAGTATGAATTATTTTAATATCCATGATGCTAAAGATATGCAAAGCTACAAGCTTGGGGATGCTATGTTTGATGAAGATGATATTTTTTGTCCCCCAAGTTTTGATGAGCAAATTTATTATGATGAACATGCCTCCTATTTATGATGATTATATTGATGAAAGTGGGTTTGGAAGTGTGTCAACTGTAGGTACTAATGATCCCACTATTTTGGAGAGTGTTGAATCTTATAATATTTATGAAAGAAGATTTGGAGAGGTCATGACTTTATTATTGATGAATCCACTATTTCGGAAGAGGTTTCAATTGATTATGAGAACAAATTTGCTATCTATTATGATTATTGTGATGACATGTATGCTATAAAGAATAATAATAACAATGAATCTTGTCATCTTGATTTTAATTTTCAATTGAATTATTGCTGCCATGATGGTTATTTTGTTGAGTTTGCTCCCGCTATTATGAATGAGAAGAATTTTGCTTACATGGTGAGAAGTAAAATTTCAATGCTTATGTCTCATGAAAAGAATAGTTTATGTGATAGTTATATTATTGAATTCACTCATGATGCTACTGAAAATTATTATGAGGGAGGAATATATGCTTGTATGAGTTGCAATAATATCAAGTTTCCTCTCTATGTGTTGAAAATCTTGAAGTTATGCTTGTTTTGCCTTCCTATGCTAGTTGATTCTTGCTCCCATAAGTTGTTTGCTCACAAAATCCCTATGCATGGGTTAGACTTAAATGTGCTTGCCACATATGTTTCATGATGCTCTCTTTGCGTTTCAATTCTTTACTTTTATGCGAGCATCATTGAAATCATCATGCCTAGCTAGAAAGGCATTAAAGATAAGTGCTTGTTGGGAGACAACCCAACACTAGTACCTACTATTTTTGTGTGTCCACATGATTAAGCTACTGTAGTAGTCGTGTTTTAGAGCTTTTGTTTCAATAAAGTGCCAAGTAAGACCTTTGGGATGGATTATGGTGATAGTTGATTTGATCTTGCTGAAGAACAAAAACTTTTGCGCCCAGTAAAATAATTTTTAGTTTTTACAGAAGCATGATAAAATCATGATTCTTTCTACACAGGATTGATATACTCCCTTCATTTTTGTATACAAGGCCACAAACCCATATTACAGGTACCAAGGCAAAAGTTAATGTTTTCTAAGTCAATGTTGCAAGGCAACTTGCCTCTTTGTTTGCCGTGTAAATTAATGTGTATTTTTCTATTTCATGCACATCAAGCCAATGCTCTCACTCCCGCATGCATGTAAGGGGTAGTTAAGGTCCTCCTTTACTAGTACTACGAGGCAAACACCATTAATATTGCATCGATTAGTGTTAGTGGCCTTGTATATCTGCAAATTGTTATTTTTATAGTGGCCTTGTATATAAAAATGGAGGGAGTACAAATTCCCAGGTTGTCCTAATTTTTCAGAATTTTTGGAGTAGCATAAGTATGGTTGTTGTTCAGATCATTACAGATTGTTCTGTTTTTGACAAATTCTGTTTTTAACGCATAGTTTGCTTGTTTTAGTGTTTCCATAGCTTATATGAAGTAATGTAGATGGTGGAAATGATAGAGTACAGTAGGCATTATGTGGAAACAATTATGAATCTTGTATTGGCAGTACCCAAGTTAATGATTTGTCTTTAGCATACTAACCCATCTCATGAAGTTCCGTTAAGTTTTGTGTGATTGAAGTTTTCAAGTTTTTGGGAGATATCGATATGAGGAGAATAAGGAGTGTAAGTACACTAATATTGGGGATGCCCAAGGCACCCCAAGGCAATATTCAAGGAATATACAAGCAACTAGCTTGGGGATGCCCTAGAAGCCATCCCCTCTTTCGTCTTCAGCATTATCGGTAACTTTACTTGGAACTATATTTTTACTCATCACATGATATGAGTTTTGCTTGGAGCGTCATTTAATTTATTTGTATTATCTTGCTAATATTTAGATTAATGTTTTGCATCTTTTAGTTCAATAAAAAGGTCAAGTATAGCCTATACCATGCTTATTTTGCAGGTCTATATGTTGCTGTTTGAAAACAAAAAGTTTGTTGTTATGTTTTGAATATTGGCGAATAGTCAGAACATGATAAAATCTTGAATTTTTTACACAATGAGTAACAACAAATTATCTACAATGTGTTAATTTTCAGAATTTTTGGAGTTAAAGAAGTATGATTCCTCTTGCATTCTTTACAGACTATCCTGTTTAGACAGATTGCTGTTATGATTGCATTTTTTGCATATGTTTGCTTGTTTAATGATTCTATTTGAGCATAGGAGTGTTAAATATGAAAAGGCATTTGTATGCAATGTCAAATTATAATTTTAGTGATTTTATACAGTAGACAATGATAAGGTTTTGCTTGGATTTATACGAACTTATCTCACAAGTTCTTGTTGAGTTTTGTGTGGATGAAGTTTTTGAGATTTAGGCAAACCGTGATATAAAAGAATTAAGGAGACACAAAAGCTCAAGTTTGGGGATTCCCAAGGCATCCCTAGTCAATATTTCAAGAAGTCTTAAGTACCTAAGATTGGGATGCCCCGGTTGGCGTCCCACCTTTCTTCTTAAACAACCATCGGTCAGTTTTGGTTGAACCTAAGTTTTTGCTTCTTCACATGATATGTGCTGTCCTTACAGTGTCATTTTATTTTGTTTTGCTTGCTATTCGAATAATATCCTAAGATATGAAATTCTTAAATGTTAGAGAGTCTTCACATAGTCACATAATTATTCAACTACTCATTGGTCTTCACTTATATCTTTTGGAGTAGTTTGTCATTTGCTCTAGTGCTTCAGTTATATCTTTTTAGAGCACGATGGCGATTTTATTTTAAAGAAATTGATGAACTCTCATGCTTCACTAATAGATTCAAAGGTGACCCTTCTTTCGACGAGATGGTGATTATCGTTTCAGAGGAGTTGACTTTCATGATCCGACTACAAATGTGCGAGCACGTCGCGCCTTAGCAATCACTAAACCAACTCCAAGAGGTTATTGACCATGCCGGAGCATGATGAACCTGACTATGAAGGTCTATTGCCTGCAAGCAAATAAAGAACAAGCAAGAAACTAAGATTGCAATCTGGATATTGCGAATATAGGATGAAAGCTTTATTGATCAAGGTGGGGTTCTGTGATGCCTTGGTCTGGTCATTGAACAAAAACGAAGTACATGAAGTTGCAGCTATGGTGAACGTTTAATCTAAACAAAACCCAAAGTCTGAAAGACACCCTAACAGTTTTATATATGGAGGAAGAGGGGGGGTGGGATTTCCTGGCCCTTGGAGGACTGGTCCGAAACCAACCCTATCTCTTGTTTCCCCACACATACGGACTCTAAAAATAGCCTATACTTATGTATTTGGAAATTACATGGGCCTGGCCCAATAATAAGGTCACACGACACCTATAATAGTCTCTGGACGAAATTTGTGAAGTGGCATCTTGTATATTTCGTCCAAGACTTCATGCACTCATTACAGTGGCTTCAAAGTCCTGAAATCATGACTTGAAACTCCGTTCTTGTTTCCCTTGCGCATGCCATCATCTCCATGCTTGTTCTTGCTCCACTGTTCATCCTTCTCCAAGCTAGGCCCTTCATTTGTAAGCAAAACAAATGTATCCAATTTAGGCAGCATCATATTCTCATGAACATTAGAATCCTTACCAAGAAACGAAAGTACCTAGTAATTTAATTGGCGTGCATGAGCTCTAGTAATTGGTCCAGTATGTATAGTAGAAGGGGTTGTGGGTGTAACAATGGTATTGTTGTCCTCATCATCCTCCCCTTCTTGAAATGAATTCGTCCTCGATGGAAGCTCACCTTCCTCACCCAAATAAGGCTTCAAATCTGCAATGTTAAAAGTGGGACTAACCCCAAAATTTGCAGGAAGCTCAGGTTTGTATGCATTATCATTTATTTTCTCTAACACCTTAAAAGGACCTTCAACACATGGCATTAGCTTTGATTTGCGCAAATCAGTAAATCTATCCTTACGCAAATGTAAGCAAACACGATCTCCAGGTGCAAACACAACATGTTTTCTACCCTTATCTCCAACAAGTTTATATTTAGCATTCATACGCTCAATGTTTTTCTTAATTAACACATGCATTTTTAAAATCAATTCAACACATTGTTTAGCATCAAAATTAACCTTCTCCGAAGATGGAAGAGGCAACAAATCAATAGGTGCACGAGCTAGGAAACCATACATAATTTCAAAAGGGAACATCTTAGTAGTAGAATGCAATGAACGATTATAGGAAAATTCAATATGAGGCAGGCATTCTTCCCACATTTTCTTACTATTCTTGAAAACACCCTTAAGCATAGTAGACAATGTTCTATAGATTACTTAGTTTGTCCATCAGTTTGTGGGTGACAAGTAGTACTAAAAAGCAGTTTAGTCCCCAACTTAGCCCATAAACATCTCCAAAAGTGGCTAAGAAATTTAGTATCACGATCTGAAACAATAGTATTTGGCATACCATGCAAGCGAATAATTTCACGAAAGAACAAATCAGCAACATTAGCAGCATCATCGCTTTTATGACATGGTATAAAGTGTGCCTTTTTCGAGAATCTATCCACAACAACAAATATTCTATCCCTCCCCTTGTTTGTTCGAGGTAAACCTAAAAAAAGTCCATAGATATATCCTCCCATGGAACACTAGGTACAGGCAAAGGAATATATAAACCATGAGGATTGAGTTGTGACTTAGCTTTTTGACATGTAGTGCAGCGAGCAAAAAAATGCTCAACATCCTGTCTCATCTTTGGCCAAAAGAAATGTGTAGCAAGTACATCCTCCGTCTTCTTGACGCCAAAGTATCCCATTAATGCTCCTCCATGCGCCTCCTGCAACAACAAAAGAAGAATGGAGCTAGATGGATTGCATAGCTTGTTAGCACGGAACACAAATCCATCATTAATGACGAACTTGTTCCACGTTATTTCTTCTTTACAATTATGCATTACATCTTTAAAATCAGCATCATGCACATATTGATCTTTGATGGTCTCCAAACCAAATATTTTGAAGTCAAGTTGTGAAAGCATAGTATAGCGACGAGACAATGCATCAACAATAACATTTTCATTACCCTTCTTGTGTTTAATGACATAAGGGAAAGTCTCAATGAATTCAACCCATTTAGAATGTCTACGATTCAGTTTTGATTGACTTTTAATATGCTTCAAAGATTCATGATCAGAATGTATAAAAAATTCTTTGGGCCATAAATAATGTTGCCATGTTTCTAAAGTCCGTACAAGAGCATATAAATCTTTATCATAAGTAGAATAATTCAGACTAGGCCCACTAAATTTTTCAGAAAAGTATGCAATAGGTTTGCCATCTTGTAATAACACACCTCCTAATCCAATTCCACTAGCATCACATTCAAGCTCAAAAGTCTTATTAAAATCAGGAAGTTGGAGTAAAGGAGCATGTCAACCTATCATTCAATACCGTGAAGGCTTCTTCCTGTGCGGTACCCCAAACAAAAGGCACTTCCTTATTTGTAAGCTCATTGAGAGGTGCAGCAATGGTGCTGAAATCTCTCACAAAATGCCTATAGAATCCAGTGAGGCCAAGAAAATGATGACCCACAATTATAGGGGATCTATCGTAGTCCTTTCGATAAGTAAGAGTGTCGAACCCAATGAGGAGCAGAAGGAAATGATAAACGGTTTTCAGCAAGGTATTCTCTGCAAGTACTGAAATAAGTGGTAACAGATAGTTTTGTGATGAGATAATTTGTAACGAGCAACAAGTAACAAAAGTAAATAAAGTGCAGCAAGGTGGCCCAATCCTTTTTGTAGCAAAGGACAAGCCTAGACAAACTCTTATATAAGGAAAAGCGCTCCCGAGGACACATGGGAACATCGCCAAGCTAGTTTTCATCATGTTCATATGATTCGCGTTCGTACTTTGATAATTTGACATGTGGGTGGACCGGTGCTTGGGTGCTGTTCTTAATTGAACAAGCATCCCACTTATGATTAACCTCTATTGCAAGCATACGCAACAACAACAAAAGTATTAAGGTAAACCTAACCATAGCATGAAACAATATGGATCCAAATCAGCCCCTTATGAAGCAACGCATAAACTAGGGTTTAAGCTTCACTCACTCTAGCAACCCATCATCTACTTATTACTTCGCAATGCCTTCCTCTAGGCCCAAATAATGGTGAACTGTTATGTAGTCGACGTTCACATAACACCACTAGAGGCTAGACAACATACATCTTATCAAAATGTCGAACGAATACCAAATTCACATGACTACTAATAGCAAGACTTCTCCCTTGTCCTCAAGAACAAACGTAACTACTCACAAAGCGTAAACATATTCATAATCGGGGGGGTATTAATATGCATATAGGATCTGAACATATGATCTTCCACCAATTAAACCAACTAGCATCAACTACAAGGAGTAATTAACACTACTAGCAACCTACTAGCACAAATCCTGGACGTGAAGACAAGAATCGGATACAAGAGATGAACTAGGGTTTTGAGATGAGATGGTGCTGATGAAGATGTTGATGGAGATTGCCCTCTCCCGATGAGAGGAGCGTTGGTGATGACGATGGAGATGATTTCCCCCTCCGGGAGGGAAGTTTCCCCGGCAGAACAGCTCTGCTAGAGCTCTAGATTGGATCCGCCAAGGTTCCGCCTCGTGGCGGCGGAGTTTCGTCCCGAAAGGTTAATTCGTATTTTTTTCTCGATGAAAGACTTCATATAGGATAAGATGGTCATCGGAGAGCCACCAGGGGGGCCCATGAGGTAGGGGGCACGCCCTAGGGGGGGCGCCCCCACCCTCGTGAGTAGGGTGTGGGCCCCCTCGTCTTCATCTTTGGCAAGGATTTTTCATTATTTATTATAAGGTGTTCCGTGGAGTTTTAGGACTTTTGGAGTTGTGCAGAATAGGTCTCTAATATTTTCTCCTTTTCTAGCCCAGAATTCCAGCTGCCGGCATTCTACCTCCTTATGTAAACCATGTAAAATAAGAGAGAATAGCCATAAGTATTGCGACATAATGTGAAATAACAGCCCATAATGCAATGAATATTGATATAAAAGCATGATGCAAAATGGACGTATCAACTCCCCCTAGCCTAGACCTCGCTTGTCCTCAAGCGAAAAGCCGAAATCAAAAAATATGTCCACATGTTTAGAGATGAAGGTGTCGATAAAAATAAAATACAGACATGAGGGCATCATGATCATTGTTATAACAACAACTTATATAATTCTTGTCATATGATCTCTAATGCTAGAGTAATAATTCAATCACAATAGCAAGTATGAATCGTAAACTTCATTGAAAACTAACAAACTACAATCTCGGTCATTGAAGCAATTGCAATTTATCATAACATAGGAAAGAGTCAATGTATAAGAGCTTTTTAGCAAGTCCACATACTCAACTATCATATAATCTTTCACAATTGCTGACACTCACACAATACTTATGGGTATGGAGTTTTAATCGGACATAGAGAAAGATAGGGGCTTATAGTTTTGCCTCCCAACGTTTTACCTCAAGGGTAATGTCAACAGTAATAGTTCATGAAAACTCACATCCAATTAGCCATATATACTAGGATCTTTCCAACATACCGTGCTTGCCAAAGGATAAAATGAAAAAGGGAGAGGTGAAGATCACCATGACACTTGCATAAGGTAGAAGATAATAATAAAAGATAGGCCCTTCGCAGAGGGAAGCAGAGGTTGCCATGCGCGTTTATGGTTGGATGCACAAAATCTTAATGCGAAAGAACGTCACTTTATATTGCCCCTTGTGATATGAACCTTTATTATGCAGTCCGTCACTTTTATTACTTCCACATCACAAGATCATATGAAGTTTATTTCTACCACACCAATCAATCATACATATTTAGAGAGCAATTTTTATTGCTTTGCACCAATGACAACTTACTTGAAGAATCTTATTCAATCCATAGGTAGATATGGTGGACTCTCATGGCAAAACTAGTTTAAGGGTATTTGGAAGCACAAGTAATATCTCTACTTGCTGCTGAGAATTTGTCTAGCATGAGGGGGAAAGGTGTAACACCCCATATGTAACCTGCCATATTTGTATTCCAACTCTTGCCATTCTCGGCACTAAGTTATGTTATTTCCTCATTGTCGGGTTTTGTCTGCGTGTGCTTTTGTCTTTGTCTTGCATCTCATATCATGTCATCATGTGCATTGCATTTGCATACGTGTTCGTCTCATGCATTCGAGCATTTTCCCCGTTGTCCGTTTTGCATTCCGGCGCTCCTATGTCCTTCGGTGTCCCTTTCTACCTCTTTTCGTGTGCGGGTATTAAATGTTCTCGGATTGGACCGAGACTTGCCAAGCGGCCTTGGTTTACTACCGGTACACCTCCTGTCAAGTTTCGTACCATTTGGACTTCGTTTGATACCCCAACGGTTAACCGAGGGACCGAAAAGGCCTGGTTTGTGTTGCAGCCCAACACCTCTCCAATGTGGCCCAAAACCCACCTAAACCTCCTCCATCACCTAGGCCGTTCGATCACGATCGCGTGGCTGCAAACTGTGCTCAATTTGGAGCCTCCTGGCTCCCTCTACCTCTATATATAGGCCACTCTTCGAAAATCCCAGGTCTCCACCACCCCTAACCCTAGTCCACCTTCCCCGCCATGAGCCAGACATGTCCGCCGCGCCGGACGAAACAGCCGCCGCCGCCCACAGCCACTGAAGCGCTGCCATGTGGCCTGCCGGATGTCCCCGCGCCGCGGCCTGCCCGGGCCCAAGGTCGGCCCTCCCCG
>NC_041380.1:209537573-209648685 GCF_002162155.2 Triticum dicoccoides
CCCGCTCCCTCCTCTGCGCCGGTCAGCGCCGCCACGCGCCATCACTGGCGAGCACCGACACCTCGCCCACTCCGGCGACCGCGCCACCGAGCTCCCTCGCTCCGCCGTGGCAAGCCTCGTCGCCCTAGCCGCCGCCAACACCGCCGTCCACCAAGTCCGGCCGGTCCCGGCGACCCCTCCAAGCTCCTCCGGCCATCCTCACAGCTCCGGCCATCGCGCAAGTCCGGCGAGTAACCTCGGCTTCCGCGCCACCGATCCGATCTGGATCTGAAACCCTAACTAGGGTTGACTTTTTACCTCTCTCTCAATATTTTTTTGCACATGTTTTCAGTATCATAACTTCATCACCGTTTCTCCGATTCGTGCGTGTAGCATATGGAAATGTTTGGCTCGACGAGTACTTCATTTCATCTCATCTCATTGCAACATGTTCATTTGAGCTCATCTTGATGCCCTAAATGCTGTTGGAAGAGGGCTATGCAATGTTAGTTTCAGATTCATATCAGCAATTGCTCTTTTGTCATTTTTGCCATGATTAATGTGTGCATGCTATGATCTTGAGCTCTACATGATTTTTGAAGTATGCCATGCCATCTTTACATGGGTGTATGGCATGTATTTTTGTGATCTCTGTGGTGACTAGTACAAGCATGCAAAGTAGTTTACTTAATGTTGCTGATTTCAGGGACTTAGAAATATTCTAAGTCATTGCCCTGTCATTATTTTTATGCCATGTGTTCATGTTGCTACCAAGTGATCCGTGCCTCTTTTGAGCATGATCAGTAAGGATGTTTTGTAGATATTGTGGTGCTCAATCCATGTATGTCTTTGTTTGCATTTATGGAGCACCCTAGATTGACTCAATCGAGCTCTACTTTTGCTATAAAATGTTCCTGGCAGATTCTTAACATGTTTAGCAATTTTGTCGAGCTTGTTGTACTTGATCCGTGCATGCTATGTTGTTGTTCTTGCCATGTCTAGCTTCTATGCCATGTCTACTTTGTGGGTATATGCTTAGTTTGTCATGCAATGCATTGTGGTGAGTGCATCGAGCTCGTAAACATGCCTACTTGTTATCTGTTTTGCCATGTTCCGATTTTTCACTAAGTCTAAATCTGTTAACGATAATTGCTATGTTCACATATTTGCCATTGTATTTTCTGATCCCTTTTGTCTTATGGTTAGTAAGAGACTTTTGTTGTATTCTTTGAGTAGCTTCATGCCATGCTTTGCTTTGTCATGATATGTTCCTATAGCATGTAGTTTTCGTGCTCTAAACATTGCTTCCTGATGTTAAATTCTTGACATGTTATTTCCACCAAGTCTGTAACCTGTTATCTTTTGCACTTTTGCCATGTTTGTTTGAACCGGTTATTGAGTGAGTTAGCCGTAGCTCAGTGTTCATCTTTTGTCAAGCATCATGAGTGGATCCCTGCCATGTTTTGTTTCCATGTTAGAGTGCAGTAGCTTGTTGTTCTTGATGCATTCAGATGGTCTCGTGCTGTTAATCGCAGACCGGTGCCATATTTGTTTTGCTTGCCATTTCCGAACCGTGCATCCGATTTCGGTGATCTTTATATCGATTTCGACCGAAATCAACTCCTCTTTCCAGTGGCACTCTTCATTTTCCAAGTTGAGTCCAGGTTCAGTCACTCCTTTCCAAATCATGCATATGCATCGCATATCGCATCCCGCATATCATGACATGTTTTGCATCATGTTGCTTGTGCATGGCACGTGGTTGATTGTTTCTCCCTTTGCTTGTTGTTCTTGCTTGGGTAGAGCCGGGAGACGAGTACGTGATTGATGAGCCTGTTGAGTACGCTTACGAGGATCAAGCTAACGTCAACTCGGAGAACTTTGCAGGCAAGATGACCATACCCTCGAAATTACTTCTATCTTTGCTTGCTAGATGCTCGCTCTTTTGCTATGCCTTTGCTAAGATACCTGCCACTTGCTTATCATGCCTCCCATATTGCCTTACATGGTTGGGTTATAATAGGAACCCCTTGACAGTTTGCCTTGAATAAAACTCCTCCAGCAGTGCCCAACATTGATTTTACCATTTGCCACCTAGCCTCTTTTTCCCTTGGGTTTTCGGAGCCCAAGGGTCATCTTTATTAAACCCCCCCGGGCCAGTGCTCCTCTGAGTGTTGGTCCAAACTAGAGCCCCTTGCAGCGCCACCTCGGGGAAACTCGAGGGCTGGTTTTAGTTGTATGGATTGCTTCTCCGGTGTGCCCTGAGAACGAGATATGTGCAGCTCCTATCGGGATTTGTCGGCACATTCAGGTGGTGTTGCTGTACTTGTTTTACCATTGTCGAGATGTCTTGTAACTGGGATTCGTAGTCTGATCGGATTGTCTTGGGAGAAGGAATATCCTTCATTGACCGTGAGAGCTTGTGATGGGCTAAGTTGGGACACCCCTGCAGGGATTTGATCTTTCGAAAGTCGTGCCCGCGGTTATGGGCAGATGGGAATTTGTTAATGTCCGGTTGTAGAAAACCTTCAACTAAACTTAATTAAAATGAATCAACAGAGTGTGTGGCCGGGATGGTCTCTTTTCGGCAGAGTCCGGGAAGAGAACACGGTCTCGAGTTATGTTTGAACGTAGGTTGTTCTAGGTTCACTTCTTGATCATAGTTTCTCGACCGTGCCTTTGCCTTCTCTTCTTGCTCTCATTTGCGTATGTTAGCCACCAAATATGCTAGTCGCTTGCTGCAGCTCTTGTCATTGGTCCACGCGGGGCTTGATGTGTCGGTGTAGAGTCCATGGGGATGATGGAAGGATGCTCCGCATCAGAACTCAAGTGGGAGTTCGATGAGGACTCAGGACGATACTACGTCTCCTTTCCAGACGATCAGTAGTGGTGCCCAGTTGGGGAGATCAGGGACATTGTTGCATTTGGGGTTTGTCTTCATTTTGGTTCCGTAGTCGGACCTTGAGTGTAACTGGATGAATGTAATGATATTTATGCTATTTGTGTGACGTGGAGTGTGTAAGCCAACTATGTATCTTTTCCCTTATTTATTACATGGGTTGTTGTGAAGATTACCTCACTTGCGACATTTCTTTCAATGTGTTGATGCCTCTAAGTCGTGCTTCGACACGTGGGAGATATAGCCACATCGAGGGCGTGACAAAAGGCAAGCTCAACATGTTGGAGGATCCAAGACAATATAATTTATCTCAGATGTAAGAAAACATAACCCATTATGTTGTCTTCCTTGTCCAATGTCAACTCTTTAGCATGCCATATTTTAATGAGTGCTCACAATCATAAAAGATGTCCAATATAGTATATCTATATGTGAAGACCTCTCTTTCTTTATTACTTCCTATTAATTGCAACGATGACCAAAACTATGCTTGTCAACTCTCAACAACTTTTATTCATCATACTTTTTCTATGTGAGCTCATTACTCTCCATGAGATCCATATGATCTCTTTGTTTCCTTTTTTATTACTTTCTCTTTTCTTTTATTCACTTAGGATCATGGCAAAATAATCAAGCCCTTGACTCAACACTAATCTTTATTATATAGCTCACGGACTCGATTACATAGGAGGATAATAAAGCAAAACTCACAACTAGATCATGCCATAAACTTTATGCTACTAGATCAAAATACTACAAATAAGATTGAACTAAGGAAAACGGTAAAGATAAAAGTGATGGTGATACGATACCAGGGGCACTCCCCCAAGCTTGGCAGTTGCCAAGTGGAGTGCCCATACCCAGATACTCAATTCTTCTTTGTTGGAGGAGACGGTGGAGGTGTTGTTGATGATGCAGGCTTGTCATCCATCTTCCAAGGCATAGGTTCACCATCATAGAAAGATGATCGAGTCTCCGTAATCCTCGAATCTGCAGCCAAACTCATTCTTTTGAATCTATATTCATACTCACACTTTTGGTTTTGCAGGTCATAGATTTGGGCTTGGAGGTGCTCGATCTTCTCATATAGCTTGAAGATGGCCTCCTCGGTGTTCTTGGCATCCGTCTTGTAGTTGTTGGTGAACTCCGCGAGCATCATGTGGCTAGCGTTGATTCCACGCTCCACCATCCCTTGGCACTTGAAAACTTGTTGCTCCATTGCTTCGAGCCTTGTCTCCACGCTTCCGATTCCCTTTGGTCCCTGAGCATCGTGGATGTGCAGCAACCCATCACGCATCTCAATGGTTTGAGGGTGTCGCAGCACCTCCGCGAGGTAAGGGTTGATGACCTTCTCGAAGAACTTGTCCTTGGAAGAACTTGGGGACGTCATGATAATCTAGATCTGTCAGAAAAACAGCTCGAAACAAAAACATGAGATTTTTGCCTAATACGGGAGTCCAAACCCCCGGGAGATTATATAATGAATTTTTACCGACCAAAATACGTATCGTGCAAGAAAACGGAGTCCGGAAGGTAGACGAGGTTCCCAGACTGCTACTTAATTTTCTATTTTTCTAAATCTTCCAAACGGAGAAATATTGCCTTAAAATTGTTTTGGAGTTGGTTTACTTACCGTACCACATACCTATTCCTTTTCGGAGTCTGAAACGTTCTGGAAAGTGTCCCTTATTTATTCCTCTAGGGTTACGGTTTCAATAATATTGGTTTCAACATTTATGGGATTAGCTGAGATATAATGTTTGATTCTTTGACCGTTTACCACCTTCGGATTTGTGCCTTCGAAGTTGTTGATTTTTATGGCACCGGAACGATAGACCTCCTCGATAACATAGGGGCCTTCCCATTTAGAGAGAAGTTTCCTTGCAAAAATTTTTAAACGAGAGTTGTATAGCAATACATAATCACCTACATTAAACTCACGCTTTTGTATCCTTTTGTCATGCCATCTTTTAACCTTTTCTTTAAACAACTTGGCATTTTCATAAGCTTGGTTCTCCATTCTTCAAGTGAGCTAATATCAAATAACCTCTTTTCACCGACAAGTTTGAAATCATAGTTGAGCTCTTTAATAGCCCAGTATGCCTTATGTTCTAGTTCGAGAGGTAAGTGACATGCTTTTCCATATACCATTTTATACGGAGACATACCCATAGGATTTTTATATGCAGTTCTATAGGCCCATAATGCATCATCAAGTTTCTTGGCCCAATTCTTTCTAGACCTATTAACAGTCTTTTGCAAAATTAATTTCAGTTCTCTATTACTCAATTCTACTTGACCACTAGACTGTGGGTGATACGGAGATGCAATTCTATGATTGATGTCATATTTAGCAAGCATTTTACACAAAGCACCATGAATAAAATGTGAACCACCATCAGTCATTAAATATCTAGGGACTCCAAACCTGAGAAAAATAACTTCTTTAAAATTTTTAATAGAAGTGTTATGATCATCACTACTAGTTGGAATAGCTTCTACCCACTTAGTAACATAATCAACATCAACTAAAATATGTGTATATCCATTAGAGGCAGGAAAAGGTCCCATATAATCAAAGCCCCAAACATCAAATGGTTCAATAACAAGTGAATAATTCATAGGCATTTCTTGACGTCTACTAATATTATCAATTCTTTAACATTCATCACAAGAAAGGACAAACATACGGGCATCCTTGAAGAGAGTAGGCCAATAAAAACCGGATTGCAATACCTTATGTGCAGTTCTATCTCCCGCGTGGTGTCCTCCATAAGTTTCGGAGTGGCACTTGCGTAGGATCTGTTCCTGTTCATGCTCAGGTACACAACGTCTAATAACACCATCTACTCCTTTATAAAGATGTGGGTCATCCCAAAAGTAATGTCTCAAATGATAGAAGAACTTTTTCTTTTGTTGGTATGTGAAGCTAGGTGGTATAAATTTAGCACCTATGTAGTTAGCATAATCAGCATACCAAGGGGTACTACGAGAAGTACTTATGACATTTAATTGTTCATCAGGAAAGCTATCATCAATAGGTAGTGGGTCATCAAGAACATTCTCTAACATAGATAAGTTGTCTGCAACGGGGTTCTCAGCTCCTTTTCTATAAACAATATGCAAATCAAATTCTTGTAGCAAGAGAACCCATCTAATAAGTCTAGGTTTAGCATCTTTCTTCTCCACAAGATATTTAATAGCAGCATGATCATTGTGGATAGTTACTTTAGAATCAACAATATAAGGTCTGAACTAATCACAAGCAAATACAACTGCTAAAAGTTCTTTTTCAGTAGTAGCATAATTTCTTTGAGCATTGTCTAGAGTCTTACTTTCATAATGGATAACATTTAATTTCTTATCAACTCTTTGCCCTAGAACAACACCTACAGCATAATCGCTAGCATCACACATAATTTCAAACGGTAAATTCCAATCAGGTGGCTGAACAATAGATGCAGAGACTAATGCTTTCTTAAGTATTCAAATGCTTCTACACAATCATCATCAAGGACAAACTGTACATCTTTTTGTAATAAATTAGTCAGAGGCCGAGAAATTTTTGAGAAGTCCTTGATGAACCTCCTATAAAATCCGGCGTGACCTAGGAAACTTCTTATACCTTTGATGTCCTTGGGACATGGCATCTTTTCAATAGCATCAACCTTGGCTTTATCAACTTCAATACCTCTTTCAGAAACTTTATGCCCCAAGACAATACCTTCATTAACCATAAAGTGGCACTTTTCCCAATTCAAGACAAGATTAGTTTCTTCACATCTCTGCAAAACTCGATCAAGATTGCTCAAGAAATCATCAAAAGAAGATCCATAGACGGAAAAGTCGTCCATGAAAACCTCACAAATCTTTTCACAAAAGTCAGTGAATATAGCCATCATGCATCTTTGAAAGGTAGCAGGTGCATTACATAAACCAAAAGGCATACGTCTATAAGCAAAAGTACCAAAAGGGCATCTAAAAGTTGTCTGTGATTGATCTTTAGCCGACACAGGTATTTGAGAGAAACCAGAATAACCATATAGAAAGCAGTAATGTGTATGTTTGCATAATCTTTCTAGCATTTGATCGATAAAAGGTAAGGGGTAATGATCTTTCTTAGTAGCCTTATTTAATCTGCGGAAATCAATTACCATCCTATAACCGGTAATAATTCTTTGTGGAATCAATTCATCTTTATCATTAGGAACAACAGTAATACCTCCCTTCTTAGGGACACAATGAACAGGACTTACCCACTGACTATCAGCAACGGGATAAATTATACCTGCCTCTAGAAGCTTTAGTATTTCTTTTCTTACCACTTCTTTCATTTTAGGATTCAGACGCCGTTGAGGATCACGAACTGGTTTGGCATCTTCTTCCAAATTTATTTTATGTTGACATAGAGTGGGACTAATTCCCTTAAGATCATCAAGAGTATATCCAATAGCAGCACGGTGCTTCTTCAGAGCTTTCAATAATCTTTCTTCTTCATGCTCTGAAAGGTTAGCACTAATAATAATAGGATATATCTTCTTTTCATCAAGATAAGCATATTTAAGATTATCAGGCAACGGTTTAAGCTCAAACACGGGATCACCCTTAGGTGGAGGAGGATCCCCTAGGATTTCAATAGGAAGATTGTGTTTTAGCATAGGTTCTTGTTTAAAGAATACTTCATCTATTTCCCCTCTTTCATTCATAAACATCTCATTCTCATGGTCTAGCAAATATTGTTCTAAAGGATCATTAGGAGGTACGGCAATAGAAGCAAGACCAATAATTTCATCCTTACTAGGCAATTCTTCTTCATGGTGTTGTTTACTAAATTTAGAGAAATTAAACTCATGCGTCATATCATCTAAGCCAATAGTAACAACATTCTTTTCGCAGTCTATCCTAGCATTAACTGTATTCAAGAAGGGTCTACCAAATATAATTGGACAAAAGCTATCTTGTGGAGAACTAAGAACAAGAAAATCAGCAGGATATTTAGTTTTCCCGCACAAGACTTCAACATCTCTAATAATTCCCATTGCTGAAACAGTATCTCTATTAGCAAGTTTAATTGTGACATCAATATCTTCTAACTCAGCAGGTGCAATTTCATGCTTGATTTCTTTATACAAGTCATAAGTTATAACACTAGCACTAGCACCCATATCACATAAGCCATGATAACAATGATCTCCCATTTTAACAGAAATAACAGGCATGCCTACCACAGGTCTATGTTTATCTTTAGCATAGGGTTTAGCAATTCTAGCAGTTTCACCGCAAAACTAAATAACATGCCCATCAATATTATCAAACAAGAGCTCTTTAACAATAGCAATATTATGTTCAACTTTAACTTGATAAGGAGGTGTATATGTTTTGATATTGCTTTTACGAACCACAGTTGAAGCTTTAGCATGATCCTTTATCCTAACAGGGAAAGGTGGTTTCTCAACATAAGAAGTAGGAACAATAGGATCATTATAAGTGAGAATCTTTTCTTCAACTTTCATAGGTGCAGCTACTTTTACTTCTATGGGAGGATGATATTTAAACTACTTCTCCTTAGGGAGATCAACATAAGTAGCAAAAGATTCACAGAAAGAAGCTACTATCTCAGAATCAAGTCCATATTTAGCGCTAAACTTACGGAAAATATCGGTATCCATAAAAGATTTAACACAATCAAACTTAGGTGTCATACCGGACTCCTTACCATTGTCGAGGTCCCAATCTTCAGAGTTGTGTTTAATTCTATCCAATAAATCCCATTTGAATTCAATAGTCTTCATCATAAAAGAGCCAGCACAAGAAGTATCAAGCATGGTGTGATTGTTATCAGAAAGCCGAGCATAAATTTTTTGAATAATTGTTTCTCTTGGAAGCTCATGATTGGGGCATGAATATAACATTGATTTAAGCCTCCCCCAAGCTTGAGCGATGCTTTCTCCTTCGCGAGGCCAAAAATTATATATATAATTGCGATAACGATGAACAAGATGCATAGGAAAAAACTTCTGATGAAATTCCAATTTCAATCGTTTGTAATTCCAAGACCTCATATCATCACATAGCCTATACCATGTCGATCCATCTCCCCTCAAATATAAGGGGAAGACCTTCTTCTTAACAACATCTCCGGATACACTGGCAAGCTTAAATAATCCACAAACTTCATCCACATATATTAGATGTTCATCAGTATGTTTTGTTCCATCTCCTAAAAAAGGATTAGCTAACAGTTTTTCTATTATACCTGAAGGAACTTCATAAGGAATTTCATTTTCAATAGGTTCAGTAGGTTGAGCAGCAACTCTTTGCTCTACTGGTCGGGGTGAAGATACCCCGAACAAGCCCCTCAGAGGATTACTTTCCATAGTAACAAGTGACAGTAAATTTCAGCACACTATATAAATTTTTCCATACCAAATTCCACCTACCAAAGGCGCTTCACTCCCCGGCAACGGCGCCAAAAAAGAGTCTTGATGACCCACAAGTATAGGGGATCTATCGTAGTCCTTTTGATAAGTAAGAGTATCGAACCCAACGAGGAGCAGAAGGAAATGATAAAAGGTTTTCAGCAAGGTATTCTCTGCAAGTACTGAAATAAGTGGTAACGGATAGTTTTGTGATGAGATAATTTGTAAAGAGCAACAAGTAACAAAAGTAAATAAAGTGCATAAAGGTGGCCCAATCCTTTTTGTAGCAAAGGACAAGCCTGGACAAACTCTTATATAAGCAAAAGTGCTCCTGAGGACACATGGGAATATCGTCAAGCTAGTTTTCATCATGTTCATATGATTCGCGTTCGGTACTTTGATAATTTGACATGTGGGTGGACCGGTGCTTGGATGCTGTTCTTACTTGAACAAGCATCCCACTTATGATTAACCTCTATTGCAAGCATCCGCAACTACAACAAAAGTATTAAGGTAAACCTATCCATAGCATGAAACATATGGATCCAAATCAGCCCCTTATGAAGCAACGCATAAACTAGGGTTTATAATTCTGTCACTCTAGCAACCCATCATCTACTTATTACTTCCCAATGCCTTCCTCTAGGCCCAAATAATGGTGAAGTGTTATGTAGTCGACGTTCACATAACACCACTAGAGGCTAGACACCATACATCTTATCAAAATATCGAACGAATACCAAATTCACATGACTACTAATAGCAAGACTTCTCCCTTGTCCTCAGGAACAAACGTAACTACTCACAAAGCATAAACATGTTCATAATCAGAGGGGTATCAATATGCATATAGGATCTGAACATATGATCTTCCACCAATTAAACCAACTAGCATCAACTACAAGGAGTAATTAACACTACTAGCAACCTACTAGCACCAATCCTGGACTTCAAGACAAGAATCGGATACAAGAGATGAACTAGGGTTTTGAGATGAGATGGTGCTGATGACGATGTTTATGGAGATTGCCCTCTCCCAATGAGAGGAGCATTGGTGATGACGATGGCGATGATTTCCCCCTCCGGGAGGGAAGTTTCCCCGGCAGAATAGCTCTACCAGAGCTCTAGATTGGATCCGCCAAGGTTCCGCCTCGTGGCGGCGGAGTTTCGTCCCGAAAGGTTGCTTCGTAGTTTTTTCTCGACGAAAGACTTCATATAGGAGAAAATGGTCATCGGAGAGCCACCAGGGGGCCCACGAGGTAGGGGGCGCGCCCTTAGGGGGGGCGCCCCCACCCTTGCGAGAAGGGTGTGGGCCCCCTGCTCTTCATCTTTGGCGACGATTTTTCATTATTTATTATAAGGTGTACCGTGGAGTTTCAGGACTTTTGAAGTTGTGCAGAATAGGTCTCTAATATTTGCTCCTTTTCCAGCCCAGAATTCCAGCTGCCGGCATTCTCCCTCCTTATGTAAACCTTGTAAAATAAGAGGGAATAGCCATAAGTATTGTGACATAATGTGAAATAACAGCCTATAATGCAATAAATATTTATATAAAAGCATGATGCAAAATGGACGTATCGGAAAACTCCTCACTTTTGTGACCGTTTTGGTCTGCGTCCAACTCTTAATAGCTTCAATCTTGGATTTATCAACTTCAATTCCCTGTGGAGTAACAACATAGCCAAGAAAAGATACTCGGTCGGTGCAAAAGGTGCACTCCCAAGGTTACCAAAGAAACATGCATCACATAGAGCAATAAAAATAGCACGTAAATGATCCAAATGTTCCTCTAAAGATCTGCTATAAAACAGTATATCATCGAATAGAATACCACAAATCGTCCAATGAAAGCACGTAAAACTTCATTCATTAATCTCATGAAAGTACTAGGTGCATTAGTTAACACAAAAGGCATGACTAACCACTCATATAATCCAAACTTAGTTTTAAATGTTGTTTCCATTCATCTCCCAATTTCATACGAATTTGATGGTATCCACTATGCAAATCAACTTTCGAGAATATTGTAGAGCCACTCAATTCATCAAGCATGTCATCTAGCCTAGGAATAGGATGATGACAACGAATAGTAATATTATTAATGCATCTACAATCAACACACATATGCGATGTACCATCTTTTTTGGCACTAGTATAATTGGAACATCAAAAGGACTAAGAGATCCGCGTATATAACCTTTGGCGAGCAGCTCCTCTACTTGACGCATAATCTCCTCCGTCTCCTCTGGATTGGTACGGTATGGCACACGGTTTGGCAGCGAAGCACCGGGAATTAAATCAATCTGATGCTCAATCCCTCGAATAGGTGGTAATTCCGGTGGCACATCTTGTGGAAAGAGGTCAGGGAACTCCTACAAAATGTTAGTGATAGTAAGAGGCAAAGAGGAAGGTACATGCTCGAAAGAAAATAATGCCTCCTTGCACACAAAAGCATAGCAAACAGATTTGTTGAAATCTAGATCATCAATATCAGATTTGGTGGTAAGTAAACATGCACTTTTCAATTTAATTTTGGAAGCAACACTAGATGGTTTATCATTATGCTTCATTTGTAGCTCAAATTCTTTTTCCACAATCTGATTTTTCACTCTTTATTTTCTCCTATTTTGCTTTATTAGGTCTATTAATATCATCTTTCAAAATGGAATCAGTAGTCATAAGAAGCAAAGTAATGTTTTTATCCTTATGGACAAGAGTATACTAATTGTTTCTACCATGGTGTACAATTTTTTTAATCAAATTGCCATGGTCTACCAAGTAATAAGGAATATGCTTGCATAGGTACCACATCGCAATCAACATAATCAACATATGGAGAGATACTAAAATGCACATGAACAGTATGTGTTACCTTAACCTTGCCACTGTTGTTGAACCATTGGATGTAGAAAGGATGTGGATGTGGTCTTGTGGTGAGAGATAGCTTCTCCACCATCTCCATGCTAGCCAAGTTGTTGCAGCTCCCTCCATCTATGATGACGCGAATAGAACATTCCTTGACAACTCTCTTTGTATGGAACAAATTATGCCTCTGATTTTGCTCAGCTTGTGTGACCTGCACACTCAAAACACGTTGAGAAATTAAACATTCATACCTGTCAGCGTCTTCAGGAGCCATGTATTGCATCTCACGATCAGAATCATCTCCACCGTGTTCTTCACTCGTAATAAGAGCCAAAGTCTTCTTATCATAGTCACTAGCGGACTCATACCCACCATCCTTAGTAGCAATCATCACACACTTAGATGGGCATTCTCTCGCATAATGACCTCCACCCTTGCAACAGTGACACATAATATCATGTGTTTTCCCTGTTGATGCCATGGATGAAGAAGAGCTCTACGCAGAACCGAAAGGTGTCCTCCTGGCAGATGGTGGCGGTGGTGCCTATTTTCATGTATCTCGGTTGGAATTGGCGGCTGAAGTTAGTGGTGCTGCAGTAGGACGTGTGGGAGTAGAGGATGCACGCCATGTCCATGATGATGGTCGACCTGCAGAAAAGTTAGTTCACGCCAATGTTTGTCGATCCGGCACTTCACGTTCACCTTTGCAAGCAAGATGGTATAAACGAGTGATATTATTATACTCCTTATACTCTATAATGGTCTGAATCCCTTTATTTAATCCACCCATAAAATTTGCAAGCATAGCTTCATTATCCTCAACAACACCACATTTAATCATTCCAGTTTGTAATTCCTGATAATATTCTTCTACAGAATTTTTTCCTTGTCTTAAACGCTGCAATTTTTGAAGTAATTCACATTGATAATATGGTGGAACCCAACGAGTACGCATAGCAGTTTTCAAAGTAGCCCAAGTAGCTGGAATAGGAAATAATCTACAATGTTCAGACGACCAAACACATGCATAACTAGTGAAAGCACAAACAGTAGCAGGAACACATCTCTCCTCAGGATATTGTAAACATGTAAAACGTTGTTTAGTTTCTAACTCCCAAGTAAGATATATATGAGGAACATATCTACCCTCAAATGGTGGAATATTCAATTTTAGTTTAGGAAGATGGTCATGATCTCGTACCTCAGGTAGTGGTGCAGCCCTACCGTTGCGATGATATGCATGAGGACGACCTGGTGGTGGTGGTGCTGGTGGTTGCACATAGTTCTAATTTTGTGCCACCATCCTAACCAAGCTCCACCATAAGCTTTTACTTGTGTAGGTGTGAGAAACCGACAAGAATTGTTACCAATTGTGCTATTTCCCTGTCCAAATTTGAGTGATCATTGATCCACTTTCAACTTCGGTCAAGGTACATTTGGTATTCGTTCGTCTCTTTCTACCACTCACATTTTTATCTTGGAATGATGGATAGGCCAAGTACTTCTACCAACCCACTCTTCATTGAGCACGACGACGACATGAACTCCTACGTCACCAAGAGCCACCTCTTTGGTGCACAACGTGCTTTGTATCAAGAGCAACAAGCAATGAGTGAACGCATCGACAACCTCGCCGCCGACTTGCGACTCTCCTAGCAACGTACAAGGGACTACTTCGACCACAATCTCGACGATCACAAGCAAGAGAACGATGCTAGAATGGACGAGATTCGTGCTTTGTTGCTCAGCCGCTCTTCTTCCACTTCATCTTCATCAAGAAGGAGCCGCTCAAGTCGACACTCCGACTTCACCCTCTCCAGCTCAAGTACACCGACATCGAACACTCTTCGATGTGTCGTGCGAAATGATCCTCAAGCAAGCCACAATCCTCTACGTGACACAAACTCTCAAGAGCACCGACAATGTCAAACCCAAGAGGCTTTTGCGCTAGCACGAGAACGGCAACAACAACACCAACATGAAGAGGAAGAGTGCGCGCGTCTACACCAAGATGCACAAGATGCCGAGGAACAACACCAAGAGCAACAACTCCGTGAAGCTCAAGCACTTGTGGCACAACGTGCCCTTCAAGTTTCAAGTCACACCATCGCCACACGTAATCGCCATCGGCATGAACAAGTGGAATAACTTCGCGAAGTGGTTCAAGAGAGGATTTACCAATCACGTGTGCATCATCAAGTTCCTCAAGTTCGTCCTTGAGCTCGACAAGCCCCTCCACAAGCTCCTCAAGAACCCCAAGGACATCAAGTTCACCAAGATCATGAAGACAATGGGAATCTTCCACTAGAAGACAAACATGAGGTCAACGACCCTCCTCGCCAAGAGCAACACGAGTTGGACAATCATAAACAACTTGGGCGTCATCATCCTTGACCCCAACACAATGAAGAGCAACGGTACGACAAGCTAAAGTTCACCATGCCCAAGTTGAATGGAAGCAATGATCCCGAAGAGTATCTTTCATGGGCATTGAAGGTCGACAAAATCCTCCATTTGCACAACTATGATGAAGAGAAGAAGATCGCGATGGCATCCCTTGAGTTCCAAGACTATGTCCTCATTTGGTGGGAACAAGTTATCGAGCGCCAAGAGGCAAGAGGTGAACCACCCATCACTACTTGGGCGCAAATGAAGGATGTGATGAGAGCATGCTTCGTGCCTACCGACTACAACCGCGACCTCTTCAAGAAACTTCAACTGCTCAAGCAAGGAACCAAGAGCGTTGAAGAGTACTACAAGGTGATGGAGATTGCCATGATAAGAGCCAATGTTACGGAAGATGATGAGCAAACAATGGCACGTTTCTTAAATGGACTCAACCATCCTATCAAGAAGATTGCCGGCTTCCAATCATACTCAAATCTCAGTGAGCTAGTGCATCAAGATACCATAGCAGAATGTCAAGTGCAAGACGATTACAAGTATGCCAAGTTCTCATCCAAGTCATATGGCTTCTCCAACACCCAAGCTTCAACGACTCCAACACCGTCTACCAAGCCTTCTCCAAGAAATGTCGACAAGTCGAGTCACAAGAAAGCTTCGTCAACCCCAAGTCATCTTCCTACAACAAGCAACTTCAAGCCGAGAGCTTCATCATCATCCACTCCAACCGATGAGACCGTCAAGACAAGTTCCTTCAAGTGCTTCACATGCGGAGGCCGAGGACACAATTCCTATGAGTGCACCAACAAGCGGACCATGATACTCAACGACAACGACACTTATGACTCAATGAGTGAAGGAGAAATGGGTGATCTTGAGCAAGTCGCCATGCACCGGCAAGTGAACGATGAAGAAGAACAAGTCTTTTGTGATGAAGATTCAAGTCCCGCTCTTTTTGACTCCAAGGTCTTCACTCTCCAACATCACCAAGAAGAAGACCAACGATGCCACATCTTTCATACCAAGGCCGGCATCAATGGACAATCCGTAAAGGTCATCATCAATGGAGGGAGTTGTCATAACCTCGCAAGTGAAGAACTTTGCTCCAAGCTCCAATTGCCCAAGACGAAGCACCCACATCCATACAAAGTTCAATGGCTTAGCGACTCCGGCACTATCCAAGTCAAGCATCGAGTACAAGTCTCCTTCAAAATTGGCCCCTATGAAGACACTTTGGAGTGTGACATCGTTCCAATGACCGTTTGCCACCTTATTCTTGGACGCCCATGGCAATTTGATAGAGGGGTCATCCACAACGGCCGCACAAACCACTACATCTTCAAGATGAAAGGAAAGGAGTATGTACTTCTCCCCATGTCTCCAAGCCAAGTGATCGCCGACAAGCAAGCCACCCATCATGGAGAGAATAGTGAGAGAGGGAGCCACCAAAAAGAAAGTGAGCACCACAAGCCCAAATCGAGCGCCTCCACGATGAGCGAAAAGAAAAACTTAGTCCTATTTTATACCAAAAGTGAGATAAGAGAAGTGTGTGAGAACCCATCTAGTGTGATACACTATGCCCTTTTGTGCAAGGACAATACAACACAAGCTAACACCTCTCACGCTCTACCTTTAGTGTTATCTTCTCTTTTGTAGGAATTTCAAGATGTTTTCCCCGACAAGCTACCTCCGGGACTACCTCCACTATGAGGCATCGAGAACCGCATCGACCTCATCCACAGAGCACCTCTTCCGAACAAAGCCCCATACCGCGTCAATCCTGAAGAAACCAAAGATATACAAAGGCAAGTAAAGCATCTCATAGATCATGGACATGTGCATGAAAGTTTGAGCCCTTGTGCCGTCCCAGTCATTCTTGTGCCAAAACGAGACGATAGCTTTAGCATGTGCTCCGATTATAGACCTATCAATGCTATCACCGTTCGCTATAGGTATCCCATTCCACACCTTGATGATATGCTTGATGAACTTAGTGGTGCCACTATATTTTCCAAAATTGATCCTAAGAGTGGTTACTATCAAATCCGCATACAAGAGGGTGATGAATGGAAAACTGCTTTCAAAACCAAGTTTGGGTTGTATGAGTGGTTAGTCATGCCTATGGGTCTATCGGAAGCACCAGGTACTTTTATGCACCTTATGAATCATGTCTTTCGCCCTTACATTGGTGTGTTTGTTGTGATCTACTTCGATGACATCCTTATTTCTAGCAAATCTCTTCAAGATCATGTCACCCATGTTCGAACAGTTTTGCAAACTCTTCGAAATGAGCATCTCTTGCTAATATGGAAAAGTCCCTCTTCAGCGTGGATAAGCTCGTTTTCTTGGGTTTTGTTGTTTCCTCTAAGGGTGTTCATGTTGATGATTCCAATATCAAGGCTATTAAGACTTGGCCCCAACCAACCAACTTGCATCAAGTCCGTAGCTTTCTTGGCCTTGCGGGTTTCTATCGTTGCTTTGTGAAAGATTTTAGCACCGTTGCTTCACCTTTTCATGCTTTGAGCAAGAAAAATGCGCCTTTTGTTTGGGGACCATCCCAAGATACCGCTTTCAATGAGCTTAAGAATTTGCTTCCTCATGCTGCCGTGCTTGCTTTACCCAACTTTCACAAGCTCTTTGAGATTCATTGTGATGCTAGTGGTAATGGCATAGGAGGTGTGTTAAAGTAAGAGAAGCGTTCCATAGCTTACTTTAGTGAGAAACTCTCCGGCGTGCAACTCACCCCATATATGACAAAGAGCTCTATGCTTTAGTTCGCATTCTGCATGAATGGGAACACTATCTTTGCCCTCATGAATTTATCATTCATACTGATCATAAAACGCTTAAACATGTAAAGGGACAAACCAAGTTGAATAAGCATCATGCTAAATGCAGTGAATTTATTGAGTCTTTTCCTTATGTCATCAAGTACATCAAAGGTAAGGAAAATATTATGGCGGACGCTCTTTCCCGCATATGCATGCTTGTTACTCAACTTGAATTGGATGTCATTGGCTTTGAGCATATAAAAGACTTGTATGAGCATGATCCTACTTTTGCTATTCCTTAGGCCGAATGTTTGACGCACACATCTTGGGAACGCTATTACATCATAGATGGATATCTTATGAGAGTTAACAAGTTTTGCATCCCCGATTCTTTCTCTTCGTTTGTTGCTTTTGCAGGAATCTAATGGAGGAGGCTTAATGGGACATTTTGGACGCGACAAGACTTTCGCCACGCTCTCCAAGAACTACTATTGGCCCAAGATGTTTCGCAATGTCAACCGCTTCACCAACCGATGCTCTACTTGTCTCAAAGCTAAGTCTAAACCTCAATCCCATTGCCTTTACATGCCTCTCCCAATTCCATATCAACCATGGGAAGAAATTAGCATGGATTTTGTACTTGCATTGCCTTAGACTAGAAACGGAAAGGATTCGGTATTTGTCATTGTGGACCGTTTCTCTAAGATGGAACATTTCATTCCTTGCAACAAGATAGACGATGCTTCACATGTTGCTAATCTCTTTTGTAGGGAAATATTGGGTCTACATGGAGTGCCAAAGATGAACGTCTCAGACCGCGACGTCAAGTTCCTTAGCTACTTCCGGAAGACCCTATGCGCCAAGCTCGAAATCAAGCTACTCTTCTCCACGGCATATCATCCACAAACCGACGGCCAAACGGAGGTGACCAACTGCACACTCTCCTCTCTACTTCGAGTACTCATCAAGAAGAACATCAAGGAGTGGGAGGAGTGCCTACCTATTGTCGAGTTCGCCTACGACCGAGCAAGACACTCAACAACCAGCAAGTCCCCCTTCGAGGTCATCTACGGATTCAACCCATTGTCACCATTGGAGATCCTCTGATGCAGGGTTGAACCCTATATGGCCGATCTTTCACGAAAGGAGCGGATCTCGCGAAGAACACGAAGAACACGAGGGGAATCACGAGGGGAAACACGGGAGAAACACTAAAACCAACAAGATTAAATGATCCTCAAAAAATGAGAGGAGATACAAGATCCAAAGTCAACAAGGGACGATACAGATGGTAACCGGTCATCTCCGTGAGGAGTTATTGATGGTTTTCTCCACGAGGAGGTCTTGAATCCAAGTGGATCTTCTCCGAAGAGGGGCCGCGGTCTCTCTCGTGGAGTAGGTCCGGATGGATGATTGAAGCTCTATCTCACAAATGAGCTAACACAACGCTAACCCTAGAAAGTAGGACGAGGTAGAGTATATATAGTCTAGGGGGTAGAAGGGGTACACGGGCCCTGGCCCTTCACTGTGCGCAGATAGGGGAGGCCGGACGTCCGGGCGTTGGGCCGAATGTCCGGTCTTTCATGTGGGGCCGGAAGTCCGGGCTAGGTGGCCGGATGTCCGGGCTGGACGGGTTGGCCTTGTTGCTCTCTGGAATGGTGAGGTACGGATTTCCGGGCTGGAGGCTGGATGTCCAGGAGCTCGAGACGCGCCGGATGTCTGGGCTCCTTGCTGCTCGTGACACCTCCAGGAGCCGGATGTTCGGGGTCGTGGCCGGATGTCCGGGGCCTGTGAGGTGTTCTTGACTCCTTCCGCTGGTTCTCTTCATCCTGAACTTGGGGACTTGTCTGTCTTCACGTGCATCTTCGGGGGGGGGGGGTCCTCTTGATACCTAATCATGCACAACAACTCGGACTTAGGTAGTAGCCATGTCTCATGCATAGAAAGTGGAAGTTCGGAGAGGAGAGAGTTCACCTTATCTTCGATAGCCTTCGCTCGGGCTCTTGTCATTGGTCCAAGTGGTGTCGTCGGGGACGTAGGTAGGTCCATGGGGATGACCTTGGGATGCTCCGCATCATCTCCCCTCCCTTGGGGAAGATCCGTCCTCGAATCAAATTCCTCATCACCATGGAAGGGCGAGAGGTCCTTGACATTGAAAATATCGCTCACGTTGTACTTGTCGCAGGGGAGGTCGATCTTGTAAGTGTTGTCGTTGTAGCGTGCAAGTACCTTGAAGGGTCAGTCCGCTCATGGTAGAAGTTTGGACTTGCGTTCTTGGGTAAAGCGGTCCTTGCGAAGTTGTAGCCACATGAGATCGCCACTGTTGAAGACCATGGGGTGCTTGTTGATGTTGAGATTGGTCGCAACTCGTTGTACTTGGCGCTTGATAGTATGTATTGTATCTTCATGCACCTTCTTGAGATGAGTCACACATGCACTGGCGTTCAAATTGATGCGCTCTTGGAGTGGTAGAGGGAGAATGTCCAATGGGGAAAAACGGTTGAATCCGTAGATGACCTCGAAGGGGGACTTACTGGTTGTTGAGTGCCTTGCGTGGTTGTAGGCGAACTTGGTGATAGGTAGACACTCCTCCCACTCCTTTATGTTCTTCTTGATGAGTACTTGAAGTAGAGCGGAGAGTGTCTGGTTGGTCACCTCCGTTTGGCCGTTGGTTTGTGGATGATACACCGTGGAGAAGAGTAGCTTGATTCCGAGCTTGGCGCATAGGGTCTTCCAAAAGTAGCTAAGGAATTTGATGTCTCGGTCCGACACGATCGTCTTGGGCACTCCATGTTTACCTAATATTTACCTATAAAAGAGATTAGTAACATGTGAAGCATCATCTATCTTGTTGCAAGTAATAAAATGTGACATCTTAGAGAAACGGTCCACAACGACAAATACCGAATCCTTTCCATTTCTAATCCTAGATAATCCAAGTATGAAATCCATGCTAATGTCTTCCCATGGTTGATATGGAATTGGCAGATGCATTTAAAGGCCATGGATTGAGCTTTAGACTTAGCTTTGCGACATGTAGACCATCGGTTGGTGAAGCAGTTGACATCGCAAAACATCTTGGGCCAATAGTAGTTCTTGGAGAGTGTGGTGAGAGTCTTGTCATGTCCAAAATGTCCCATTAAGCCTCCTCCATGAGATTCCTGCAAAAGCAACAAACGAAGAGAAGACTCGGGGATGTAAAGCTTGTTAGCTCTCATAAGATATCCATCTTTGATGTAATAGTGTTCCTAAGATGTATGCGTCGAACATTTGGCATAAGGAGTAGCAAAAGTAGGATCATGCTCATACAAGTCTTTTATGTGCTCAAAGTTAATGACATTGAACTCAAGTTGAGTAACAAGCATGCATATGCGGGAAAGGGCATCCGACACAATGTTTTCGTTACCTTCAGTATACTTGATGACATAAGGAAAAGACTCAATAAATTCACTCCATTTAGCATGACGCTTGTTCAACTTGGTTTGGCCCTTAAGGTACTTGAGCGTTTCATGATTGGTATGAATGATGAATTCATGAGAGCGAAGATAGTGTTCTCATTCATGCAAGACGTAGACTAAAGCATAGAGCTCTTTGTCATAGATGGGGTAATTGAGTTGCGCTCCGGATAGCTTCTCACTAAAGTAAGCTATGGGACGCTTCTCTGGAGTTAACACACCTCCTATGCCATTACCACTAGCATCGCAATGAATCTCAAGAGGTTTGTCAAAGTTGGGTAATGCAATTACGGGAGCATGGGTAAGAAAATTCTTAAGCTCATTGAAAGCGGTATCTTGGGATGATCCCCAAACAAAAGGCTCATTCTACTTGCTCAAAGCATGCAAAGGCGAAGCAATGGTGCTAAAATCTTTCACAAAGCGACGATAGAAACCCACAAGGCCAAGAAAGCTATGCACTTGTTGCAAATTGGCTGGTTGTGGCCAAGTCTTAATAGATACAACAAAACCCAAGAAAACGAGCTTATCAACACCGAAAAGGCATTTCTCCATATTAGCATAGAGATGCTCTTTTCGAAGAGTTTGTAAAACGGTTCGGACATGGGTGACATGCTCTTTGAGAGACTTGCTAAAATAAGGATATCATCAAAGTAGACCACAAAAAACATACCAATGTAAGGGCGAAAGACATGATTCATAAGACACATAAAAGTACCCGGTGCTTTCGATAGACCCATAGGCATGACTAACCACTCATACAAACCAAACTTGGTTTTGAAAGCGGTTTTCCATTCATCACCCTCTTGTATGCGGATTTGATAGTAACCACTCTTAAGATCAATTTTTGAAAAGATAGTGGCACCACTAAATTCATCAAGCATATCATCAAGGCGTGGAGTGGGGTACCTATAACGAATGGTGATAGCATTGATAGGTCTACAATCGGAGCACATGAGAAAACTACCGTCTCGTTTTGGCACAAGAATGACCGGGACGGCACAAGGGCTCAAACTTTCACGCACATGTCCATCGCCCATGAGATGCTTTACTTGCCTTTGTATTTCTTTGGTTTCTTCGGGGTTGACGCTGTATGTTGCTTTGTTTGGAAGAGGTGCTCCAGGTATGAGGCTGATGCGGTGCTCGATACCTCGTAGTGGAGGTAGTCCCAGAGGTAGCTCGTCGGGGAAAACATTGTGAAATTCCTGCAAAAGAGAAGACAACACTAGAGGAAGAGTGTGAGAGGTCTTAGCTTGTGGTTCATTGTCCTTGCACAAAAGGACGTAGTGTAGGACACTAGATGGGTTGTCACACACTCCTCTTATCTCACTTTTGGTGGAAAATAGGTCTAAGTCCTTCTTTTCGCTCATCATGGAGGCGCTCGATTTGGGCTTGTGACGCTCACTCTCTTTTTGGCGGCTCGCTCTATCACTATTATCTCCACGATGGGTGGCTTGCTTGTCGGCGATCACTTGGCTTGGAGACATGGGATGAAGTACGTAATCCTTTCCTTTCATCTTGAAGATGTAGTGATTCGTTCGGCCGTTGTGGATGACTCCTCTATCCAATTGCCATGGGAATCCAAGGAGAAGGTGGCAAACGGTCATTGGGATGACGTCGCACTCCAAAGTGTCTTCGTAGGCGCCAATTTTGAAGGATACTTGTACTCGATGCTCGACTTGGATAGTGTCGGAGTCACTAAGCCATTGAACTTTGTATGGATGTGGATGCTTCGTCTTGGGCAATTGGATCTTGGAGCAAAGTTCTTCACTTGCGATATTATGACAACTCCCTCCATTGATGATGACCTTGATGTATCGTCCATTGATGCCGGCCTTGGTATGAAAAATGTGGCATCGTTGGTCTTCTCCTTGGTGATATTTTAGAGTTAAGACCTTGGAGACAACAAGAGCGGGACTTGAATCTTCGTCACAAAAGACTTGTTCCTCTTCATTGTTCACTTGCGAGTGCATGGCGACTTGCTCAAGAGTGTCCATTTCTCCTTCACTCATCGAGTCGTAGGTGCCGTCGTCATTGAGGATCATGGTTCGCTAGTTGGTGCACTCATAGGACTTGTGGCCTCGACCTCCGCATGTGAAGCATTTGAAGGAACTCATCTTGACGGTCTCATCGGTGGAGTGGATGATGATGTAGGTCTCATCTTGAAGTTGCTTGTAGTAGGAGGATGACTTGGAGTTGACGAAGCTTTCTTGGAACTCGACTTGTCGATGTTGCCTATAGAAGGCTTCGTTGACGGTGTTGGAGTCGTTGAAGCTTGGGTGTTGGAGAAGCCGTATGACTTGGGTGAGAACCCGACATACTTGTAATCGTCTTGCACTTGATGTTCCGCTTTGGTAGCTTGATGCACTAGCTCAATGAGATTCGAGTATGGTTGGAAGTCGGCGATCTTCTTGATAGGATGGTTGAGTCCATTCAAGAAATGTGCCATTTTTGCTCATCATCTTCTGTGACGTTGGCTCTTATCATGGCAATCTCCATCTCCTTGTAGTACTCTTCAACGATCTTGGTTCCTTGCTTGAGTAGTTGGAGTTTCTTGAAGAGGTCGCGGTTGTAGTAGGTAGGCACGAAGCGTGTTCTCATGACATCCTTCATTTGCGCCCATGTAGTGACGGGTGGTTCACCTCTTGCCTCTCGGCGCTCGATAACTTGTTCCCACCAAATGAGGACATAGTCTTGGAACTCAAGTATTTCCATCGCGATCTTCTTCTCTTCTTCATAGTTGTGTAAATGGAAGATTTTGACGACCTTCAATGCCCATGAAATATACTAATGAGGACATGGCTACCATAGTTACACCCATATCCCCTATTGTTTTACCTCTTGGAATAGTTGCTACAGCTCAGATATGCCAATTAAATTATCAGGTACTTTCGTTTCTTGGTAATCTTTCTAGTGTTCATGAGAATATGATGCTGCCTATTGTAGATACATTTGTGTTGCTTGCAATTGAAGGGCCTAGCACGGACAAGAAGGATGAATATTGGAGCATGGTCAAGCATGGAGATGAAGGTGCATGCGAAGAGAACGAGAACGTAGGTTCAAGTGGAGATTTCCGGACTTTGAAGCCACCATGATGACATACAAGAAGATGGGCGAAATATACAAGATGGCCTTTCATAAATTTCGTCCATAGCTTATTATTGGTGTTGCGCCACCTTATTTTGGGCTAGGCCCATGTAATCTATTTTTAGAGTCCATATTGCAGGGGAAACAACTTAGGAGGTGTTTTAGTCCCACGTTGCCAAGGGTGGACAAAATCCC
Source organism: Triticum dicoccoides (assembly GCF_002162155.2). Classification (NCBI taxonomy): domain Eukaryota; kingdom Viridiplantae; phylum Streptophyta; class Magnoliopsida; order Poales; family Poaceae; genus Triticum; species Triticum dicoccoides. The sequence goes on from NC_041380.1 coordinate 209,561,644, forward strand.
CTCTCTTTTCCCTATAAATATAGCTCTTAAGGCATCGTTTAGACTTTGGTTTTAAGTAGTTAAAAGTTAGCCACTGTTGCAACTTCCTGTAATTCGTTTATGTCCAACGACCAGACCAATACCGCTTTTGGAACCCCACTTTTATCAACACTTTATATATATTCGCAATATTCAGATTGCTTTATCATATTCGTTCTTGTTCTTTGATTACTTGCAGGAATATACCTTCATGGTCAGGTTGTTCGTGCTTCGGCGTGGTCAATAACCTCTCGGAGTTGGTTTAGCGATTGCTAAGGCGCAACGTCGTGCACATTTGTAGTCGGATCATCAAAGTCGTCTCCACCAAATCGATAGTTACCATCTCACGAGACACCTTTGCCTCTATCAGATACTCTTCGGGATCGTTGCTTCCATTGAACTTGGGCATGGTGAACTTGAGTTTTCTGTAGTGTTGCTCTTCATTGTGTTGGGGTCGGGGATGATGACGTCCACGTTGTTGATGATTGTCAAGCTCATGTTGCTCTTGGTGAGGAGGGTTGTCAACCTCATGTTGCTCTTTTCATGGAGGATTTCCATTGTCTTCATGCTCTTGATGAACTTGATGTTCTTGGAGAGCTTATCGAGGATCTTGTTGAGCTCCAGGTGGAACTTGAGGAACTTGACGATGCACGCAAGCTTGAAATCGTCGTTCGTTAGCTTCTTCGCGAAGTGCTTCTTCGCGAAGTGCTTCTTCATGTTCATGATATTGTCGGCCTCGGTAGGCTATGGCTCGACTTGCATCTTGGAGGGCTTGTTGCGCCTCAAGTGCTTGAGCTTCACGAAGTTGTTGTTCTTGGCGTTGTGCCTCGGCATCTTGTGCATCATGGTGTAGATGCATGCAATCTTCCTCTACATGTTGACGTTGTCGTAGCCGTTCTCGTGCTAGCACAAAAGCCTCTTGGGTTTCACGTTGTCCGTGCTCTTGAGAGTCGGTGTTGCGCACATGATTGAGGCTTGCTTGACGATCATTGCGCGCGGCATGGCGAAGAGTGTTCAATGTCGGTGTACTTGAGCCGGAGAGGGTGAATGATGAGGACATCAATACCATTGTTACACCCACAGCCCCTGCTGCTATACATACTGGACCAATTACTAGAGCTCACGCACGCCAATTAAATTATCAAGTACTTTCGTTTCTTCGTAATGATTCTAATGTTCATGAGAATATGATTTGCCTAAATTGGATACGTTTGTTTTGCTTACAAATGAAGGGACTCGCATGGATAAGAGGGATGAACACTGGAGCAAGACTAAGCATATAGATGATGGCATGCGCAAGGGGATCCAGAACGGAGTTACAAGTGATGGTTTAAGGACTTTGAAGCCACCATAAGGAGTGCATGAAGCCTTGGACGAAATATACAAGATGCCACTTCATAAATTTCGTCCATAGGCTATTCTAGGTGTTGCGTCACCTTATTATTGGGCCAGGCCCATGTATTTTTGAAATACTTAAGTATAGGCTGTTTTTAGAGTCCGTATGTGTGGGGAAACAAGAGTTAGGGTTGGTTTCGGACCCCTCCTCCAAGGGCGACGAAATTCCCCCTCTTCCTCCATATATACAGCCCTTAGGGCGTCATTTAAAATTTGGGTTTTGTTTAGACTAAAAGTTCACCATAGTTGCAACTTCGCGTACTTCGTTTGTGTCCAACGACCAGACCAAGACGTCACAGAACCCCACCTTCATTAATAAGGTTTCCTCTTTTATTCACGATATCCAGATTGCAATTTCAATTTCTTGTTTGTTCTTCGTTGCTTGCAGGAAATAGACCCTCATGGTTAGGTTGATCGTGCTCCGGCGTGGTCAATAACCTCTTAGAGTTGGTTTAGCGATTGCTAAGGCGCGACGTCCTCGCACGTTCATAGTCTAATCGTCAAAGTCGAATTCCACCAAAATGATAGCCACCATCTCATTGAAAGGTTGGGCCCCTCGCCTCTATCAGTGAAGTTGGAGCATCAACTTGAGCAGGTTCTTCTTGATGAAGACGAAGTGGAAGAAGAGCGGTTGAGCAACAAAGCGCGAATCTCATCCATTCTTGCGTCGTTCTCTGCTTGTGATCGTCGAGCTTGTGGTTGAAGTAGTCCCTTGTACATAGCTCGGAGAGTCGCAAGTCGGAGGTGAGGTTGTCGATGCGTTCACTTATTGCTTGTTGCTCTTGATGCAAAGCCCGTTGTGCACCAAAGAGGTGGCTCTTGGTGATGTGGGAGTTCATGTCATCGTCTTGCTCAATGAAAGTGGGTTGGTAGAAGTACTTGGCCTATCCATCATTTCAAGATAAAAATGTGAGTGGTAGAAAGAGAAGAATGAATACCAAATATACCTTGAACGAAGTTGAAAGTGGATCACTGATCACTCCAATGTGGACAAGGAAATAGCACAATTGGTACCAATTCTTGTCGGTTTCTCACACCTACACAAGTAAAAGCTTATGGTGGAGCTTGGTTAGGATGGTGGCACAAAATTTAATGCAGTTTTAAGTGAGCTTCAATTATGTTTGAAAAGACTTGCAAGATTGCAATGCAACAAGTAGACCAAGCAATGTAATGTACACGGAAAGACACACGCACAGAGATAAGTGGGGTTGGGCAACCAAGGATGAGCCAGAATGTGGAATCCACAAAAATGCTCTTGTTGCACAACACTAGAGAGACGCTAGCACGATTGCAAGATAGGCAGATACAAGACTTGTGCACAACCTACTAAGCAAAAATGCAATGACTTCTATCCCAAGTATGTCTATGCAAGGTGTTTTGATGATATGATCCAAGATGATCTAATATGATAGTCTTAATGTTGTATGATGCTATGGTGCTTGCTTAAAAGCTCTTTGCTTATCTTTTCCTTTTACTTAAAAGCTTGTTTGGCCCTTTGTTGTTTGAGCTCTTTTCTCATGCAATGCTTGACGAACCAAGATAGCAATTGTGTATGAGATGACAACCTTGTGACACAAGAGATGATACCAAGATATGCAACAATGATGTATGTATGCTATGTGAAGTATGATGACTACTGTGCACAAGTCTCGTTGCCGGCAATACTCAATGGCTAATCTCGAAGGGTAAGCGACACAAAGGAGTAAGGCTATGATGGCTATCAATGTAATGGCAAGAGTGATATGTCCAATACCAAGACGAGGTTACCGTTTCTTTGGTTCCTCGTCCGTATGCAAGAACGGATGACAGTGATCGAATGAGTGTGAAGAATATCAAGATGTAGTCAAGGTGGTCATTGTTGATGACGCATCCATGGCGAAAATGAGCGGCGATGATGTTGATGTCGAACGTACCTAAATAGCCGAAACATAAGTAGGACACGAAACCGCAACTCAAATTCTCAAAGCAAAATTGGACCAAAATTGTGGGAGGTTGTGTATGTGGTATATGCTAGTGCTATGCGGAAGTGGTGGAGGTATGCGGAAGTATATGTGGGCACCGGAACAAAATTTGGCGAAATATGGACGGAAAAAGGGCGGTGGAGAGGAAGTGGTGCTGCCAGGGGCCGGATGTCCGGGCCTGATGGCTGGATGTCCGGGGTGCCGGATGTCCGGGCTCTGGATCCGAGGATGAATTCGAGATCTTCGCGAGGAAAGGTCAAATCCGGGCAAAATTCGGAGGAATTTGTGGGTGGAAATTGGTTAAAATGGATGGAAAACTAGATCTACCTATAACACACGAAATCTGCGGATCAAATCCAACAAAACTTCATCACACCAACAAATAAAAAAATGGGCTATTTTTGTGGGGAATTTTCGAATTAGGGACAAAATCAACAAATCTAGGCCAGCAACACAATGGGGAGGCTCCGAAATCATGATCAACCTGGCTCTTGACACCAAGATGATGTAGGGTGGAACCGTATACCGTCGATCTTTCACGAAAGGAGCGGATACCACGAAGAAAACGAAGAACATGAGGGGGAAAACAAGGGGAATCACGAGGGGAAAAAGAGAGAAACACTAAAACCAACAAGCTTAAGTGATCCTTGAAACATGAGAAGAGATACAAGATCCAAACTCAACAAGGGACGATACAAATGGTAACCCGTCTTCTCCGTGAGGAGGTCTTGATGGTCTTTTCCGCGAGGAGGTCTTGAATCCAAGTGGATCTTCTCCGAAGAGGGGCCGCAGTCTCTCTTGTGGAGTAGATCCGGATGAATGAGCGAAGCTCTATCTCTCAAATGAGCTAACACAACGCTAACCCTAGAAATTAGGACGAGGTAGAGTATATATAGTCTAGGGGTTAGAAGGGGTACACGGGCCTCGGCCCTTCACTACGCACAGACAGGGGAGGCCGGACGTCCGGGCGTTGGGCCGGATGTCCGGGCTTCCACGCTGGGCCGTACGTCCGGGCTGGGGGGCCGGATGTCCGGGCTGGAGGGGCTGGCCTTGTTGCTCTCTGGAATGGCGAGGTCCGGATTTCCGGGAGCTCGGGATGCGCCGGATGTCCGAGCTGGATGATGGATGTCCGGGCCCTGTAGACTTGGCCGCTGGCTCCTTGCTAGTGGTGACACCTCCAGAGGCCCGATGTCCGGGGTTGTGGCCGGATGTCCGGGGCCTGGAAGGTGTTCTTGACTCCTTCCGTTGGTTCTCTTCATCCGTTAACTTGGGGACTTTTCCGTCTTCACGTGCATCTTCGAGAGTGTCCTCTTGATACCTAATCATGCACAACAACTCGGACTTAGGTAGTAGCCATGTCTCATGCATAAAAAGTGGAAGTTTGGAGAGGAGAGAGTTCACCTTATCTTCGATAGCCTTCGCTCGGGATCTTGTCATTGGTCCAAGTGGTGTCATAGGGGACGTAGGTAGGTCCATGGGGATGACATTGGGATGCTCCACATGATCCTCCCTCTACCACTACAAGAGCGCATCAATTTGGATGCAAGTGCATGTGTGAATCATCTCAAGAAGGTGCATGAAGATACAAGGCAAACCATCAAGCGCCAAGTACAATGCCTTGCGACCAAGCTCAACTTCAGCAAGCAACCTATGGTATTCAACATTGGAGATCTCGTGTGGCTACACCTTCACAAGGACCGCTTTCCCCAAGAACGCATGTCCAAACTCCGACCATGAGTGGATGGACCCTTCAAGGTGCTTGCACGCTACAATGATAACGCTTACAAGATTGACCTCCCACGCGACAAGTACAACGTGAGTGACATCTTCAATGTCAATGACCTCTCGCACTTCCATGGTGATGAAGAATTTGATCCGAGGCCGGATCTACCCCAAGGGAGGGGAGATGATGCGGAGCATCCCAAGGTCAACCCCATGGACCTACCACCGTCTCACCAAGTGCCTAGCAGACCCATGACAAGAGCACATGCAAGAGCTCTCAAAATCGAGGTGACATCTCTCCTCTAACACTTCCACTTTGATACACATGAGACATGGCTACTACCTCAAATGGATACATTGTGCATACTCAGGTTTCTAGGAGTTGGCCATGAAGAAGCTAAGGAGCAAGAAGAAGAGGAAGATGGACGTGAAGACAGAGAAGAAGAAGAGATGCGGAAGAAGCTACAGGCTCAGGACGTCTGACGATCTCCAGGCTCCGGACGTCCGACCCAGACCGGATGTCCGACACCTCCTCACCCAAGCCAAAACGACAGAATTCCGAGGCCACTCGGACGACCGGTGCCCAGACGACCGACCCTGACCGGACGACCGACCGAAGCACACCCGAGCCGAATCTACGGACGTCCGACAGGCACCGGACGTCCGGACCCTCGCGAGCTTCCGGACGACCGGTAACTCCCGGACATTCGATGCATGTGCGCTGCCATGAGTTGGGACGCAACCCATGTACCCCCATGTTGCCCCCCTTTTGCACTAAGAGTATAAATAGACCTCCTATTCCTCCTAGCTAGGGTTAGCAAAGGATTAGCTCATATATCATGTGAGAGATTTGCTCATCCACTTGGTTACCTTCTCCTCGGAGATAGCGCCTCCTCGGAGAAGATCCCCCAAGCGGATTCAAGACCCCTTTACGGGAAGAACCTCAAGACCTCCAATCGGAGAAGACCGGCTACCTTTGTATCATCCTTAGTTGTCTGTGGATCATGTGATTTCTTATGTACTCGAGGATCTAGCGCATGAGTGACTATCTCTTGTTGGTTTAGTGTTTCTCTCGTGTTTTCCCCGTGCTTTCCCTCGTTTCCCTCCTCGTGTTCTGTGTGTTCTTCGCGGGATCCATTCCTTTCATGAAAGATCAGCCGATTAGGGTTCCACCCTACATCACTTTTTTTCAATGACTAATCGATTTTTGCAATAAGTATGTGATTTCTTTATGACTAATGTTGAGTCCATGGATTATGCGCACTCTCACCCTTCCACCATTGCTAGCCTCTCTAGCACGACACAACTTTCTCTGGTACCATACACCCACCATATACCCTTCCTCAGCATAGTCACCATACCTACCTATTATGGAATTTCCATAGACATTCCGAGATGTATATTGCCATGCAACTTCCACCGTTCCGTTTATTATGACACACTTCATCATTGTCATATTGCTTTGCATATCATGTAGTTGACATAGTATTTGTGGTAAAGCCACCATTCATAATTTTCATACATGTCACTCTTGAGTCATTGCACATCCCGGTACACCGCCGGAGGCATTCATATAGAGTCATATTTTGTCCTAAGTATCGAGTTGTAATTCTTGAGTTGTAAGTAAATAAAAGTGTGATAATCATCATTATTAGAGCATTGTGCCATGTGAGGAAATGATGATCGAGACTATGATTCCTCCACAAGTTGGGATGAGACTCCGGACAAAAAAAGAGGCCAAAAAATGAGAGAGCCCAAAAAATCCAAAAAAAGGGAGAAAAAGAGAGAAGGGACAATGCTACTATCCTTTTACCACACCTGTGCTTCAAAGTAGCAGCATGATCTTCATGATAGAGAGTCTCCTATGTTGTCACTTTCATATACTAGTGGTGATTTTTCATTATAGAACATGGCTTGTATATTCCAATGATGGGCTTCCTCAAATTGCCCTAGGTCTTCGTGAGCAAGCGAGTTAGATGCACACCCACTTAGTTTATTTTTGGGCTTTCATAAACTTATAGCTCTAGTGCATCCGGTGCATGCCAATCCCTACTCACTCACATTGATATCTATTGATGGGCATCTCCATAGCCCATTGATACGCCTAGTTGATGTGAGACCATCTCCCTCTTTTTGTCTTCTCCACAACCACCATATTCTATTCCACCTATAGGGTTATGTCCATGGCTCACGCTCATGTATTGCGTGAAAGTTGAAAAGCTTTGAGAACATCAAAAGTGTGAAATAATTTCTTGGCTTGTCATCGGGGTTGTGCATGATTTAATACTTTGTGTGATGAAGATGGAGCATAGCCAGACTATATGATTTTGTAGGGATAACTTTCTTTGGCCATGTTTTTTTGAGAAGACATGATTGCTTTGCTTGTATGCTTGAAGTATTATCATTTTTATGTCAATATTAAACTTTTGTTTTGAATCTTATGGATCTGAACATCCATGCCACAATAAACAACATTACATGGATAAATATGTTAGGTAGCATTCCACACCAAAAATACTGTTTTTATCATTTACCAACTCGAGGACGAGCAGGAATTAAGCTTGGGGATGCTTGATATGTCTCCAAGGTATCTATAATTTTTTATTGTTCCATGCAATTATATTATCTATCTTGGATGTTTTATATGCATTTATATGGTATTTTATAGATTTTTGGGACTAACCTATTAACCTAGAGCCCAGTGCCAGTTTCTATTTTTTTCCTTATTTTTGAGTTACGCGGAAAAGGAATATCAAACGGAGTCCAAATGAGCTGAAAATTTACGGTGATTTTTTATGGACCAGAAAAAGCCCCTGAAGCAAAAGAGTTCGGCCAAAAGAGCCACGAGGTCTCCACAACGGTGGAAGTCCCCCCTAGGGCACGCCCCATGCCTTGTCGTCGCCTCGTGGACCCCGTTGACTTATTCCCGACGCAAAAAATTCCTATAAATATAGAAGCCCCCAGAAATAAACCTAGATCGGGAGTTCCGCCGCCACAAGCCTCTGTAGCCACGAAAAACCAATTGGAAGCCCATTTTGGCACCCTACCGGAGGGGGAAACCATCACCGGTGGCCATCTTCATCATCCCGTCACTCTCCATGACGAGGAGGGAGTAGTTCACCCTCGGGGTTGAGGGTATGTACCGGTAGCTATGTGTTTCATATCTCTCTCTCTGGTGTTCTTGATTTGGCACGATCTTGATGAACCACAAGCTATGTTACTATAGTTGAATCATATGGTGTTTGATTTAGGGTAGGAACCCTAGGGGCCGATCTTTCACGAAAGGAGTTGATCCTGCGATGAACACGAAGAACACGAGGGAAAACACAAGGGGAAACACGAGAGAATCACTAAAACAACAAGAAATAGTCATGCATATGCTATATCCTCGAGTACATAAGAGATCACATGATCCACGGTCAACTAAGGATGATACAAAAGTAATGGGTCTTCTCTGTGAGGAGGTCTTGATGGTCTTCTCTGCAAGGAGGTCTTGAATCCATAGGGATCTTCTCCAAAGAGGGGCCGTGGTCTCTCTCGTGGAGTAGATCCAATGTGGATGAGCAAAGCTCTATCTCAAGTATGAGCTAAACCAATGCTAACCCTAAAACGTAGGTAGGAGAAGAGTATATATAGTCTAGGTGGGTGAAGCTGTAGATGGGTTGTGGCCTAACAAACAAACAACACACAGGCGTCGGACGTTCGGGAGTTACCGGTCGTCCGGAGACTCGCGAGGGTCCACACGTCCGGTGCTTGTCGGATGACTGTAGATTCGGCTCGGGTGGTCTTCGGTCAGACGTCGGGTTAGGGTCGGTCGTCCGGGGCGTCGGTCGTCCGAAGGGCTTCGGAAATCCATATATTCGGCTGGGTGTGTGTGTGTGTCGGTCGTCCGGATGTGCTCGGTCGTCCGGAGCCAGGGAGGTGTCAGACGTTCAGTCCAGATCGGATGTCTGGCCGCTGTAGCAAGCGCTGGCCTAGTTTCCTTTGGCTGGTGTGACCTTCAGGGGCCGGACGTCCGGGATGGGCCGGTCGTTCGGAGCCTGTAGCTTCTTCCATAGCTCTTCTTCTTCACGTCCATCTTCCTCTTCTGATTCCCGTTGCTCCTTAGCTTCTTCATGCCTAACTCCTTGATATCTGAGTATGCATAATGTCTCTGTTTGAGGTAGTAGCCATGTCTCATGTGCATCGAAGTGAACTTGTGAGAGGAGAGATGTCACCTCGGTTTCGAGAGCTCTTGCACGTGCTCGTGTCATGGGTCTGCTAGGCACTTTGTGAGACGATGGTAGGTCCATGGGGATGACCTGGGGATGCTCCGCATCATCTCCCCTCCCTTGGGGAAGATTCGACCTCGAATCAAAATCTTCATCACCATGGTAGGGCGAGAGGTCCTTGACATTGAAGATGTCGCTCACATTGTACTTCTTGCGCGGGAGGTCGATCTTGTAAGCATTGTTGTTGTAGCGTGCGAGCACCTTGAAGGGTCAATCCACTCGAGGTAGAAGCTTGGACTTGCGTTCGGTGGGGAAGCGGTCTTTGCGAAGGTGTAGCCACCCAAGATCACCAATGTCGAATACCGTAGGTTGCTTGTTGATGTTGAGCTAGGTCACAAGTCGTTGTACTTGGCGCTCGATTATGTGCCTTGTATCTTCATGCACCTTCTTGAGATGCTTCACACGTGCACTTGCGTCCATATTGATGCGCTCTGGTAGTGGTAGAGGAAGAATGTCCAATGGTGACAATTTGTTGAATCCGTAGACGACCTCGAAGCGGGACTTGCCGGTTGTTGAGTGTCTTCATCGGTTGTAGGCAAACTCGGTGATAGGTAGACACTCCTCCCACTCCTTGATGTTTTCTTGATGAGGACGCGAAGTAGAGCGGAGAGTGTGCGGTTGGTCACCTCCGTTTGGCCGTCGGTTTGTGGATGATACGCCGTGGAGAAGAGTAGCTTGATTCTGAGGTTGGCGCATAGGGTCTTCCAAAAGTAGCTTAGGAACTTGACATCATGGTCCGAGACTATCGTCTTTGGTACTCCATGTAGACATAATATTTCCATACAAAAGAGATTGGCAACATGTGAAACATCGTCTATCTTGTTGCAAGGAATGAAATGTGCCATCTTAGAGAATCGGTCCACAACGACAAATACCGAATCCTTTCCATTTCTAGTCCTAGGCAATCCAAGTAAAAATCCATGCTAATGTCTTCGCATGGTTGATATGGAATTGGGAGAGGCATGTAAAGGCCATGGGATTGAGCTTTAGACTTAGCTTTGCGACATGTAGAGCATCGGTTGGTGAAGCGGTTGACGTCGCGAAACATCTTGGGCCAATAATAGTTCTTGGAAAGCGTCGCAAAAGTGTTGTCGCGTCCAAAATATTCCATTAGTCCTCCTCCATGAGATTCTTGCGAAAGGAACAAATGAAGAGAAGACTCGTTGATGCAAAGCTTGTTAGCTCTCATAAGATATCCATCTTTGATGTAATAGCGTTCACAAGAGGTATGCATCAAACATTTGGCATAAGGAGTAGCAAAAGTAGGATCATGCTCATACAACTCTTTTATGTGCTCAAATCCAATGACATCGAAATCAATTTGAGTAACAAGCATGCATATGCGGGAAAGAGCATCCGCCACAATATTTTCCTTACCTTTGATGTACTTGATGACATAAGGAAAAGACTCAATGAATTCACTCCATTTAGCATGACGCTTGTTCAACTTGGTTTGACCTTTAAGGTATTTGATCGTTTCATGATTGGTATGAATGATGAATTCGAGGGCGAAGATAGTGTTCCCATTCATGCAAAACTCGCACTAAAGCATATAGCTCTTTGTCATCGATGGGGTAATTGAGTTGCGCTCCGGAAAGTTTCTCACTAAAGTAAGCTATGGGGTGCTTCCCTTGCGTTAACACACCTCCTATGCCATTACCACTAGCATCACAATGAATCTCAAAGGGTTTGTAAAAGTTGGGTAAGGCAAGCACGGGAGCATGAGTAAGCAAATTCTTAAGCTCATTGAATGCGGTAACTTGGGATGGTCCCCAAAGAAAAGGCGCATTTTTCTTGCTCAAAGCAGGCAAAGGTGAGGTAATAGGGCTAATGTGCTTCATAAATCTACGATAGAATCCAGCTAGACCAAGGAAGCTACGCACTTGATTCAAGTTGGTTGGTTGTGGCCAAGTTTTGATAGCATTGATTTTAGAGTCATCAACATGAACACCCTTAGAGGAAACAAAAAACCCGAGAAAACGAGCTTATCAATGCCAAAAAGGCACTTTTCCATGTTGGCATAGAGATGCTCGTTTCGAAGAGTTTGCAAAACGGTTCGAACATGGGTGACATGATCTTTAAGAGATTTGCTATAAACGAGGATATCATCGAAGTAGACCACAACAAACACGCCAATGTAAGGGCGAAAGACATGATTCATAAGACGCATAAAAGTACCCGATGCTTGCGATAGACCCATAGGCATGACTAGCCATTCATACAACCCAAACTTGGTTTTGAAAGCGGTTTTCCATTCATCACCCTCTTGTATGCGCATTTCATAGTAACCACTCTTAAGATCAATTTTTGAAAAGATAGTGGCACACTAAGTTCATCAAGCATGTCATCAAGGCATGGAATGGGATACCTATATCGAATGGTGATAGCATTCATAGGTCTACAATCGGAGCACATGCGAAAGCTAGCATCTCGTTTTGGCACAAGAATGACCGGAATGACACAAAGGCTCAAACTTTCACGCACATGCCCATGGTCTATGAGATGCTTTACTTGCCTTTGTATTTCTTTGGTTTTTTCGGGGTTGACGCGGTAGGGAACTTTGTTCAGAAGAGGTACTCCGGGGATGAGGTTGATGCGGTGCTCGATGCCTCGTAGTGGAGGTAGTCCCGGAGGTAGCTCGTCGGGGAAAACATCTTGGAATTCCTGCAAAAGAGAAGACAACACTAAAGGTAGAGCGTGAGAGGTGTTAGCGTTTGGTGCGTCATCCTTGCACAAAAGGTCATATTGTAGGACACTAGATGGGTTCTCACACACTCCTCTTATCACACTTTTGGTGTCAAATAGAACTAAGTTCTTTATCGCTCATCGTGGAGGCGCTCGATTTGGGCTTGTGGCGCTCACTCTCTTTTTTCTGGCTCTCTCTCTCTCTCACTATTCTCTCCATGATGGTTGGCTTGCTTTTCGGCAATCACTTGGCTTGGAGGTATAGGGCAAAGTATGTACTCCTTTCCCTTCATCTTGAAGATGTAGTGGTTCGTTCGGCCATTGCGGATGACACCTCTATCTAATTGCCATGGCCGTCCAAGAAGAAGGTGGAAAATGGTCATTGGAATGACATCACACTCCAAAGTGTCTTGGTAGGAGCCAATTTTGAAGGACACTTGTACTCGATGCTCGACTTGGATAGTGCCGGAGTCTCTAAGCCATTGAACTTTGTAGGGATGTGGGTGCTTTGTCTTGGGTAATTGGAGCTTGGAGCAAAGTTCTTCACTTGCGAGGTTATGACAACTCCCTCCATCGATGATGACCTTGACGGATCTTCCATTGATGCCGGCCTTGGTATGAAAGATTTGGCATCTTTGGTCTTCTTCTTGGTGATGTTGAAGAGTCAAGACCTTGGAGACAACTGGAGCAGGACTTGAATCTTCATTGCAAAAAACTTGTTTCGTGGCTTCTTCATTCACTAGCCGGTGTATGCCACTTGCTCAAGGGCTTCCATTTCTCCTTCACTCATTGAGTCATAAGTGCTGTCGTCCTTGAGGATCATGGTCCGCTTGTTGGTGCACTGATAGGACTTGTGGCCTCGGCCTCCGCATGTGAAGCATTTGAAGGAACTCGTCTTGACAGTCTTATCGGTTGGAGTTGATGATGATGAAGCTCTCAGCTTGAAGTTGCTCGTTGTAGGAGGATGACTTGGGGTTGACGAAGCTTACTTGTGACTCGACTTGTCGATGTTGCTTGTAGAAGGCTTGGTAGACGGTTTTGGAGTCGTTGAAGCTTGGGTGTTGGAGAAGTCGTATGACTTGGATGAGAACCTGGCATACTTGTAATCGTCTTGCACTTGACGTTCCGCTTTGGTAGCTTGATGCACGAGCTCGATGAGGTTCGAGTATGGTTAGAAATCAGCGATCTTCTTGATAGGATGGTTGAGTCCATTCAAGAAACGTGCCATAGTTTGCTCATCATCTTCCATGACGTTGGCTCGTATCATGTGAATCTGCATTTCCTTGTAGTACTCTTCAACGCTCTTGGTTCCTTGCTTGAGTAGTTGAAGTTTCTTGAAGAAGTCGCGGTTGTAGTAGGTAGGCATGAAGCATGCTCTCATTTCATCCTTCATTTGTGCCCACGTAGTGATAGGTGGTTCACCTCTTACCTCACGACGCTCGATGACTTGTTCCACCAAATAAGGACATAGTCTTCGAACTCAAGGGATGCCATCGTGATCTTATTCTCTTCTTCATAGTTGTGCAAGCGGAAGATTTTTTCGACCTTCAATGCCCATGAAAGGTACTCTTCGGGATCATTGCTTCCATTGAACTTGGGCATGGTGAACTTTAGCTTGCCCTAGTGTTGCTCTTCATTGTGTTGGGGTCGGGGATGATGACACCCATGTTGTTGATGATTGTCAAACTCGTGTTGCTCTTGGCGAGGAGGGTTGCGACCTCGTGTTGGTCTTGTTGTGTAGGATTTCCATTGTCTTCATGCTGTTGGTGAACTTGATGTTCTTGGCGAGATTTTGGAGGAACTTGTCGAGCTTGACGTTCCACGCGAGCTTGATATCGTCGTTCGTGAGCTTCTTCACAAAGTGCTTCTTCATGTGGATGAGCTTGTCGGCCTTGGTTGGCTATGGTTCGACTTGATTCTCGGAGGGCTTGTTGTGCCTCAAGTGCTTGAGCATCTCGTAATTGTTGCTCTTGACGTTGTGCCTCGGCATCTTGTGCTTCTTAGTGTAGACGCGCTCGCTCTTCCTCTTCGTGTTGGCGTTGTCATTGTCGTTCTCGTGCTTCCACAAAGGTAGCGTGGTTTTGACGATGTCGATGCTCTTGATAGTCAGTGTCACGTAGAGGATTGAGGTTTGCTTGAAGATCGTTGCGTGCGGTACGACGAAGAGTGTTCGATGTCGGTGTACTTGATTCGGAGAGTGTGAAGTCGGAGTGGCAAGTTAAACGGCTCCTTCTTGAAGATGACGAACTGGAAGAAGAGCGGTTGAACAACAAAGCACTAATCTCGTCCATTCTTGCATCATTCTCTTGCTTGTGGTTGTCGAGCTTGTGGTCGAACTAATCCCTTGTATGTTGCTCGGAGAGTCGCAAGTCGGTGGCGAGGTTGTCGATGCGTTCACTCATTGCTTGTTGCTCTTGATGCAAAGCACGTTGTGCACCAAAGAGGTGGCTCTTTGTGACGTAGGAGTTCATGTCATCGTCGTGATCAATGAAGAGTGGGTTGGTAGAAGTACTTGGCCTATCCATCATTCCAAGAGAAAAATGTGAGTGGTAGAAAGAGAAGAACGTATACCAAATGTACCTTGACCAAAGTTGAAGGTGGATCAATGATCACTCCAATGTGGAGCAAGGTGATATAGGCGAAGGTGTCACGTCTTTCGATGAGATGGTGGCTATCGTTTTGGAGGAAGTCGACTTTGACGATCCGACTACGAACGTGCGAAGACCTCGCGCCTTAGCAATCGCTAAACCAACTCTGAGAGGTTATTGACCATGCCGGAGCACGGTCAACCTGACCAGGAAGGTCTATTTCCTCCAGGCAAACAAAGAGCAAGAAAGAAACTAAGATATTGCGAATATAAGAGGAAAGCTTTATTGATCAAGGTGGGGTTCTGTAACGCCTTTGTCTGGTCATTGAACACAAACGAAGTACGCGAAGTTGCAGCTATGGCGAACTTTAATCTAAACAAAAACCAAAGTCTAAGCGACGCCCTAAGAGCTGTATATATGGAGGAAGAGGGGGGGGGGAATTTCGTGGCCCTTGGAGGAGGGGTCGAAAACCAACCCTAACTCTTGTGTCCCCACACATATGGACTCTAAAAACAGCCTATACTTAAGTACTTCAAAAATACATGGGCCTGGCCCAATAATAAGGTGACACATCACCTAGAATAGCCTCTGGACAAAATTTATGCAGTGGCATCTTGTATATTTCGTCCAAGGCTTCATGCACTCCTTATGGTGGCTTCAAAGTCCTGAAATCATCACTTGTAACTCCGCTCTCGATCCCCTTGCGCATGCCATCATATCCATGCTTGTAATTGCTCCAGTGTTCATCCCTCTTATCCATCCTAGGCCCTTCATTTGTAAGCAAAACAAATGTATCCAATTTAGGCAGCATCATATTCTCATGGACACTAGAATCATAACCAAGAAACGTAAGTACCTGATAATTTAACTGGCGTGCGCGAGCTCTAGTAATTGGTCCAGTATGTATAGCAGCAGGGGCTGTGGGTGTAACAATGGTATTTATGTCCTCATCACAAGGAAATAGCACAATTGGTACAAATTCTTGGCGCTTTCTTACACATACACAAGTAAAAGCTTATGGTGGAGCTTGGTTAGGATGGTGGCACAAAATTTGATGTAATTGTTAGTGAGCTTCAATAATGTTGGAAAAGATTCACAAGTGTGCAATGAAACAAGTAGACCAAGCTATATAAGGTACACGAAAACACACATGCAAAAAGATAAGTGCGGTCGTGCAACCAAGGATGAGCCAAAATGTGGAATCCATGAAAATGCTCTTGTTGCACAAAACTAGAGAGACGCTAGCACGATTGCACAAATAGGTGGATATGAAGACTTGTGCACAACCTACTAAGCAAAAATGCAACGACTTCTATCCCAAGTATGCTCCATGTATGGTGTTTCTATGATATGATCTAAGATGATCTAGTATGACAATCTTAGTATTGTATGATGCTATGTTTCTTGCTTAAAAGCTCTTTGCTTATCTTTCCCTTTTGCTTAAAAGCTTGTTTGGATCTTTGTTGTTTGAGCTCTTTTCTCATGCAATGCTTCACGAACCTAGATAGCAATTGTTTATGCGATGTCAACTTTGTGACAGAAGAGATGATACCAAGATATGCACCAATGATGTATGTATGCTATAGGGAGTATGATCACCAATGTGCACTGGTCTCGTAGCCGACAATACTCAACAGCTAGTCTCGATGGGTAAGCGACGCAAAGGAGTAAGGCTATGATGGGTATCAATGTAATGGTAAGAATGTTGTATCCAATACCAAGATGAGGTTACCGTTGCTTCGGTTCCTCGTCTGTAAGCAAGAGCGGATGACGGTATCAAATGGGTGGCACGAATACCAAGATGTAGTCGGGGTGGTCATTGTTGATGACGCGTCTGTGGTGAAGATGAGTGGTGGTGATGTTGATGTCGAACCGTACCTAAATAACCAAACTATAATAGGACATAGAATCGCAAATCAAATTCTCAAAGCTCGAAGTGGCAAAACGTGTCGGAGTGTGAAACGGGTAAGCAATGGTGGTGGTATGCGGAAGTGGTGATGGTGTATAATTGGTGGGAGTGCGTATGCGGAAGTGGGGCGGTGGTGGTGACTAAACTGAAGAAAATTCAGTTTCGTCAGGGTTTTACGGACGTCCGGGGGTTTATGGTCGTCCGGGCGTCGGATGTCCGATGCGTGGGTGATTTTCGGGCACGGGATGAACAGCTCGTGGATGAGGTGGATAAGGTGAAAATGGTCAAATCGGGCGA
Source organism: Triticum dicoccoides (assembly GCF_002162155.2). Classification (NCBI taxonomy): domain Eukaryota; kingdom Viridiplantae; phylum Streptophyta; class Magnoliopsida; order Poales; family Poaceae; genus Triticum; species Triticum dicoccoides. The sequence continues at coordinate 209,578,490 of NC_041380.1, forward strand.
TTTTGTGGATGGACAAGGGGCGGAAAGGGAGGAAAAGGTAGATCCACTCAAGGCAAAGCAAATCCACGGATCAAATCTAACAAAATTTCATTACACCAACAAATCACAAAAAAAATTTGGGGCTATTTTTGTGGGGAATTTTCGAATTAGGGACAAAATCAACAAAAAAAGGCTAGAAACACAATGGAGAGGCTCCGGAATCGTGATCAACGTGGCTCTAGATACCAAGATGATGTAGGGTAGAAACCCTAGGGGCCGATCTTTCACGAAAGGAGCAGATCCCGCGGTGAACACGAAGAACACGAGGGAAAACACAAGGGGAAACACAAGAGAATCACTAAACCAACAAGAAATAGTCACACGTATGCTAGATCCTCGAGTACATAAGAGATCACACGATCCACGGTCAACTAAGGACGATACAAAGGTAACGGGTCTTCTCCATGAGGAGGTCTTGATGGTGTTCTCCGCAAGGAGGTCCAGAATCAAAAGGTAACTTCTCCGAAGAGGGGCCACGATCTCTCTCGTGGAGTAGATCTGATGAGGATGAGCAAAGCTCTATCTCAAGTATGAGCTAAACCAATGCTAACCCTAAAACGTAGGTAGGAGAAGAGTATATATAGTCTAGGTGGGCGAAGGGGTACATGGGTTGTGGCCCAACACACAAACAACACACAGGCGTCGGACGTCCGGGAGTTACCGGTCGTCCGGAGACTCGCGAAGGTCCGGACGTCCGGTGGTCGTCGGACGATCGTAGATTCGGCTCGGGTGGTCTTCGGTCGGACGTCCGGTCGGGGTCGGTCATTCGGGGCGTCCGTCGTCCGGAGGGCTTCGGAAATCCGTATATTCGGCTTGGGTGTGGGTGTGGCGGTTGTCCGGAGCCTGGGAGGTGTCAGACGTCCGGTCCAGGTCGGACATCCGGCCACTGTAGCATGCGCTGGCCTGGTTTCCTTTGGCTGGTGTGACCTTCAGGGGCCGGACATCCGGGATGGGCCGGTCGTCCGGAGCCTGTAGATTCTTCCGCGGCTCTTCTTCTTCACATCCATCTTCCTCTTCTGATTCTCCTTGCTCCTTAGCTTCTTCATTGCTAACTCCTTGATATCCGACTATGCATAATGTCTCTGTTTGAGGTAGTAGCCATGTCTGATGTGCATCGAAGTGAACTTGTGACAGGAGAGATGTCACCTCGGTTTCGAGAGCTCTTGCACGTGCTTGTGTCATGGGTCCGCTAGGCACTTGGTGAGACGTTGGTAGGTCCACGGGGATGACCTTGGGATGCTCCGGATCAGTGTTTCACCCCCTCTACCTTCTTGTGATGAATTGAGTCTTGCTCTTTGAGGTTCCGTTATGTTGGATTGAGTATTGGATTTGAGAACACTTGATGTATGTCTTCCGATAGAATATCTGTGGTGACAATGGGATGTTCTATTGATTCACTTGATGTATGTTTTGGCACTCAAGTTGCAGATTCCCATGGTGACATTGGGGTAATCTATGCATAGGGGTTGATGCATGTTTTCGTCCTATGTTCTCCGATAGAAACTTTGGAGTGATTCTTTGTTGCACGTTGAGGGATTGTCATATGATTTAATTATATTATCATTGTTGAGATAACATGCACTAGTGAAAGTATGACCCTAGGCCTTGTTTCCAAGCATTGCAATACTGTTTTTGCTCAATTTTACCACTTGCTACCTTATTTTTTTTTATTGTCAGATTACAAAAACCTACATCTGTCATCCATATTACACTTGTATCACCATCTCTTCGCCAAACTAGTGCTCCTATACAATTTACGACTGTATTGGGTGTTTTGGGGTTAAAAGAGACTCTTTGTTATTTTGTTTCAGGGTTGTTTGAGAGAGACCATCTTCATCCTAAGCCTCTTGCATATTGGTAAACCTTAGGTCATGCTGATGTAGGGTAGGAACCCTAGGGGCCGATCTTTCACGAAAGGAGCGTATCACACGAAGAACACGAGGAACACGAGGGGGGAAACGAGGGAAATCACGAGGGGAAACATGAGAGAATCACTAAAACAACAAGAAATAGTTAAAACATATGCTAGATCCATGAACACAAAGGAATATACAAGATCCACGGAAAACTAAGGACAATACAAGTAGCACGATCTTCTCCGTGAGGAGGTCTTGACGGTCTTCTCTGCGAGGAGGTCTTGAATCCAAGTGGATCTTCTCCATAGAGGGGTCGCGGTCTCTCTCGTGGAGTAGATCCGATATGGAGGTGCAAAGCTTTATCTCTCAAATGAGCTATCACAACACTAACCCTAAAATGTACGTAGGAAAAGAGTATATATAGTCTAGGTGGGCGAAGGGGTACACGGGCCTCGGGCTCTTACACTGTGCGCAGACAGGGGAGGCCTAACGTTCGCGGAAGGCCGGATGTCCGGGCTGGAGGGGCCGGATGTTCGAGCTGTCGGGGGTTCTCTTATGTTCTCTATTGCAGCTTGTCCGGATATCTGGGTGTTGGGGCCGGATTTCTGGGCCGGGCCGGATGTCCGGGGCCTGTAGATGTCCAGCGGCTGGAAGGCTGCTATAGGTGATGTCTCCAACGGCCAGATGTCTGGGCCCTGGAGATGCCTTCTTCTCCTTTCGGTGTTCCTCTTCATCCGTGGATTGGCGGCTTGTCCGTCTTCACGTGCATCTTCGGGAGAGTCCTCTTGGTACCTAATCATGCACAATATCTCGGACTTAGGTAGTAGCCATGTCTCAAGAAGATCATATGTAATATCACTAAGGAGAGAAGTCACCTCGGTCTCGAGAGCTCTAGCTCTAGCTTGAGTGATGGGTCCTCTAGGCCCTTCGTGAGACGATGGTAGGTCCATGGGGATGACCGTAGGATGCTGCGCATCATCTCCCCTCCCTTGGGGAAGATCCGTCCTTGGATCGAATCCTCATCACCATGGTTGGGCGAGAGATCTTTGACGTTGAAGATGTCGCTCATGAAGTATTTGTCGCGTGGAATGTCGATCTTGTAGGCGTTGTTGTTGTAGCGTTCAACCACCTTGAAGGGTCCATCCACTCGTGGTCAATGTTTGGACTTGCGTTCGTTGGGGAAGCGGTCCTTGCAAAGGTGTAGCCACACAAGATCTCCAATGTTGAATACCATGGGGTGCTTGTTGATGTTGCGCTCGGTCGCAAGTCGTTCTAGTTGGCGCTCGATGGTGTGCCTTGTATCTTCATGCACCTTCTTGAGATGCTTCACACGTGCACTTGTGTCCATATTGATGCGCCCTTGTAGTGGTAGAGCTAGAATGTCCAAAGGGGACAATGGCTTGAATCCGTAGACGACCTCGAAGGGGGACTTGCCAGTAGTTGAGTGTCTTGCGTGGTTGTAGGAGAACTCGGCGATAGGTAGACACTCCTCCCACTCCTTGTTGTTCTTCTTTATTAGCACTCAAAGTAGAGCAGAGAGTGTGTGGTTGGTCACCTCCGTTTGGCCGTCGGTTTGAGGACGGTAAGCCGTGGAGAAGAGTAGCTTGATTCCGAGCTTGGCGCATAGGGTCTTCCAAAAGTAGCTTAGGAACTTGACGTCGTGGTCCGAGACAATCGCCTTTGGCACTCCATGTAGATGCAATATTTACCTACAAAAGATATTGGTAACATGTGAAGCATCATCTATCTTGTTGCAGGTAATGAAATGTGCCATCTTAGAGAATCGGTCCACAACAACAAATATCGAATCATTTCCATTTCGAGTTCTAGGCAATCCAAGTACAAAATCCATGCTAATGTCTTCCCATGGTTGATATGGAATTGGGAGAGGCATGTAAAGGCCATGGGATTGAGCTTTAGACTTAGCTTTGCGACATGTAGAGCATCGATTGGCGAAGCGGTTGACATCGTGAAACATATTGGGCCAATAATAGTTCTTGGAGAGCGTGGCAAAAGTCTTGTCACGTCCAAAATGTCCCTTTAGTCCTCCTCCATGAGATTCCTGCAAAAGCAACAAACGAATAGAAGACTCGGGGATGCAAAGTTTGTTAGCTCTCATAAGATATCCATTTTTGATGTAATAGCGTTCCCAAGATGTAGGCATCAAACATGGGAACACAAGGATATCAAAAGTTGGATCATGCGCATACAAGTCTTTTATGTGCTCAAAGCCTCCAATTTAAGTTGAGTAACAAGCATGCATATGCAGGAAAGTGCGTCTGCCACAACATTTTCCTTACCTTTGATGTACTTGCTGACATAAGGAAAAGACTCAATGAATTCACTCCACTTAGCATGACGCTTGTTCAACTAAGTTTGACCCTTAAGGTATTTAAGCGTTTCATGATCGGTATGGATGATAAATTCATGAGGGCGAAGATAGTGTTCCCATTCATGCAAAACTCGCACTAAAGCATATAACTCTTTGTCATAGATGGGGTAATTGAGTTGCGCTCCGGAAAGTTTCTCACTAGAGTAAGCTATGGGGCCCTTCTCCTGCGTTAAAACACCTCCTATGCCATTACCACTAGCATCGCAATGGATCTCAAAGGGCTTGTCAAAGTTTGGTAATGCAAGCACGGGAGCATGAGTAAGAAAATTCTTAATCTCATCGAAAACGGTATCTTGGGATGGTCCCCAAACAAAACGTGCATTTTTCTTGCTCAAAGCATGCAAAGGTGAAGCAATGGAGCTAAAGTCCTTCACAAATCTATGGTAGAAGCCTGCTAGACTAAGGAAGCTACGCACTTGATGCAAGTTGGTTGGTTGTGGCCAAGTTTTAATAGCATTGATCTTGGAGTCATCAACATGAACACCCTTAGAGGAAACGACAAAACCCAAGAAAACGAGCTTATCAACGCTGAAAATGCACTTTTCCATGTTAGCATAGAGACGCTCTTTTCGAAGAGTTTGCAAAATGGTTCGGACATCAGTAACATGACCTTTAAGAGATTTGCTATAAACAAGGATATCATCGAAGTACACCACCACAAACTCACCAATGTAAGGGCGAAAGACATAATTCGTAAGACGCATAAAAGTACCTGGTGCTTCCGATAGACCCATAGGCATGACTCACCACTCATACAAACCAAACATTGTTTTGAAAGCGGTTTTCCATTCATCACCCTCTTGTATGCGGATTTGATAGTAACAACTTTTAAGATCAGTTTTTGAAAAGATAGTGGCACCACTAAGTTCATCAAGCATATCATCAAGGCGTGGAATGGGATACCTATGGCGAACGGTGATAGCATTGATAGGTCGACAATCAGAGCACATGGGAAAGCTACCGTCTCGTTTTGGCAGAAGAATGACCGGAACGGCACAAGGACTCAAACTTTCTCACACATGTCCATGGTCTATGAGATGCTTTACTTGCCTTTGTATTTCTTTGCTTTCTTCAAGGTTGATGCGGTAGGGTGCTTTGGTCGGAAGAGGTGCTCCGGGGATGACGTTGATGTGGTGCTCGATGCCGCGTAGTGGATGTAGTCCCGGAGCTAGCTCGGTAGAGAAAACATCTTGGAATTCCTGCAAAAGAGAAGACAACACTAAAGGTATAGCATGAGAGGTGTTAGCTTTTGGAACGTCGTCCTTGGACAAAAGGACATAGTGTAGGACACTAGATGGGTTCTCACACACTCCTCTTACCTCCCTTTTGGTGGCAAATTGATGTAGAGCATCCTATGGGCATCACCATGTCAAGAGTCCGTTTGGCGAGTGACACGTGCGACATCTACTTCACATACACAAAGGTGAATCATCTCCTTTACACATGCTCACTTGACCCCTTCGAGGATGGTATACTCCTTGACACTTATCCTGTGTGCATGCATAGGTATTGTTGGAACTTCACGGATGACGAGGAGGAGTGCAAGCACCAAGGAACAACTACACCATCCGCGAGGGAAGCCTGGAAGCGATGACGGAAGAAGACAGAGCTGCTGACGCTATAGCGGCTGGACATCCGGCGCCTGTGCAGCCGCCTAGGAGCTGCACCAATAGCAGGCCAAGAGTTTAACGACCAGACATCCGGCAACTCAGCAACGCCAGGACATCCAGCGACCAACCCCAGAAATTCGGTGATACCTAACCAGAGAAGAACAGATTCAGCCACTGCCAGGCCGAACATCTGGCCAGTGCCCCGGACATCTGGCATCTCATGAATAGCTGGACATCCGGCCCCCAGCCCGGACATCTGGCGCCTGCCTGTACGCATGGACAGGGCCCGAGGCCCATGTACCCCCTTTCCCACTTACCCCTTCGTGGCTTATACTATAAATAGACCACCCCCTCATCCATTCTAGGGTTAGCAAAGTAGTAGCTCATTTAGAGATAAAGCTTTGCTCATCCATTACGGATCTACTCCACGAGAGAGACCGCGACCCCTCTTTGGAGAAAATCCAACTTGGATTCAAGACCCCTCACGGGAAGATTCCCTCGTGGATTCAAGACCTCCTCATGAAGATGAACCTTACCTTGTATCTTTTCCTTGGATCTTGTGTGTTTGATTGTCTAGTGGATTTGTGAATCGACTTGTTCTTGAGTGTTTCCCCTTCTGATTTCTCTCCGTTCTACCCTCATGTTCTTTGTGGGATCCGCTCCTTTCGTGAAAGATCGGGTGTATAGGGTTCCACCCTACATCATCTTGGTATCATGAGCCATGTTGATCATGATTTTGGAGCCTCCCCTCTTTGTTTTCTAGCCTAATTTTGTTGATTTCGTCCTAAATTCGAAAATTCCCAACCAAAAATAGCCCCAATTTTTTTGTGATTTGTTAGTTTAATGAAGTTTTGTTGATTTTGATCCATGGATTTGCTTGGTTTCAAGTGGATCTAGCATCTCCCTAAGTTTCCCCACTTTCCATCCACAAAATCTGTCAAATTTTGCCCCCAAAATCATCAATTTCGGCCCCAAATCGAGTTTTGAAGTCCAAATCCCGATCTGGAATCGTCAGGCCGGACATTCGGGCCTCAGGCCGGACATCCGGGCCATTGGGGCGGACATCCGGGCCCCAAGACGGACATTGGGATCCTGGAGCACCAAATCTGCATGGTTCTGGACACTGACCCCTGGATGTCCGGCCCCTGTAACTTCAGCCTTCGGTGATTCACCGTTTTGACCATCACTAATTCATCCGGAGTCCGATTTTCGCATTCTTTAGCTCGTTGAGAAGCTCTTGACATCCCCCTTCCCAAAAAAATACTACCATCACCATTTGACTCCATAAAATTTGATGTAGGGTAGAACCCTAATCGCCCGATCTTTCACGAAAGGAGCGGATCTTGCAAAGAACACGAGGAACACGAGGGGGAAAACAAGGGAAAACACAAGGGGAAAAACGAGAGGAAACACTAAACCAACACGAATAAGTCACACATGTGCTAGATCCTCGAATACATAAGAGAACATACATGATCCACAATCAACTAGGGACGATACAAGGGTAGCCGGTCTTCGCCGTGAGGAGGTCTTGATGTTCTTCTCCGCAAGGAGGTCTTGAATCCAAAGGGATCTTCTCCGTAGAGGCCGTGGTCTCTCTCTTGGAGTAGATCCGATGTGGATGAGCAATGCTCTATCTCTAAAATGAGCTAAACTAATGCTAACCCTAGAAAGTAGGACGAGGTGGAGTATATATAGTCTAGGGGGAGAAGGGGTACACGGGCCTCGACCCTTCACTATGCGCAGATAGGGGAAGCCGATGTCTGGGCATCGGATCGGATGTCCGGGCTTTCACACGAGGCCGGATGTCCGGGCTGGGGAGGCTGGATGTCCGGGCTGGAGCGGCTGGTTTGTTGCCCTCGGGTTCTGAGGGGTCCGGATTCCGGGCTAGAGGCCGGATATCCGGGGGCCCGGGAAGGGCCAGATGTCCGGGCTGGCAAGGCTGGATGTCTAGAGCCTGTAGTCTCTGGCGGCTGGGCAGCTGTGGTGGAAGAAGCTCCAGGGGCTGGACGTCCGGGGTCGTGGTCGGATGTCCGGGGCCTGGGAGGTGTACTTGACTCCTTCCGTTGGCTCTCTTCATCCGTTAACTTGGGGACTTGTACATCTTCATGTGCATATTCTGGAGGGTCCTCTTGGTACCTAATCATGTACAACAACTCGGACTTAGGTATTAGCCATGTCTCATGCATAGTGAGTGGAAGTTCAGAGAGGAGAGAGTTCACCTTATCTTCGATAGCCTTCGCTCGGGCTCTTGTCATTGGTCCAAGTGGTGTCGTCGGGGACGTAGGTAGGTCCATGGGGATGACCTTGGATGCTCCGCATCATCTCCCCTCCCTTGGGGAAGATCCGTCCTCGGATCAAATTCTTCATCACCATGGAAGGGCGAGAGGTCCTTGACATTGAAGATATCGCTCACGTTTTACTTGTCACGGGGGAGGTCGATCTTGTAAGCATTGTCGTTGTAGGTCCAAGCACCTTCAAGGGTCCGTCCGCTCGTGGTCGAAGTTTGGACTTCCGTTCTTGGGGAAAGAGGTCCTTGCGAAGGTGTAGCCACACGAGATCACCAATGTTGAAGAACATGGGGTGCTTGTTGATGTTGAGCTTGGTCGGAAGTCGTTGTACTTGGTGCTCGATAGTATGTCTTGTATCTTCATGCACCTTCTTGAGATGAGTGACACGTGCACTTGCGTCCAAATTGATGTGCTCTTCGAGTGGCAGAGGGAGAATGTCCAATGGGGACAAAGGGTTGAATCCGTAGACGACCTCGAAGGGGGACTTGCCGGTTGTTGAGTGTCTTGTGCGGTTGTAGGCGAACTCGGCGATAGGTAGACACTCCTCCCACTCCTTGATGTTCTTCTTGATGAGTACTCGAAGTAGAGTGGAGAGTGTGCGGTTGTTCATGTAACACCCCGAGACCGTTGCGCCAGGTGTCTTCCAGTTATTTACTGTTGTTGCCTTGTCTTTCGCTTGCATGTTGCATCTTGTCATGTCATCATGTGTGTTGCATCATCATGTTTTCAAAACTTGCATCCGTCTTGGTCTCCTCATTTTTTTCCGTTGTCCCTTCTGAGCCCAGACACACTTGCACGCGCCCGCGACACGTCCATAATAGTATTTTATAATTGGTCGGAAAATGTTCTCAGAATGGGTTGAAAGTTGGCATGCGGTGTTGTTATGTTGTCAGTAGACCGCCTGCCAAATTTCGTCGCATTCGGAGTCCCTTTGACACCCCAACGGATAACTATAGCGGCATTATAGTCGGTCAAACGTCAGACGTTTTCGGTCTCCGGAAACAGTTGCTGGGCTGCACTCTCTTCTCTCCCGCAACCCTCGGTCTTCTACACAGTCACTATCAGCCCACCTACGGCCCACTAAATCCACCCTCCGACCGGAACCATCGGATCACGATCGAGGCTCCAGAAGCCCCCAAAACCCCCTCAAACCCTAACTCTGCCTATAAAAGGAAACCCCTGCTTCCAAATCTGGACTTTCCTTCCCCTCCACCTCAATTTTTGCACCGCCCAATCATCAGCGCCGCCACCTCCCACCTTCTCCTTCGATTCCGGCACCCTCCACCTCCACCGTGACACTTGGCACGCCCGAATTGGCCAGCCGCCGCCTGCACCGCCGTTCCCGACCAGCAGGAGGCTTCCATGTCGCCTCCCACCACCGCGGCCCGCGGAGCTCGCGTGAGGCCCGCCCGGACGCCAATCTGGGCCCCGGGCCTGAATCTCCGCCCCGCTCGCCCGGCACCTCGCTCCACCCGACCCTGCCTCCAAGCACGCTGCCACGTTGTCCGCACACGCCGGCGACGAGCGCCACCCATCGCCGGAGACCTCTGGAAGGCTAGCCCCGCTGTCCCTCCTCTCTACTTCCTTCTCCTGCCCCCTTCGGCCTCTCTCTCTAAGCTCTCTTTCTCTCACAGGTGCCCGTCGCCGCCGCCCAGGGAGCTCGTCGTTGGCCCCGCCTTCGCCAGATCCAGCCGGGATCCACCGGATCCGGGGCCCTGCGACCCGTTCCCGGCGTCGCCACCATCGCCGGAGCTTTGTCGCGCCGCCGCCATGTTCTTCTGCCCGAGAGGCGCATGGGAGAAGAACGATGCCAGCACTCGCCCCCTCTTGCCTGCGTGGGCCACCGCATGCCCTGGCCTGGCCCAACTCCCCGCTCGGCCTCCAAGGCCCAGCAACCGGCCCGCCTTCCCTTCACCCGTTGACCGCGGCCCAGCTGCCCCTCTCATCAGATCTGGGCTTTTGGCCCATGGTGAGCTGCCCCGGTGCCCCCCCTCTCAATTGGGCTTGTCCAGTTTCGGCCCGAATCGAGTTTTTTTCCCGCGGATCAATTTGTCTATTTATCCAGAGGCTGCCAGTTTTACAGAAAAGACCTTCATGTTCATGCATATCCTAACTCACAAACAGTGCATCAGTTTAAAATGTTTTATATATGTAACTTGCTTAGAATTTCATCTCGTTTCATAATATCCAACTTTCGTCCATGTTAAAAATGTTTAAAATGTTGCTTTTTTAAATTTTCTTAAATGCCATGCTAAAATGATTTGTTTCATAGCTAAATAACCGTAGCTCCAAACTTAACAAACTTTATATGTAAATGGGGTAGAAAAATGCCTAGTTTAACTTGGTGCACTCTTCTTGCATGTCTAACAACTCTAAATATGGTTTATGGCAGAATAGTACCAAATCCATAAATTGCATATGAGGATTTTCCGGAATTGTTGTTTATTATTTCCAGCCTCATTTAAACTTGCCTAGATAGTTAGCTTCTTTATGCTTCACGTCTTTCCATGTTTAACAGCATTTAATATTGTTGGGTACATAAACGAGACCGAACTAAATAATTGATGTGGTGTTTCGTCAATATGCAACTCGTTGCATATTGAGCTCCAATTAATTTGTAGTATTGTTTGTTGCACTTCGCCATGCCATGTTCCATTAAACCGGACATGCATCATACTTGTTTGCGCATCATGCCATGGTTATGTAATGGTTGTTTACTATGCTGCTTGCTTCTTTCCGGGTTGCTTCTCTCGTTAGCTTCGGTTCCATTCTGGAGTTGTGAGGATTCGTTCAACTTTGTCCATTTTTCTTCTTCATGGACTCGTTCTTCTTCCTTGAGGGATCTCAGGCAAGATGACCATACCCTCGAAATCACTTCTATCTTTGCTTGCTAGTTGTTCGCTCCATCGCTATGTTGCGCTACCTACCACTTGTTATATCGTGCCTCCCATATTGCCATGTCAAGCCTCTAACTCACCTTCCTAGCAAACCGTTGTTTGGCTATGTTACCGCTTTTTCTCATCCCCTCTTATAGCATTGTCAGTTGCAGGTGAAGCTGAAGTTTGTTCCATGTTGGAACAAGGATATGTTGGGATATCACAATATCTGTTATTTTAATTAATGCATCTATATACTTAGTAAAGGGTGGAAGGCTCGGCCTTATGCCTGGTGTTTTGTTCCACTCTTGCCGCCCTAGTTTCCGTCATACCGGTGTTATGTTCCTTGATTTTTGCGTTCCTTATGAGGTTGGGTGTTATGGGAACCCCATGACAGTTCGCTTTGAATAAAACTCCTCCAGCAAGGCCCAACCTTGGTTTTACCATTTGCCTCACCACCACCTATACTTTTCCCTTGGGAGTCGCGCTCTCGATGGTCATCTTGATTTTAACCCCCCCGGGCCAATGCTTCTCTAAGTGTTGGTCTGAACTAGAGCCACTTGTGGTGCCACCTCGGGGAAACTTCAGGGCTGGTTTTAGCTGTACGTCGTCTTCATCCGGTGTTGCCCTGAGAACGAGATATGTGCAGCTCCTATCGGGATGTCGGCGCATCGGGCGGTCTTGGTGGTCTTGTTTTACCATTGTCGAAATGTCTTGTAACCAGGATTCCGAGTCTCATCAAGTCTTCCTGGGAGAAGAAATATCCTTCGTTGACCGTGAGAGCTTGTGATGGGCTAAGTTGGGACACCCCTGCAGGGTATAAACTTTTGAGAGTCGTGCCCGCGGTTATGTGGCAGATGTGAATTTTTTAACGTCCGATTGTAGAGAACTTGACACTTAACTTAATTAAAATGCATCAACCGCATGTGTAGAGATGATGGTCTCTTTTCGGTGGAGTCCGGGAAGTGAGCACGGTCTTGTGTTATGCTTGAACTTAAGTAGTTTCAGGATCACTTCTTGATCACTTCTACCTTCTCGACTGTTGCGTTGCTTCTCTTCTCGCTCTTATTTGCATATGTTAGCCACCATATATGCTTAGTGCTTGTTGCAGCTCCACCTCACTACCTTCTCCTACCCATAAGCTTAAATAGTCTTGATCTCGCGGGTGTGAGACTGCTGAGTCCTCGTGACTCACGGATACTTCCAAACAGTTACAGGTGCCGATGATACCAGTATAGGTGACGCAACCAAGCTCAAGTGGGAGCTTGATGAAGATCTTGGTCGTTGTTTTGTGTCTTTTTTGGTTGATCAGTAGTGGAGCCCAGTTGGGACGATCGAGGATCTAGCATTTGGGGTTGTCTTCCTTTATTTTGGTTCCGTGATCGGACCATGTTTGTAATTTGGATGATGTATGTTTAACTTCTATTCGTGTGAAGTGGCGATTGTAAGCCAACTCTTTATCCCTTTCTATTCAGTACATGGGATTGTGTGAAGATTACCCCTCTTGCGACAAACCTACCATGCGGCTATGCCTCTAAGTTGTGCCCCGACACGTGGGAGATATAGCCGCATTGTGGGTGTTATAGGTCACCTCTGTTTGGCCGTCTGTTTGAGGATGGTAAGCCGTGGAGAAGAGTAGCTTGATTCCGAGCTTGGCGCATAGGGTCTTCCAAAAGTAGCTTAGGAACTTGACGTCGCGGTCCGAGACGATCGTCTTTGGCAATCCGTGTATACGCAATATTTCCCTAGAAAAGAGGTTTGCAATATGTGAAGCATCGTCTATCTTGTTGCAAGGAATGAAATGTGCCATCTTGGAGAAACAACCCATAACAACAAATACCGAATCCTTTCCATTGCGAGTCCAAGTCAATCCAAGTACAAAATCCATGCTAATATCTTCGCACGGTTCGTATGGAATTGGTAGAGGCATGTAAAGGCCATGGGATTGAGCTTTAGACTTAGCTTTGAGACATGTAGAGCATCGGTTGGTGAAGCGGTTGACGTCACGAAACATCTTGGGCCAATAGTAGTTGTTTGAGAGCGTCGCGAACGTCTTGTCTCATCCAAAATGTCCCATTAGGCCTCCTCAATGAGATTCATGCAAAAGCAACAAACGAAGAGAAGACTCGGGGATGCAAAGCTTGTTAGATCTCACAAGATATCCATCTTTGATGTAATAGCGTTCCCAAGAGGTGTGCGTCAAACACTTGGCATAAGGAGTAGCAAAAGTAGGATCATGCTCATACAAGTCTTTTATATGCTCAAAGCCAATGACATCCAATTCAAGTTGAGTAACAAGCATGCATATGCGGGAAAGGGCGTCCGCCACAATGTTTTCCTTACCTTTAATGTACTTGATGACATAAGGAAAAGACTCAATAAATTCACTCCATTTAGCATGAAGCTTGTTCAACTTTGTTTGGCCCTTAAGATACTTGAGTGTTTCATGACCGGTATGAATGATAAAATCATGAGGGCGAACATAGTGTTCCCATTCATGCAAAACATGGACTAAAGCATATAGCTCTTTGTCATATATGGGGTAATTGAGTTGCACGCTAGAGAGTTTCTCACTAGAGTAAGCTATGGGGCGCCTCTCTTGTGTTAACACACCTCCTATGCCATTACCACTAGCATCGCAATTAATCTCAAAGGGTTTGTCAAAGTTGGGTAAAGCGAGCATGGGAGCATGAGTAAGCAAATTCTTAAGCTCATTGAAAGCGGTATCTAGGGATGGTCCCCAAACAAAAGGCGCATTCTTCTTGCTCAAAGCATGCAAGGGCGAAGCAATGGTGCTAAAATCTTTAACAAAGAGACGATATAAACCCGCAAGGGCAAGAAAGCTACGCACTTGTTGCAAATTGGTTGGTTGTGGCCAAGTCTTAATAGCATTGATCTTGGACTCATCAACATGAACACCCTTGGAAGATACAACAAAACCCCAGAAAGTGAGCTTGTCAACGCCAAAAGGCATTTCTCCGTATTACCATAGAGATGCTCTTTCGAAGAGTTTGTAAAATGGTTCGTACATGGGTGACATGCTCTTTGAGAGATTTGCTAAAAAGAAGGATATCATCGAAGTAGACCACAACAAACACACCAATGTAATGGTGAAAGACATGATTCATAAGACGCATAAAAGTACCCGGTGCTTCCGATAGACCCATCGGCATGACTAACCACTTATACAACCCAAACTTGGTTTTGAAAGCGGTTTTCCAATCATCACCTTCTTGTATGCGGATTTGATAGTAACCACTCTTAAGATCAATTTTTGAAAAGATAGTAGCACCACTATGTTCATCAAGCATATCATCAAGGCGTGGAATTGGATACCTATAGAGAACGGTGATATCATTGATAGGTCCACAATCGGAGCACCTGCGAAAGCTACCGTGTCATTTTGGCACAAGAATGATCGGGACAGCACACGGGCTCAAACTTTCACGCACATGTCCATGGTCTATGAGATGCTTTACTTGCCTTTGTATTTCTTTGGTTTCTTCAGGGTTGACGCAGTAGGGAGCTTTGTTCGGAACAGGTGCTCCGGGGATGAGGTCAATGCGGTGCTCAATGCCTCGTAGTGGAGGTATTCCCGGAGGTAGCTCGTCCTGGAAAACATCTCGAAATTCCTGCAAAAGAGAAGACAACACTAGAGGAAGAGTGTGAGAGGTGTTAGCTTGTGGTTCATTGTCCTTGCACAAAAGGACGTAGTGTAGGACACTAGATGGGTTCTCACACACTCCTCTTATCTCACTTTTGTGGCAAATAGGTCTAAGTTCTTCTTTTCGCTCATCGTGGAGGTGCTCGATTTGGGCTTGTGGCGCTCACTCTCTTTTTGGTGGCTCGCTCTCTCACTATGATCTCCACGATGGGTGGCTTGCTTGTCGTCGACAACTTGGCTTGGCGACATGGGACGAAGTACGTACTCCTTTCCCTTCATCTTGAAGACGTAGTGGTTCGTTCGACCGTTGTGGACGACTGCTCTATCAAATTGCCATGGGCGTCCAAGGAGAAGGTGGCAAACGGTCATTGGGACGACGTCGCACTCTAAGGTGTCTTCGTAGGCACCAATTTTGAAGGAGACTTGTACTCGATGCTCGACTTGGATAGTGCCAGAGTCACTAAGCCATTGCACTTTGTATGGATGTGGGTGCTTCGTCTTGGGAAATTGGAGCTTGGAGCAAAGTTATTCACTTGCGAGATTATGATAACTCCCTCCATTGATGATGACCTTGACGGAGCGTCCATTGATGCTGGCCTCGGTGTGGAATATGTAGCATCTTTAGTCTTCTTCTTGGTGATGTTGGAGAGTCAAGACCTTGGAGACAACAAGAGCGGGACTTGAATCTTCATCGCAAAAGACTTGTTCCTCTTCATTGTTCACTTGCCGGTGCATGGCAACGTGTTCAAGAGCGTCCATTTGTCCTTCACTCATTGAGTAGTAAGTTCCGTCGTCGTTGAGGATTATGGTCCGCTTGTTGGTGCACTCATAGGACTTGTGGCCTCGGCCTCCACATGTGAAGCATTTGAAGGAACTTGTCTTGACGGTCTCATCGGTTGGGGTTGATGATGATGAATCTCTCGGCTTGAAGTTGCTCGTTGTAGGAGGATGACTTGGAGTTGACGAAGCTTTCTTGGACCTCGACTTGTCGACATTGCTTGTAGAAGGCTTGGTAGACGGTGTTGGAGTCATTGAAGCTTTGTTGTTGGAGAAGCCGTAGGACTTGGATGAGAACTTGACATACTTGAAATCGTCTTGCACTCGACATTCCGCCGTTGTAGCTTGATGCACGGTGTCGCATAGAGGATTGAGGTTCGCTTGAAGATCGTTGCGTGCGGTACGACGAAGAGTGTTTGATGTCGGTGTACTTGATCCAGAGAGGGTGAAGTCGGAGTGGCGAGTTAAACGGCTCCTTCTTGAAGAGGACGAACTGGAAGAAGAGCGGTTGAACAACAAAGCATGAATCTCGTCTATTCTTGCATCATTCTCTTGCTTGTGGTTGTCGAGCTTGTGGTCGAAGTAATCCCTTGCTTGTTAGCATAGACGCGCGCGCTCTTCCTCTTCATGTTGGCATTGTCGTTGCCGTTCTCGTGCTAGCGCAAAAGCCTCTTGGGTTTGACGTTGTCGGTGTTCTTGAGAGTTGGTGTCACGTAGATTATTGAGGCTTTCTTGACGATCGTTGCGCGCGGCACGGCGAAGAGTGTTTGATGTCGGTGTACTTGAGCCGGAGAGGGTGAAGCCGGAATGTCGAATTGAGCGGGTCCTTCTTGAAGAGGACGAAGTGGAAGAAGAGCGGTTGAGCAACAAAGCGTGAATCACGTCCATTCTTGCATCGTTCTCTTGCTTGTGATCGTCGAGCTTTTGGTCGAAGTAGTCCCTTGTACGTTGGTCGGAGAGTCGCAAGTCGGCGGCGAGGTTGTCGATGCGTTCACTCATTACTTGTTGCTTTTGATGCAAAGCACGTTGTGCATGAAAGAGGTGGCTCTTGGTGACGTAGGAGTTCATGTCGTCGTCATGCTCAATGAAGAGTGGGTTGGTAGAAGTACTTGGCCTATCCATCATTCCAAGAGAAAAATGTGAGTGGTAGAAAGAGAAGAACGAATACGAAATGTACCTTGACCGAAGTTGAAAGTGGATCAATGATCACTCCAATGTGGACAAGGAAATAGCACAATCGGTACCAATTCTTGTCGGTTTCTCACACTTACACAAGTAAAAGCTTATGGTGGAGCTTGGTTAGGATGGTGGCACAAAATTTGATGGAATTGTAAGTGAGCTTCAATAATGTTGGTAAAGATTCGCAAGATTGCAATGCAACAAGTAGACCAAGAAATTTCATGTACATGGAAACACACAAGCAAAAACATAAGTGGGGTTGGGAAACCAAGGATGAGCCAAAATGTGGAATCCACAAAAATGCTCTTGTTGCACAACACTAGAGAGACGCTAGCATGATTGCACAATAGGCGGATACAAAGACTTGTGCACAACCTACTAAGCAAAAATGCAACGACTTCTATCCCAAGTATGCTCTATGCAAGGTGTTTCTATGCGATGATCCAAGATGATCGAGTATGACAATCTTAATGTTGTATGATGCTATGGTTCTTGCTTAAAAGATTTTTTCTTATCTTTTTCTTTTGCTTGAAATCTTGTTTGAGCTCTTTTCTCATGCAATTCTTGACGTACCAAGATATCAATTGTGTATGCGATGACAACCTTGTGACACGAGAGATGATACCAAGATATGCAACAATGATGTATATATGCTATGGTAAGTATGATGACTAATGAACACAAGTCTCGTTGCCGGCAATACTCAATGGCTAGTCTCGATGGGTAAGCAATGCAAAGGAGTAAGGCTATGATGGATATCAATTTAATGACAAGAGTGATATGTCCAATACCAAAGTGAGGTTACCGTTTCGTTGGTTCCTCGTCCGTACGCAAGAAACGAATGATGGTGATCAAACAGGTGGCACGAATACCAAGATGTAGTCGAGGTGGTCGTTGTTGATGACGCGCCCGTGGCGAAGATGAGCGGCGGTGATGTTGATGTTGAACCATACCTAAATAGCTAAAACGCAAGTAGGACATGGAACCGCAACTCAAATTCTCAAAGCAGACCAAAATTGTTGGAGTTGTGAGTGGTAAGTTGTGGTTGTGTATGTGGTATATGGTGGTGCTATGCGGAAGTGATGGAGGTATGTGGAAGTATATGTGGGAAACGGAACAAAATTTGGTGAAAAATGGGTGGAAAACGGGCAGTGCAGAGGAAGTGGTGCTGCCAGGGGCCGGATGTTCGGGCTTGATGGCTGGATGTCCGGGGTGCGGGATGTCCGGGCTTGTCGGGCTGGATATCTGGGCTCTGGATCCGTGGACGTAGGTAGGTGCATGGGGATGACCTTGGTATGCTCCGCATGAAATTTTTTGGAACTTTGGCATCTTTGCCTAGGGCTTCCACCGTAACTTCTGCAAAACCACCATAGCCTTCCGCAACCTAACCCTTTTTGTCCCTTATTGCATTTGAGGTTGTTTGAGTTGTGATTTGAGTCTCGTAAGGTGTTTAGGCTATGTAGGGACGATTTCTTCTTCATCAACCACCACCACGACCATAACTTCCGCATAGGCTTCCCCACCATATACTTCCACCACCCCAACTTAACCCAATTTTGTTTGTGTTGTGAGTTGTGTCTCCTAAGGTGTTTCGGCTACTTAGGGACCGTGCTTCCAATTGTTTATAGTCCACCACCTTACCCTCCGTTTACGCATTGCGTAATCCACAACCCATCATTGCCATTCCGCAATTCTATTGAGTTTCACAAAACCACCACCACATCCTGCTACCACCATTTGACATTTGCCTTTGAGATTTTGAGTTTGCGGTTTTCCCGTTTCCTAAGGTGTTTCGGCTACTTAGGGATGAGTCTCCATCATCTTGGTATTTACATCAAGAACACCATCACTCATCATCACCGCAGACAGTAACCTCCATATCATCTTGGTATCGTGGTATCCCTCCATTGTATATTCCCATGCCATTGCATTGATACCCCCTAGCTCATTTTGCGTCACTCGCCTATTGATGCTAGCCATTTGAGTATTGCTGGCAACGTTACTTGTGCACATCAGTGATCTACACTATACAATGCAGACATACCATATCATATTGGTATCATATCATCCCTTGTGTCACAAGATTGTTCCTGTATATACCCAATTGCTATCTTGGTTTGTGCATTTCGCATTGTCGGCATATACAAAAAAAAGAATAAGCTTTTAAGCAAAGAAAAAGAGAGAGCAAAGAAGCTTCTAAGCAATAGCCATAGCATCATAACACATTGCATATAAGATTTTCATATCCGATCATCTTGGATCATAGCACCGGAACATCATACATATATAGCATACTTGGGATAGAAGTCGTTGCATTTTTGTCTCCTATAGGTTGTGCACAAGTGTCGTATCCGCCTATTGAGAAATTATGCTAGCGTCTCTCTAGAGTTGTGCAACAAGAGCATTTTCTGTGGATTCCACATTTTGAGCTCATTCCTTGGTTGCACGACACCATTTATCTATCCCTTTGTGTGTTTCCGTGTGCCACATGTTGCTATTGGTCTATGATGTAGGGTGAAACCCTAATCGGCCGATCTTTCATGAAAGGAGCGGATCTCACGAAGAACACAAGGAACACGAGGGGGAAAACGAGGGAAAACACAAGGGGAAACACAACAGGAAACACTAAACCAACACAAATAAGTCACACATGTGCTAGATCCTCGAGTACATAAGGAAAGGTACACGATCCACGGACAACTAAGGATGATACAAGGGTAGCCGGTCTTCTCCGTGAGGAGGGCTTGAATCTCTGAGGAGAAGGTATCCAAGTGGATGAGCAAAGCTCTCACACAAAATATGAGCTAATCCTTTGCTAACCCTAAAATGTAGGTAGGAGAAGAGTATATATAGTCTAAGGGGCGAAAGGGTACACGGGCCTCGGCCCAAGTCGCTGCGCGCAGGCAGGGCCGGAACTTCCGGGCGCCGGAGGTTCCGGGCCAGGTTCCGGGGAGGGTCCAGCCTAACCAGAGAGTTTGCATGGGTGTAGCCGGGTTGGCGTACAGGGGTCGGAAGGTCTGGGCGGGCCGGAAGGTCCGAGCTAACCAGAGAGTTGGCACGCCCGGGTTGGTTGTAGATGTTGGAGGCCGGAAGCTCCGAGGGCTGGAAAGTCTGGGCTCTGGCCGGAAGTTCCGGGCTTTCCAGAGAGTTGACATCGGTCTCTTCTTCTTCGGCTCCATCTTCTTCTTCTGATTCTCCTTGCTCCTTAGCTTCTTGATGTAGGGTAGGAACCCTAGGGGCCGATCTTTCATGATAACAGCAGATCCCGCGATGAACATGAAGAATACGAGGAGGGAAACAAGGGCAATCATGGGGAAACACAAGAGAAAAACTAAACCAACAAGAACAAGTTACACATGTGCTAGATCCTAGAATACATAGGGTTCACACGGTACACGATCAACCAAGGACGATACAAGGGTAACGGTCTTCTCCGTGAGGAGGTCTTGATGTTCTTCCCTAAGGAGGGGTCTTGAATCGGCTTGGGGGATCTTCTCCGGTGGAGGCTCGAATCTCTGAACAGAAGGTAACCAAGTGGATGAGCAGAGCTCTCACACAAAATATGATCTAATCCTTTGCTAACCCTACAAAGTTGGGCGAGGTGGAGTATATATAGTCTAGGGGGGGAGAAGGGATACATGGGCCTCGGCCCTTCACTGTGCGCAGACAGGGAAGGCCGGATGTCCAGGCTGGTCGAGCCGGATGTCTGGGCTTTCAGGCGACGCCGGATGTCCGGGCTGGGGAGGCCGGATGTCCGGGCTGGAGAGGTGGCATTTGTTGCTCTCGGGTTCGGAGCGGCCAGATTTCCAGGCTGGCGGCCGGATGTCCGGGGGCTCGGGAGAGGCCGGATGTCCGGGCTGTCGCGGCCGGATGTCCGGGGCCTGTAGCTTCTGGCGGCTGTGCTGCTGTAGTGGACGACGCTCCAGGGGCCGGATGTCCGAGGTCATGGCCGGATGTCCGGGGCCTGGGAGATGTTCTGGGCTCCTTCCGTTGGTTCTCCTCATCTGTGGACTTGGGGACTTGTACATATTCATGCGCATGTTCGGGAGGGCCCTCTTGGTGCCTAATCATGCACAACACCTCGGACTTAGGTAGTAGCCATGTCTCATGCATAGAAAGTGGAAGTTCAGAGAGGAGAGAGTTCACCTTATCTTCGATAGCCTTGGCTCGGGCTCGTTTCATTGGTCCAAGTGGTGTCGTTGGAGGTGTAGGTGCGTCCATGGGGATGATCTTGGGATGCTCTGCATCATCTACCCTCCCTTGGGGAAGATCCGTCCTCGGATCGAAATCCTCATCACCATGGTTGGCCGAGAGATCTTTGATGTTGAAGATGTCGCTCACGGAGTACTTGTCACGAGGGATGTTGATCTTATACGCGTTGTTGTTGTAGCTTGCAAGCACCTTAAATGCCCCATCTGCGCGTGGTCGAAGTTTGGACTTGCATTCTTGGGGAAAGCGGTCCTTGCAAAGGTATGGCCACACGAGGTCTTCAATGTTGAATATCATAGGGTGCTTGTTGATGTTGAGCTTGGTCACAAGGCGTTGTACTTGGCGCTCGATGGTGTTTCTTGTATCTTCATGCAGCTTCTTGAGATGGGTCGCTCGTGCACTTGCGTCCAAATTGATGTTCTCTTGGAGTGGTAGAGTGAGAATATCCAATGGTTACAAAGGGTTGAATCCGTAGACGACCTCGAAGGGGGACTTGTCGGTTGTTGAGTGTCTTGCGCGGTTGTAGGCAACCTCGGCGATAGGTAGGCACTCCTCCCACTCTTTGATGCTCTTCTTGATGAGTACTCGAAGTAGAGTGGAGAGTGTGAGGTTGGTAACTTCCATTTGGCCGTCGGTTTGAGGATGGTAAGCCGTGGAGAAGAGTAGGTTGATTCCGAGCTTGGTGCATATGGTCTACCAAAAGTAGCTAAGGAACTTGACGTCGCGGTCTGAGACGATAGTCTTTGGCAGTCCATGTAGACGCACTATTTCCCTACAAAAGAGATTAGCAACATGTGAGGCATCATCTATCTTGTTGCAAGGAATGAAATGTGCCACTTTAGAGAAATGGTCCACAACGACAAATATTGAATCTTTCCCATTTCGAGTCCTAGGCAAACCAAGCACAAAGTCCATGCTAATATCTTCCCATGGATGGTATGGAATTGGTAGATGCATATAGAAGCCATGAGATTGAGCTTTGGACTTAGCTTTGTGACATGTAGAGCATCGATTGGTGAAACGATTGACGTCCCGAAACATCTTGGGCCAAAAGTAGTTCTTCGAGAGCGTGGCGAACGTCTTGTCTCATCTGAAATGTCCCAATAAGCCTCCTCCATGAGATTCCTGCAAAAGCAACAAGTGAAGAGAAGACTGGGGGATGCAAAGTTTGTTAGCTCGCATGAGATATTCATCTTTTATTTAATAGCATTCCCAAGATGTATGCGACAAACACTTGGCATAAGGAGTAGCAAAAGTTGCATCATGCTCGTACAAGTCTTTGATATGCTCGAAGCCAATGACATCTAACTCAAGTTGTGTAACAAGCATGCATATGCGGGAAAGAGCATCCGCTACGATGTTTTCTTTACCCTTGATGTACTTGATGACATAAGGAAAAGACTCAATAAATTCACTCCATTTAGCGTGATGCTTGTTCAACTTGGTTTGACCCTTAAGATACTTGAGAATCTCATGATCGGTATGAATGATAACCTCATCGGGACAAAGGTTAATTTTCCCATTCATGCAAAACGCGGACTAAAGCATATAGCTCTTTGTCATAGATGGGGTAATTGATATGCGCTCCGGAAAGTTTCTCACTAAAGTAAGCTATGGGGCGCTTTTCTTGCGTTAACACACCTCCTATGCCATTACCACTAGCATCACAATGAATCTCAAAAGGCTTGTCGAAGTTTGGTAAAGCAAGCACGGGAGCATGAGTAAGCAAATTCTTAAGCTCATTGAATGCGGTATCTTGGGATGGTCCCCGAACAAAAGGCACATTCTTCTTGCTCAAAGCATGCAAAGGCGAAGCAATGGTGCTAAAATCCTTCACAAAGAGACGATAGAAACCCGCAAGGCCAAGAAAACTACGCACTTGATGCAAGTTGGTTAGTTGTGGCCAAGTCTTAATAGCATTGATCTTGGACTCGTCAACATGAACACCCTTAGAGGAAACAAAAAAACCAAAGAAAACGAGCTTATCAACACCAAAAAGGCATTTCTCCATATTAGCATAGAGGCACTCTTTTCTAAGAGTTTGCAAAACGGTGCATACATGGGTGACATGCTCTTTGATAGATTTGCTAAACACAAGAATGTCGTCATAGTAAACCACAACAAATATACCAATGTAAGGGCAAAAGACATGATTCATAAGGCGCATAAAAGTGCCCGGTGCTTCCGAAAGACCCATAGGCATGACTAGCCACTCATACAAGCCAAACTTGGTTTTGAACGCGGTTTTCCATTCATCACCCTCTTGTATGCGGATTTGATAGTAACCACTCTTAAGAATTTTTTTAGAAAAGATAGTGGCACCACTAAGCTCATCAAGCATATCATCGAGGCGTGGAATGGGATACCTATAGCGAACGGTTATAGCATTGATAGATCTACAATCGGAGCACATGTGAAAGCTACCATAACGTTTTGGCACAAGAATGACCGGGATGGCACAAGGGCTCAAATTTTCACGCACATGTCCATGGTCTATGAGATGCTTCACTTGCCTTTGTATTTCTTTGGTTTCTTCGGGGTTGACGCGGTAGGGAGCTTTGTTCGGAAGCGGTGCTCCGGGGATGAGGTCGATGCGGTGCTCAATGCCTCGTAGCGGGGGTAGTCCCGGAGGTAGCTCGTCGGGGAAAACATCGTGAAATTCATGGAAAATAGAATACAACACTAGAGGAAGAGTGTGAGAAGTGTTAGTTAGTGGTGCATTGTCCTTGCACACGAGGACATAGTGTAGGACACTAGATGGGTTCTCACACACTCCTCTTATCTCACTTTTGGTGGCAAATAGGACTAGGTTCTTCTTCTCGCTCATCGTGGAGATGTTCGATTTGGGCTTGTGGCACTCACTCTCATTATGGTGGCTCGCTCTCTCCACTATGATCTCCACGATGGGTGGCTTGCTTGTCGGCTATCACTTGACTTGGCGACATTGGACTTGTGGCACTCACTCTCATCTTGAAGATGTAGTGGTTCGTTCGGCCGTTGTGGACGACTCCTCTATCGAATTGCCATGGTCATCCAAGGAGAAGATGACAAACGGTCATTGGAACGACGTCACACTCCAAGGTGTCTTCGTAGGCGCTGATTTTGAAGGAGACTTGTACTCGGTGCTCGACTTGGATGGCGCTAGAGTCACTAATCCCTTGCACTTTGTATGGATGTGGATTCTTGGTGTGGAATGTGTGGCATCATTGGTCTTCTTCTTGGTGATGTTCGAGAGTCAAAACCTTGGAGACAACAAGGGCGGGACTTGAATCTTCATCGCAAAGACTTGTTCTTCTTCATTGTTCACTTGGCGGTGCATGGCGACTTGCACAAGGGCTTCCATTTCGCCGTCACTCATGGAGTCATAAGTGCCATCATCGTTGAAGACCATGGTTCGCTTGTTGGTGCAATCATAGGATTTCTGGGCTCGGCCTCCGCATGTGAAGCATTTGAAGGAACTTATCTTGACGGTCTCATCGGTTGGGGTTGATGATGATGAGGCTCTCGGCTTGAAGTTGCTCGTTGTAGGAGGATGACTTGGAGTTGACGAAGCTTTCTTGGACCTCGACTTGTCGATGTTGCTTGTAGAAGGCTCGGTAGACGGTGTTGGAGTCGTTGAAGCTTTGTTGTTGGAGAAGCCGTAGGACTTGGATGAGAACTTGGCATACTTGAAATCATCTTTCACTTGGTGTTCCGCTTTGGTAGCTTGGTGCACTAGCTCGATGAGATTTCAGTATGGTTGGAAGTCGGCGATCTTCTAGATGGGATGATTGAGTCCATTCAAGAAACGTGCCATAGTTTTCACATCATCTTCCGTGACATTGGCTCGTATCATTGCAATCTCCATCTCCTTGTAGTACACTTCAACGCTCTTTGTTCCTTGCTTGAGTAGTTTGAGTTTCTTGAAGAGGTCAAGGTTGTAATAGGTAGGTATGAAGCGTGCTCTCATTACATCCTTCATTTGCGACCAAGTAGTGATGGGTGGTTCACCTTGTGCCTCTCGGCGCTCGATAACTTGTTCCCACCAAATGAGCACATAGTCTTGGAACTCAAGGGATGTCATCACGATCTTCTTCTCTTCATCATAATTGTGCAAATGGAAGATCTTGTCAACTTTCAATGCCCATGAAAGGTAGTCTTCGGGATCGTTGCTTCCGTTGAACTTGGGCATGGTGAACTTGAGCTTGCCATAGCGTTGCTCTTCATTGTGTTGGGGTCGGGGATGATGATGCCCATGTTGTTGATGATTGTTCAACTCGTGGTGCTCCTGGCGCGGAGGGTTGTCATCCTCATGTTTCTCTTGTCGTGGAGGATCTCCATTGTCTTCAAGATCTTGAGGAACTTGTTGTTCTTGACATGCTTGTGGAGGAGCCTGTCGAGCTCGAGGAGGGACTTGACGGTGCACGCGAGCTTGATAAATCCTCTCACGGACATCTTCGCGAAGTGCTTCGGCATGTTCACGAGCTTGTCGGCATCGGTCAGCTACGGCTCGACTTGAATCACATAGAGGTTGTTGTGCCTCAAGTGCTTCAGCGTCACGGAGTTGTTGTTCTTGACGTTGTGCCTTGGCATCTTGAGCATTTTGGTGTAGACATGCTCTCTCTTCCTCTTCATGTTGTTGTTGTCGTTGCCATTCTCGAGCTAGCGCAAAGGCCTCTTGAGTTTGACGTTGACGGCGCTCTTGAGAGTCGGTGTCGCATAGAGAATTGAGGCTTGCTGGACGATCGTTGCACGTGGCTCGACAAAGAGTGTTCAATGTCGGTGTACTTGAGCCGGAGAGGGTGAAGTCGGAGTGGCGGCTTGAACGGCTCCTTCTTGAAGTGGAAGAAGAGCGGTTGAGCAACAAAGCGCGAATCTCGTCCATCCTTGCGTCATTCTCTTGCTTGTGATCGTTGAGCTTGTGGTTGAAGTAGTCCCTTGTACGTTGCTCAGAAAGTCGCAAGTCGAGCGCAAGGTTGTCGATGCGTTCACTCATGGCTTGTTGCTCTTGATGCAAAGCGCGTTGTGCACCAAAGAGGTAACTCTTGGTGACGAAGGTGTTCATGTCGTCATCTTGCTCCATGAAGAGTGGGTTGGTAGAAATACTTGGCCTATCCATCATTCCAAGACAAATGTGAGTGGTAGAAAGAGAGGAACCCTAGGGGTCGATCTTTCACGATAGGAGCGGATCCCGCGATGAACACGAAGAACACGAGGAGGGAAACGAGGGAAATCACGGGGGAAACACAAGAGAAGCACTAAACCAACAAGAACAAGTTACACATGTGCTAGATCCTCGAATACAAAGGGTTCACACAGTACACGATCAACCAAGGACGATACAAGGGTAACGGTCTTCTCCGTGAGGAGGTATTGATGTTCTTCCCTAAAGAGGGGTCTTGAATCCGCTTGGGGGATCTTCTCCGGTGGAGGCTCGAATCTCCGAGGAGAAGGTAAACAAGTGGATGAGCAAAGGTCTCACACAAAATATGTGCTAATCCTTTGCTAACCCTAGAAAGTTGGGAGAGGTGGAGTATATATAGTATAGGGGGGAGAAGGGATACACGGGACTCGGCCCTTCACTGTGCGCAGACAGGGGAGGCCGGATGTCCGGGATGGTCGGGCCGGATGTCCGGGCTTTCAGGCGACGCCGGATGTCCGGGCTGGAGTGGTGGCATTTGTTGCTCTCGGGTTCGGAGGGGCCGGGTTTCCGGGTTGGCGGCCCGATGTCCGGGGGCTCGGGAGAGGCCGGATGTCCGGGCTGTCACGGCTGGATGTTCGGGGCCTGTAGCTTATAGCGGCTATGCTGCTGTAGTGGACGATGCTCCAGGGGCCGGATGTCCGGGGTCATGGCTGGATGTCCGGGGCCTGGGAGATGTTCTTGGCTCCTTCCATTGGTTCTCCTCATCCACGTACTTGGGGACTTGTACATCTTCATGCGCATCTTCAGGAGGGCCCTCTTGGTGCCTAATCATGCACAACACCTCAGACTTAGGTAGTAGCCATGTCTCATGCATAGAAAGTGAAAGTTTGGAGAGGTGTGAGTTCACCTTATCTTCGATAGCCTTGGCTCGGGCTATTGTCATTGGTCCAAGTGATGTCGTTGGAGGTGTAGGTGCGTCCATGGGGATGATCTTGGGATGCTCTGCATCACTTCTTCATGGCTAACTCCTTGGTACCCGAGTATGCATAATGTCTCCATTTGAGGTAGTAGCCATGCCTCATATGAATAGAAGTGAATTTTTGAGAGGAGAGATGTCACCTCGGTTTCGAGAGCTCTTGCACGTGCTCGTGTCATGGGTCTGCTAGGCACTTGGTGAGACGATGGTGGGTCCATGGGGCTAACCTTGGGGTGCTCCGCATCATCTCCCCTCCCTTGGGGAAGATCCATCCTCGAATGAAATTCTTCATCACCATGGTAGGGAGAGAGATCTTTGATGTTGAAGATGTCGCTCACGGAGTACTTGTCGCGTGTAATGTCGATCTTGTATGCGTTGTTGTTGTAGCGTGCAAGCACCTTGAACGGTCCATATGCTCTTGGTTGAAGTTTGGACTTGCATTCTTGGGGAAAGCGGTCCTTGCGAAGGTGTAGCCACACAAGATCTCCAATGTTGAATACCATAGGGTGCTTGTCGATGTTGAGCTTGGTCGCAAGTCGTTGTACTTGGCGCTGGATGGTATGCCTTGTGTCTTCATGCACCTTCTTGAGATGAGTCACACATGCACTTGCGTCCAAATTTATTCGCTCTTGGAGTGGTAGAGGGAGGATGTCCAATGGTGACAATGGGTTGAATCCATAGACGACCTCGAAGGGAGACTTCTCGGTTGTTGAGTGTCTTGCTCGGTTGTAGGCGAATTCGGCGATAGGTAAGCACTCCTCCCACTCCTTGATGTTCTTCTTGATGAGTACTCGAAGTAGAGCGGAGAGTGTGCACTTGGTCACCTCTGTTTGGCCGTCGGTTTTTGGATGATACGCCAGGGAGAATAGTAGCTTGATTCTGAGCTTGGCGCATAAGGTCTTCCAAAAGTAGCTAAGGAACTTGACGTCGCGGTCCGAGACGATCATCTTTGGAACACCATGTAGACGCAATATTTCCCTACAAAAGAGATTAGCAACATGTGAATCATCGTTTATCTTGTTGCAAGGGATGAAATGTGCCATCTTAGAGAAACGTCCACAACGACAAATACCGAATCCGTTCCATTTCTAGTCCTAGGCAATCCAGGTACAAAATCCATGCTAATGTCTTCCCATGGTTGATATGGAATTGGGAGAGGCATGTAAAGGCCATGGGATTGTGCTTTAGACTTAGCTTTCGACATTTAGAGCATCGGTTGGTGAAGCGGTTGACATCGCGAAACATATTGGGCCATAAATAGTTCTTGGAGAGCGTTGCAAAAGTCTTGTCGCGTCCAAAATTTCCCATTAAGCCTCCTCCATGAGATTCCTGCAAAAGCAACAAACAAAGAGAAGACTCAAGGATTCAAAGCTTGTTAGCTCTCATAAGATATCCATCTATGATGTAATAGCGTTCCCAAGAGGTGTGCGTCAAACACTTGGCATAAGGAGTAGGAAAAGTAGGATCATGCTCATATAAGTCTTTTATATGCCCAAATCCAATGATATCCAATTCAAGTTGAGTAACAAGCATGCATAAGTGGGAAAGGGCATCCGCCACAATGTTTTCCTTACCTTTAATGTAATTGATGACATAAGGAAAAGACTCAATTAATTCACTCCATTTAGCATGACGCTTGTTCAACTCGGTTTCGCCCTTAAGGTACTTGAGAGTTTCGTGAATGGTATGAATGATAAATTCATGAGGGCGAAGATAGTTCTCCCATTCATACAAAACACGGACTAAAGCATATAGCTCTTTGTCATAGATGGGGTAATTGAGTTGCGCTCTGGAAAGTTTCTCACTAAAGTAAGTTATGGGGTGCATCTCTTGCGTTAACACACCTCCTATGCCATTACCACTAGCATCGCAATGGATCTCAAAGGGTTTGTCAAAGCTGGGTAATGCAAGCACGGGAGCATGAGTAAGCAAATTCTTAAGCTCATTGAAATCTGTATCTTGGTATGGTCCCAAAATAAAAGGCGCATTCTTCTTGCTCAAAGCATGCAAAGCCGAAGCAATGGTGCTAAAATCTTTCACAAAGCGACAATAGAAACCCGCAAGGCCAATAAAACTACGCACTTGAAGCAAGTTGGTTCTTTGCGGCCAAGTATTAATAGCAATGATCTTGGACTCATCAACATGAACACCCTTAGAGGACACAACAAAACCCAAGAAAACGAGCTTGTCAACGCCAAAAAGGCATTTCTACATATTAGCATAGAGGTGCTCTTGTTGAAGAGTGTGTAAAATGGTTCGGACATGGGTGACATGCTTTTTGAGAGAGTTGCAAAAAACAAGGATTTCATCAAAGTAGACCACAACAAACACGCCAATGTAAGGGCGAAAGACATGATTCATAAGACGCATAAAAGTACCCGATGCTTGCGATAGACCCATAGGCATGACTAGCCATTCATACAACCCAAACTTGGTTTTGAAAGCGGTTTTCCATTCATCACCCTCTTGTATGCGGATTTCATAGTAACCACTCTTAAGATCAATTTTTGAAAAGATAGTGGCACACTAAGTTCATCAAGCATGTCATCAAGGCGTGGAATGGGATACCTATAGCAAACGGCCATAGAATTGATACGTCTACAATCGGAGCACATGCAAAAGGTACCGTCTCGTTTTGGCATAAGAATGACCAGGACGACACAAGGGCTCAAACATTCACGCACATGTCCATGGTCTATGAGATGCTTTACTTGCCTTTGTATTTCTTTGGTTTCTTCGGGGTTGATGCGTAGGGAGCTTCGTTCAGAAGCGGTGCTCCGGGGAAGAGGTTGATGCGGTGCTCGATGCCTCGTAGTGGAGGTAGTCCCGAAGGTAGCTCGTCGGGGAAAACATCTCGAAATTCCTGCAAAAGAGAAGACAACACTAGAGGAAGAGTGTGAGAGGTGTTAGTTTGTGGTTCATTGTCCTTGCACAAAAGGACATAGTGTAGGACACTAGATGGGTTCTCAAACACTCCTCTTATCTCACTTTTAGTGGCAAATAGGACTACGTTCTTCCTTTCTCACATCATGGAGGCGCTTGATTTGGGCTTGTGGCGCTCACTCTCTTTTTGGTGGCTTGCTCTCTCACTATTATCTCCATGATGGGTGGCTTGCTTGTCGGAAACAACTTGGCTTGGGGACATGGGATGAAGTACGTACTCCTTGCCCTTCATCTTGAAGATGTAGTGGTTTGTTCGGCCGTTGTGGATGACTCCTCTATCAAATTGCCATGGGCGTCCAAGGAGAAGGTGGCAATGGTCATTGGAACGATGTCGCACTCTAAGGTGTCTTCGTAGGCGCCAATTTTGAAGGAGACTTGTACTCGATGCTCGACTTGGATAGTGCCAGAGTCTCTAAGCCATTGCACTTTGTATGGATGTGGGTGCTTCGTCTTGTGCAATTGGAGCTTGGAGCAAAGTTCTTCACTTGCGAGATTATGACAACTCCCTCCATAGATGATAACCTTGATGGAGCGTGCATTGATGCCGGCCTTGGTGTGGAATATGTGGGTCACATCCCTGGTCCTGTTATGCACTAGGCTAGACCTCATGTGAGCATCATATTTTAATTCAAATGAAATTTGAATTGAGGAATTTTCAAAGCCCCAGAAACCTTCTAAAAATGATCAACATTAAAATCTCCTCAAAGAAGTCCAAGAAAATGTTCCTCTTAGTCTCTGAAAATATTGCAAGGAGGTAGAACTCAAAAACAATATTTTTGGTATCTCAGAGTTAATTATTTTGGGCCTTTGAATTAAATAAATAGCTATTTGCATTGGATATATATATTATATATAAATAATATATGTCCAATAATTACTGGAACATTTTATGTGGTTTGGTATATTTTAGTTCTAGCCACATAATTATTTTCAGGATTTTATAAAATGGTTTAGTATTTTTACTAAACCAAAACAAAGCAGAACAAAATAGAAAACAATAAATAAAAGCAGAGAGAGAGAGAACTTACCTCAGCTTACCTGGCAGCCCACCCGCAGCCCAACAGCTGGCCAGCCCATCTGGCCGGCCCAGCCCACCTCCTCCCCCTTGTCATCTTCCTCCTCAGCCAGGAGGACGAACAGGTGCGTGGCGGGCGCCGACGCTGCCCCGGCCACCTCCTGCTTCCCCTGGCCACCTCCTGCTTCCTCCTCGACGCCCCGGTGATGCCACGCGCCTCCCCGACCCCCCTCTCACTTCCCCTCTCCCTCTGGACCGCTCCCCCTCCTCTGGCTCTCTCTTTCCCTCTCTTCCTGTGATCCCCGAGCGCACCGCAGCACGCCGCCAAGCACCACCGCGGCCACCGCCTTCCCCTCGCCTCTCCGACGCGCCCCCGAGCTCCGCCGTGACGTCCCCGTCCCTACCATGGAGCCACAAGACGCCGGACGCCCTGGAGCGCCGTCACCGATGCCATCTTCTTCCTTTGCACCGACGGCCGTCGTCGCTTGATTCGCCGCCCACAGAGCGTCCCCGGCCTCGCCCTCGCGCTCGTTGGACTCGCGGTGAGCCGCTGACCCGTTCCCCTCTTCTTCCCATGCCGTTTGGCCGCTCTAGCCATTGCTTCCGCCGGACCCGAGAGCTTGCCGCCGCCGTGCCTCGTCACCGTCGTGGCCAGAGCCACCGTGGCTCAAAGCCGGGCACACCACCGTGCTCCAAACCTCACCAGGAGCACGTAGAACCCACCAGCTTCCCCTCCCGAGCACCACAACGCCAAACCCGCAGGTGCCCGAACTCCGGCCGACGCCTTGGAGCTCGCCGCCGTCGACTCAGGCCACCCCAGCTCCTCCCGTTCGCTCCATTAGATGCGCTGCTTTGCCAGCTAGCCGTAGCCGCAAACCACGAGTAAAACGGTGCCCTGTAGCGCAAACCCGACGCGGACGCCGCCGCGATCTGAGGTTGCCGGCGGTTAAACGCCGGCAGCTGACGTGGCGCTGATTTAGTTAGCACTAATGACCACGCTAAACACCCCCCACAGCCACTGACAGTGGGCCCCACCCCTGGTCAAACCCCAGTCAGCGCTGGGTTTGACCGGGATTAGCTCATGTGTCACTGACGTGTGGCCCCCACACGTCAGGTTTGACCTGGGGCGCCCAGTTGACCCTGCTGACGTCACTGTGACGTGGTGCTGACGCCATAATCATTTCTGGATTTAATATTATTCAGGAAATTCCAGAAAATGCCTAAAACTTCTAAAAATCATAGAAAATTAACCGTAACTCCAAATTAAATAAATTATATATGAAAAATTATCAGAAAAATTCAAGGAATCCATCTGTACCACTTTCATGCATGTTAGAACAACTTATAGCTGCTGTTTAGCACAAATCAATTAAATGGCATTTGAATAATCACATATGGAGTTTGAATTTGAATCTTGTATTCAAACCAACTTCATTTAATCTGTTGCTAGTTGCATTAGCCCAAAACACATTCATTTTGCCATGTCATGATCATGCATCATATTGTGCATTGCATTGATTGTGTTTCCTTCTGTGTTGCCGGTATTTGTCCCCTCTCGATAGACGTGATACCGATGATGTGATCGTTGACACTGATGAAGACTCAATGTTATCTTCAGAAGTGCCAGGCAAGCAAAACCCCCTTGTTCATTCCGATACAATCCTACTCTCTCGCTCCTGCTCTCTTTTACTGCATTAGGACAACAACGATTCATCTGTTACTTGCTGCGGTAGCTGAACCCCTTTATCCTTTGCATGACCTGTCATTCCACAGTAAATAGATGAAACCCACTAGTATGAGTAGGAGTTGTTTGAGCCCTGTTGTGCCTACTCATTCATGCTTGTTTGTCATGCCTGCTACTGCTTAGAGTTGAGTCAGGTCTGATTCATCGGGGATGAATCAGAGGCGTGTGAACATGTCCTACTGTGTGTGAGCTAAGTGTGTGAACACGATTTGGTAAAGGTAGCGGTGAGAGGCCATGTAGGAGTACATGGTGGGTTGTCTCATTGCAGCCGTCCTCAGGAACTGAGTTCTGTGTTTGTGATCCATGATTCAGCTACTACCATACATTGGGCCCTGAAATATGACCTCGCTCGACTTCTTATTCACCCTAGTCCTCTGTCCAGGAGTTGCAAGTAGTTTCTGGTGTTTGTAGCTTACTGGAGGCCGTGGACAGTGCTGACCGTAGGGGTGGGCTGTGATGCGGTAGGTACGTGGCACGGTGTACCGGATGCCCGTTTGGTATCTCGGGAACCCTGTTCACATCGTTTGGGGCTGTGAGCGAAACTCCGGCCGGATCTCCTCATGGATGGAACCCGAATAGGCGATAAACCTAGACTAGAGACTTGAGTGTTTAGGTAGGTCGTGGTCTACACCCACGTCGGCTTTCGCTTGAAGTCTGCCGAGCACATGTCGTGTGCAGACGCTAAGTGGTGGAAACATGTATGAAGAAGTACACCCCTGCAGGGTTAACATCATCTATTCGAATAGCCGTGTCCGCGGAAAAGGACTTCTGGGTTGCTTATATCAGTTCATAGACAAGTGAAAGTGGATACTCTAAAATACGCAAGATAAGCGTGAGTGCTATGGATGGCGTTCTCGTAGGGAGACGGGAGCGGATCCATAGTGGTGTATTGATATGGTGAATATGTGGACTCGTGTGCGCCACCTCAAAAGAGTTACTTGCAGTCGTAGTCTAGGATAGCCACTGAGTCAAAGCTGGCTTGCTGCAGTTAAACCCCACCATCCCTTTGTTGATAATGATGCATATGTAGTTAGTTCTGATGTAAGTCTTGCTGGGTACATTTGTACTCATGTTTGCCTATTTTATGTTTTTGCAGAGAGACTTCAGTCTCACTAGTAGTTCCGCTTGGACTTCGACGTTTAGCTTGTTACCTCAGCTACGATCTTGTGCCCCGGCAGGATCTGGTAGATAGTCAGGCTTCTCAGCCTTTTTTCAGTTATAGATGTCTGTACCCAGACATGATAGCTTCCGCTTGTGCTTTAATTTGTATGCTCTGATTGTTGGGTCATGAGACCCATGTTTGTAATATCTCGCTCCTCGGAGCCTATTGAATAAATTACTTGAGTCGTAGAGTCATGTTGTGATGCCATGTTGTATTTGCACATATCGAGCATATTGTGTGTATGTTATTGAAATGCTTGGTATGTGTGGGATCTGACCATCTAGTCGTTTATCTTTAGTAGCCTCTCTTACGGGAAAATGTCTCCTAGTGTTTCACTGAGCCATGGTAGCTTGCTACTGCTCCGGAACACTTAGGCTGGCCGGCATGTGTCCTTCTTCGTTCCTGTGTCTGTCCCTTCGGGGAAATGTCACGCGATGAATACGGGAGTCCTGTTAGCCCGCTACAGCCCGGTTCACCGGAGTCCTGCTAGCCCAGTGCTACAGCCTGGATTCACTCGCTGATGACCGACACGTTCGATGCTGGGTCATGGATGCCTGTCCCTGTAAGTCTGTGCCACTTTGGGTTTACGACTAGCCATGTCAGCCCGGGCTCCTTATCATATGGATGCTAGCGACACTGTCATATACGTGTGCCAAAAGGCGCAAACGGTCCCGGGCAAAGGTAAGGCGATCTAGCATGTAACACCTCATATCGCTTTGCGGCCTCACGCACTGGGCTAACAGGACTCCGGTGAGCCGGGCTGTAGCGGGCTAGCAGGACTCCGGTATTCATCGCGTGACATTTCCCCGAAGGGACAGACACAGGATCGAAGAAGTACACATGCCGGCCTGCCTAAGTGTTCCGGAGCAGTAGCAAGCTACCAGGGCTCAGTGGAAGCACTAGGAGACATTTCCCGGTAAGAGAGGCTACTAAGAATAAACAACTAGATAGTCAGATCCCACACATAGCAATACACATTACACGTACGCATAACATGCAAGTATGTGCTGTACAACATGGCATCACAGCATAACTCAACAACTCATATAGATAAAGGCTCGGAAGAGCCGTCACAGCATTATTACAAACAGGGGTCACATGACCCAATAGTCAGAGCAATCAAGCAACAAGCGGAAGCATTACATGTCTGAGTACAGACATCTACAAATGAAAAGGCTGAAGAGCCTAACTATCTACACCATCCGATCAAGATCGTAGCTGAGGTACTAGCTACTAGTCGAAGTCCACGAGAACACTAGTAAGACCGAAGTCTCCGCTGCAAAAACATAAATAAAGCAACATGAGTACAAAGGTACTCAGCAAGACTTACATCAGATCCTATCGTACATGCTTTTGTATCAAGAGGGTAATGTGGGGTTTAGTTGCAGCAAGCCAGCTTTGACTCTGTGGCTATCCTGTTCTACGACTACCAGAAACTCTGGAGGTGAAACAACGTACACGAGTCCACTAATCACCACACAATACACTACTATGGATTCATCCCCGTCTCCCTACGAGAAGGCCATCCATAGCACTCACACTTGTCTTGAGCATTTTAGGGTATCCACTTCAAGTTGTCTATGTACCATGTAAGCATCCAAGAAGTCCATAACCGCGGACCCGGCTATTTGAATAGATCATGTTAACCCTGCAGGGGTGTACTTCTTCACACACGCTATCACCACTTACCGCCATGTATACGTCATGTATCTCGGCAACCTTCAAGCGGAAGCCTGGCGAGGGTGTCGGCCACGACCTGACTAACCCCACAAGACTCTAGTCCAGGTTTATCGCCTATTCGGGTTCCATCCGCAAGGAGATCCGGCCGGGGTGTCGCTTACGGCCCCAAACGATGTGTACAGGGTTCCCGAGCCCACCATCCGGGTGCCACTCGGTACACCGGGCCACGTGTGCCTAGTCTGTCCCAAGCCCACCCTGCCGGGTGCCACTTGGTAGAAAAATAGCACTACCTACAAACACCAGAAACTAGTTGCGACTCCTGGACAGAGACCAAGTTGGTTAATAAGTCGAGAGGGGTCGAGTTACCGGAACCCAATGTGTGGTAGTATCGAGTCATTGGACAACATACATAGAACTCAGTGCTTAAGGACGGTTCCAATGAGACAACCCACCATGTACTCCTACATGGCCTCTCACCGCTACCTTTACCAAATCGTGTTCACACACTTCACTCTCAGCATCAGAACATATCGTAACACTTCAATTCATTCCCAATGAACCAGACCTGACACAACTCTAAGCAATAGCAGGCATAGCATGGTAGGAACACAACAATGGCTTCAATCAACTCCTACACATGCTAGTGGGTTTCAACTATTTACTGTGGCAATGACAGGTCATGCAGAGGAATGGGTTCAACTACCGCAGCACAAAGTAGCAGATGAATCGTTGTTGTCCTAATGCAATAATTGAGAGCAGGAGCGAGAGAGTAGGGTTTTATCGAAATGAACAAGGGGGGTTTGCTTGCCTGGTAAAACAACAAGGGAGGCACTGCTTCACAGACAGGTACTCTGGAACGTCTCCGGAGCAGGACCTATCGAGAAGGAACGGTGCCGACAATCAGTACACAATCATATGCAACAATATGATGCATGAACATGGCATGTAGATGTGATGCTGTTGAGCTAATGCAACTAGTAAACATTTGGTTTGAAGTCCATTTGAACCAAAGGTTCAAATGCAATACTAAATTAAGTCTCTTAATATGCCATAATGTGTTTTCTCATATTCAGCATGTATAAGTTGGTTTGTCATGCATGAAACTAGTACAGATGGAAAGATTGCATTTTTCTGATAATTTTTCATATATAAATTATTTCAATCTGAGCTACGGTTGAATTGTTATGAATTTTTGAAGTTTAAATCATTTTCTGGATTTTCTGAATTATTTTAATTCTAGAAAATAAATAATTGCGTCAGCATGACGTCAGCACGACGTCAGCGGTCAACTGGTCTGGTCCGGGTCAAACCTGACGTGTGGGACCCACACGTCAGTGACAGGGGGGGTTAAACAGGGGTTAATTAGTTTAATTAAAAGGTTAGGGGGGTCGGGCCCACTGGTCAGCGTCAGGGGGGGTTAGTTAATGGTGATTAGCACTAAGCTAATCACCTGACGACGGGGCCCACTGTCATTGAGCCAGGGGAGGTCAAACCCCTGGTCAACCGGGGCTAAAACGCCGGCGTTTAGCCGCCGGCGGCAACAAACGCGGCGGAGGGGCTCGGGATCGCCGTTCCGGCGACCATTCGGGCGGCGGAGACCACGGGAACGAAGCCCGCGCTCACGCGCATCCAGTGGAACACGCGGGAGGCTGCGGGGGCGGCGGAGCTCACCGGAGCAGAGCTCAGGGCGGCGGCCGGAGCTCGGCAACTTGCGGCCGCGGCGTTGTGGTGCACGGCAGTGGAGGCGGAGGGCTCCTACGGCCTCCTGGCGTCACCAGGAACACGGTGACGCGCGCGGAAGTGACCGGCTTGGGCTCGTGCCACCGTGGCGCCATGGCCGGCGGCGAGGAGCTACGGGCGCTGTGGCGAGCTAGCTAGACGGGGCAAACGGACACGGGAAGGAGGGGGTTCGGTGCGGGGGCTCACCGTGGAACCAGCGAGCGCGAGGGTGAGGTCGGGGATGCCCGGTAGCTTCCGAATCGCCAGCGAGGATCCACGGCGGCCGGAGGCGAATTTGACGACAGCGACGGCTCCACGGGGCACTCCGGCTTGCGTGGCTCGGCGAGGAGGTAGCTGGCGACGAGGCGGAGCTCCTGGGCACGACGGGAAGGCGAGGGGGAGGCGGTGGCTATGGCCACGGCGTGCGGCGGCGACGGTGGTTCTCGGGTGAGAGAGAGAGAGCAGGGGGAGAGGAGGAGGGCGAGGGAGAGGGAGTGAGAGCGGTGCGGGGCAGCGCGTGGCGACGTTCCGGACATCCAGGCGTCGAGGGGGAGGACAGGCAGGCAGGTGCCGTGGCGGCACGGCGATGCGCACGCGCCGGCCACACGCCCCTGGCCTCCTGGCGGGAGGTGGAGGACGACTGGCGTCGGCCAGTCAGTTGGGCCGAGCTACTGGGCCGATCGGGTAAGTGGCCCAGGTAAGTTTCTCTCCCCTATTCTGTTTTCTTTTCTAATTTTCTGACATTTGTTTGATTTAATAAATATATTAAATCATTTAATTTTATTATGCCAATTTTTGCAGGAGCTAGATATATTATTCTAGAGCTCTTTTATAATTGGCATAATTTTTGGACCATATTTCATATATATAGAAATATATTTCCAATGCAAATATTTATCGAATTAATCCAAATGGCCAAAATAAATGTCCATGAGCTCCTAAAAATATTGTTTTGATTTTTATCTCTGTCCAATATTTTCAGAGGGCAACATGAGCATTTTCTTGGACCCTTTTGGAGATTTTTTTTATTTGGGTCATTTTCAAAAATGATTCTGAGGGTTCCACCAATCCTCATTTCAAATTTAAATGAAATTTAAATATGATGCACAAATAGCTAGCTAGTCTAAGTCATACCAGACTAGGGATGTGACAACTCGCCCCCACTTGAAAGAATCTCGTCTCAAGATTCAGGGGTCGACGGAAAGAAAGCGGGGTACTCCAGTCGAAGACGATCTTCTCGCTCCCAAGTAGCTTCTCTCTTGGAATGATGAGACCACTGAACTTTGAGAAACTTGATGTTCTGACGTCGAGTGACACGCTCTGCTTGATCAAGAATGCGAACCGGGTACTCTCGGTATGTGAGGTTATCTTGGAGATCAAGCGTTTCGTGGTCCACTCCACGGATAGGATCCGCGAAGCAACGCCTGAGTTGAGAGACGTGGAAGACATCATGAACTCGAGAAAGATGTGGGGGTAGTTCCAACTGGTAGGCAACCTCTCCTCGTTTAGCGAGAATACGAAAAGGACCAATGTAATGAGGAGCCAACTTGCCCTTGATACCGAAACGATGGGTACCCTTCAAAGGAGTAACCCGAAGGTAAGCTTGGTCGCCAATTTCATAAGTCACATCCTTATGATGACGATCGTACTGACTTTTCTGACGAGACTGGGCTGTTTTCAAATTCTCACGAATGATGCGAACTTGCTCTTCTGCCTCCTGGATCATATCCGGTCCAAAGAATTGTCTTTCACCGGTTTCTGACCAGTTCAAAGGTGTTTGACATCTTCGTCCATAGAGAACCTCAAAAGGAGCTTTCTTGAGGCTGGATTGATAGCTATTGTTATAAGCAAACTCGGCGAAAGGAAGACATTTCTCCCAATCCATACCGAATGAGATAACACAAGCTCTGAGCATGTCTTCGAGAATTTGATTGACCCGTTCCACCTGACCACTCGACTGAGGGTGGAAAGCGGTACTGAAGGAAAGATGGGTTCCCATGGAAGTTTGGAAACTCTCCCAGAAATGAGAAGTGAAAAGACTGCCACGGTCCGAATTGATCTCTAGTGGAACACCATGGAGTGACACTATTCGAGAAATATATAAGTCAGCGAGCTGACTAGCAGTGATACTCTCTCGAACAGGAAGGAAGTGAGCCACTTTGGAAAGACGATCAACGACTATGAAGATAGCGTTATTCCCTCTCTTGGTCCTGGGAAAGCCGGTGATGAAGTCCATACCAACTTTATCCGATTTCCATTCAGGAATAGCTAAAGGCTGAAGGGTGCCAGCAGGTCTTTGATGCTCTGCCTTAACGCGACGACATACATCACATTTAGCAATGAACTCAGCGATTTCTCTCTTCATCCTAGTCCACCAGAACCTCTGGC
Organism: Triticum dicoccoides; assembly: GCF_002162155.2. NCBI lineage: Eukaryota > Viridiplantae > Streptophyta > Magnoliopsida > Poales > Poaceae > Triticum > Triticum dicoccoides. Next base: position 209,618,132 of record NC_041380.1, read on the forward strand.
GTAGGTCCTGATACATCTTAGTGCTACCGGGATGAATTGTGAGAGGAGATTCATGCGCCTCCTTAAGAATCAACTGCCGAAGATGTTGCTTCTTGGGAACCACCAAGCGATTCTCAAAGAAAACAACACCGCGATCATCCCTAGAGAAACATCCACCAACTCCCTTCTTAATGTTCCTCTTGATCCGGGTAATCCCCGTATCATGTTTCTGGGCTTCGATGATAAGATCCACAAGGGTAGGTTTCGCCACCAAGGTAGAAAGGAATCCGCGAGGAGCAATGTGAAGGTTAAGCTTACATAATTCCTCATGGAGAAGTGGTTGGCCTTGCTGCAACATGAGATTGTTGCAATAGGATTTACGGCTTAGAGCATCAGCCATGACATTGGCTTTGCCTGGGGTGTAGGTAATCCCTAGATCATAATCTGTGATTAACTCCAACCAACGTCTTTGCCTAAGGTTCAGATCCGGTTGGGTGAAGATATACTTGAGACTCTGGTGATCGGTGTAGATCTCGCAACGTTTACCAAGGAGGTAATGTCGCCAGGTCTTGAGTGCATAGACTACGGCTGCAAGCTCTAGATCATGTGTAGGATAATTCTCCTCATGTGGATGCAACTGTCGAGATGCATAGGCAATCACATGATGATCCTGCATAAGGATGCAACCTAGTCCCTGTCGTGAGGCGTCGCAGTAGATAATAAAGTCTTTAGTGAAATCCGGTGGCACAAGTATGGGAGCAGAAGTCAGGCATCTTTTCAGTTCCTGAAAACTGTACTCACACTGTGGGGACCACTCGAACTTTTTATCTTTCTTGAGAAGTTCCGTGAGGGGTTTGGCTACTTTGGAGAAGTTTTCAACAAAGCGGCGACAATAGCTGGCTAGACCAAGGAAGCTCCTAACTTGTTTCACGGTCTCAGGTGGAGTCCAATCGAGAACGGCTTGAACTCTCTCGGGATTGACAGCAATGCCCTTACCAGAGATTACGTGGCCTAGGTAGGTCACTTCTGGCAACCAAAATTCACACTTGGAGAACTTGGCATAAAGGCAGTGTTCTCTGAGTTTTTCTAAAACAAGTCTAAGATGTTCGGCATGCTCTTCCTCGTTCTTCGAGTAAATAAGAATATCATCGAGGTAAACCACGACGAACTTATCTAAGTACTCCATGAAGATCGAGTTCATCAAGCGGGAGAATGTGGCTGGGGCGTTGGTTAGGCCAAAGGACATGACGGTGTACTCGTACTGGCCATAACGAGTGACAAAAGCTGTCTTGGGAATGTCCCCGCTTCTGATTTTGATTTGGTGGTATCCTAACCTTAAATCCATCTTGGAAAAGACTGAGGATCCAGCGAGCTGATCATACAGGTCGTTGATCCTGGGGAGCGGATACTTGTTCTTTATCGTGACCAAATTAACGGGACGATAATCAACGACCATCCGGTCCGTACCGTCTTTCTTCTTGACAAAGAGGACGGGGCAAGCCCAAGGAGAAGAACTAGGACGGATGAAACCCTTTTGCAAGGACTCATCGAGTTGTTTCTTAAGCTCGGCTAGTTCTAGGGGTGCCATCTTGTAAGGTCTCCGGGAGATTGGAGCTGTTCCTGGGATAAGATCTATGACGAACTCTACATCTCTGTCAGGTGGAACACCTGGCAGTTCCTCTGGAAAAACATCCGGAAAGTCACGGACTACCGGGATATCTTCAAGGTCTGGAAGAGGGCTGGCATTAAGAGAATAGAGCTGACGCTTTGCAACTCTAGTGGGGACGGTGACTAACTTGCCAGATGGGTGTGTAAGCTGAACAGATCTTGTGTAGCAATCAATCTTGGCATGATGAGCTGTCATCCAGTCCATACCCAAGATGATGTTAATATCTGAGGACTTGAGGGCTACAAGTGATGCAAGGAATACAAGTCTATCAACAAGGATTTCATTACCATGGCTGATTCTGGTGGTCTGCCATCTAGACCCTGGGGTTTGGATTTCAAGCGGAGTTGGCATATCGCAAAATGACATGTCGTGCAAACGAGCATAGCCTTCAGAAATGAAGGAGTGAGATGCCCCAGTATCAAATAGAACTGATGCTGGGTGACAATTGACAAGGAGTGTGCCAAGAACGACATCTGGATCATCATGAGCGTCTTTAGCTGAGACGTGATGCACACGTCCACTTTCAGTAGAAACTGACTTGACACTGATCATCTTGCGTGATGGCTTAATACAGCCAACAGTCTTCTCGGCCTTGGGTGGAGCATAACTAGTCTGAGAGCAGTCACGTGCATAGTGTCCTGGCTTCCCGCATGTGAAGCAAGTCCCTGAGGTCGGACGGGGACCCGCACTGACAAGCGGTCTACCAGTAGGCCTGGGTGGAACATACGACTGAGCTGGAGGAGGCACCACATGAGATGACCTCGGTGTATAACCGGAAGGAAGAGCGGAGTTTGGAACCCAAATCCGGCGTTTCTGGGAACTAGAGCCAGAGGGAGATCCCAAATCACGGGTGTGCTTACGAGACTCCTCGTAAGTAAGTAGAGCTGTCTCTGCATTGATGGCCTTGTTCACAAGGGCTTGGAATGTATCACAATGATGCAGGTGGAGATCACGACGCAACTTGGGGTTGAGACCCTTTCGGAACCTAGCCTGCTTCTTGGCGTCCGTGGACACTTCTTCTGTGGCATAACGGGCGAGGTTCTCAAACTCTCTGCTATAAGCATCAACAGCCATCTTACTCTGGGTGAAACTACAGAACTCTTCTCTCCTGCGATCAATGAGGGCCTGGGGAATGTGATGCTCGCGAAAAACCTCAGTGAAATCCTGCCAGGTAGGAATCTGGCCGGCTGGAAGCAAAGTCTCATAGTTCTGCCACCAAAGACTAGCAGGACCTTCCAGGTGGTATGTGGCATAAGTGACCTTGTCATCTTCAGCTACGCTCGCGGAACGCAGCTTATGGGTGATGCTACGGAGCCAGTCATCTGCATCGAGTGGCTCGATGGAATGATGAAAGGTAGGTGGGTGCAAACGAATGAAGTCATGAATGGTAGCAGACCCTTTGAACTGATGTGCGGTGTTCTCCTCGATATGTGCCAACAAACGATTAGACTCACGCTTGTTCCTCTCCATCTCTAGCATGAACACTGTCAACGAAGGCTGGTCAGGAGGATCCTCATCCCTACCATCTCCATGGTTCTGGCTACGAGCGAGGAAACTTCGCTTAGCTGATGACATCCTGAGAACGAAACCAAGGACGAAATCAACATCAACTATCGACTGTAGAATGTAGGACAAGGAATTAGTATCACTCGAACTCCTAGGGAAATTCCGGCAGCATAACGGCAGTAAAATGCTCAGAATGAGACATCCTACTAAAAATGGGGTGGTAACGTACTCAACATCACCACTCAAGGTTCTGGGATAGTACTAAACAGACTACACCGGAAGTACTCAAAACTGGGGTATGACTCTGATCAACCAGTCTTATGGAACTACGGAGTAGTAACACATGATCCTGATAGATGGAAGAGAAGCCTAGTTCCTTAACCCCGTCGGAAAGATAGGATGACTCAGATCAGAAGGTTATGAGGTAAAGGAGTAAACAGAGCCTTACGTTCCTTCCCACAATCAATTCCCTTACATAACTAAAGAATTTCTAGACTCAACTTCGACCAGTATGGCTTGGTAAACCTACAGGCAGTCAGGCTCTGATACCAACGCTGTCAGGACCCTGACTCGATGCCACATCGATCTAGCATGTAACACCTCATATCGCTTTGCGGCCTCACGCACGGTATCCCCACGGGTGGCGCCTTACCTTTGCCCGGGACCGTTTGCGCATTTTGGCACACGTATATGATGGTGTCGCTAGCATCCATATGATAAAGAGCCCGGGCTGACATGGCTAGTCGTAAACCCAAAGTGGCACTAACTTACAGGGACAGGCATCCATGACCCAGCATCGAACGTGTCGGTCATCAGCGAGTGAATCCAGGCTGTAGCACTGGGCTAACAGGACTCCGGTGAACCGGGCTGTAGCGGGCTAGCAGGACTAAGGTATTCATCGCGTGACATTTCCCCGAAGGGACAGACACAGGATCGAAGAAGGACACATGCCAGCCTGCCTAAGTGTTCCGGAGCAGTAGCAAGCTACCAGGGCTCAGTGGAAGCACTAGGAGACATTTCCCGGTAAGAGAGGCTACTAAGAATAAACAACTAGATAGTCAGATTCCACACATAGCAATACACATTACACGTACGCATAACATGCAAGTATGTGCTGTACAACATGGCATCACAGCATAACTCAACAACTCATATAGATAAAGGCTCGGAAGAGCCGTCACAGCATTATTACAAACAGGGGTCACATGACCCAACAGTCAGAGCAATCAAGCAACAAGCGGAAGCATTACATGTCTGAGTACAGACATCTACAAATGAAAAGGCTGAAGAGCCTGACTATCTACACCATCCGATCAAGATCGTAGCTGAGGTACTAGCTACTAGTCGAAGTCCATGAGAACACTAGTAAGACCGAAGTCTCCGCTGCAAAAACATAAATAAAGCAACATGAGTACAAAGGTACTCAGCAAGACTTACATCAGATCCTATCGTACATGCTTTTGTATCAAGAGGGTAATGTGGGGTTTAGTTGCAGCAAGCCAGCTTTGACTCTGTGGCTATCCTGTTCTATGACTACCAGAAACTCTGGAGGTGAAACAACGTACACGAGTCCACTAATCACCACACAATACACTACTATGGATTCATCCCCGTCTCCCTACGAGAAGGCCATCCATAGCACTCACACTTGTCTTGAGCATTTTAGGGTATCCACTTCAAGTTGTCTATGTACCATGTAAGCATCCAAGAAGTCCATAACCGCGGACCCGGCTATTCGAATAGATCATGTTAACCCTGCAGGGGTGTACTTCTTCACACACGCTCTCGCCACTTACCGCCATGTATACGTCATGTATCTCGGCAACCTTCAAGCGGAAGCCTGGCGAGGGTGTCGGCCACGACCTGACTAACCCCACAAGACTCTAGTCCAGGTTTATCGCCTATTCGGGTTCCATCCGCAAGGAGATCCGGCCGGGGTGTCGCTTACGGCCCCAAACGATGTGTACAGGGTTCCCGAGCCCACCATCCGGGTGCCACTCGGTACACCGGGCCACGTGTGCCTAGTCTGTCCCAAGCCCACCCTGCCGGGTGCCACTTGGTAGAAAAATAGCACTACCTACAAACACCAGAAACTAGTTGCAACTCCTGGACAGAGACCAAGTTGGTTAATAAGTCGAGAGGGGTCAAGTTACCGGAACCCAATGTGTGGTAGTATCGAGTCATTGGACAACATACATAGAACTCAGTGCTTAAGGACGGTTCCAATGAGACAACCCACCATGTACTCCTACATGGCCTCTCACCGCTACCTTTACCAAATCGTGTTCACACACTTCACTCTCAGCATCAGAACATATCGTAACACTTCAATTCATTCCCAATGAACCAGACCTGACAAAACTCTAAGCAATAGCAGGCATAGCATGGTAGGAACACAACAATGGCTTCAATCAACTCCTACACATGCTAGTGGGTTTCAACTATTTACTGTGGCAATGACACGTCATGCAGAGGAATGGGTTCAACTACCGCAGCACAAAGTAGCAGATGAATCGTTGTTGTCCTAATGCAATAACTGAGAGCAGGAGCGAGAGAGTAGGGTTTTATCGAAATGAACAAGGGGGGTTTGCTTGCCTGGTAAAACAACAAGGGAGGCACTGCTTCACAGACAGGTACTCTGGAACGTCTCCGGAGCAGGACCTATCGAGAAGGAACGGTGCCGACAATCAGTACACAATCATATGCAACAATATGATGCATGAACATGGCATGTAGATGTGATGCTGTTGAGCTAATGCAACTAGTAAACATTTGGTTTGAAGTCCATTTGAACCAAAGGTTCAAATGCAATACTAAATTAAGTCTCTTAATATGCCATAATGTGTTTTCTCATATTCAGCATGTATAAGTTGGTTTGTCATGCATGAAACTAGTACAGATGGAAAGATTGCATTTTTCTGATAATTTTTCATATATAAATTATTTCAATCTGAGCTACGGTTGAATTGTTATGAATTTTTGAAGTTTAAATCATTTTCTGGATTTTCTGAATTATTTTAATTCCAGAAAATAAATAATTGCGTCAGCATGACGTCAGCACGACGTCAGCGGTCAACTGGTCTGGTCCGGGTCAAACCTGACGTGTGGGACCCACACGTCAGTGACAGGGGGGGTTAAACAGGGGTTAATTAGTTTAATTAAAAGGTTAGGGGGGTCGGGCCCACTGGTCAGCGTCAGGGGGGGTTAGTTAACGGTGATTAGCACTAAGCTAATCACCTGACGACGGGGCCCACTGTCATTGAGCCAGGGGAGGTCAAACCCCTGGTCAACCGGGGCTAAAACGCCGGCGTTTAGCCGCCGGCGGCAACAAACGCGGCGGAGGGGCTTGGGATCGCCGTTCCGGCGACCATTCGGGCGGCGGAGACCACGGGAACGAAGCCCGCGCTCACGCGCATCCAGTGGAACACGCGGGAGGCTGCGGGGGCGGCGGAGCTCGCCGGAGCAGAGCTCAGGGCGGCGGCCGGAGCTCGGCAACTTGCGGCCGCGGCGTTGTGGTGCACGGCAGTGGAGGCGGAGGGGTCCTACGGCCTCCTGGCGTCACCAGGAACACGGTGACGCGCGCGGAAGTGACCGGCTTGGGCTCGTGCCACCGTGGCGCCATGGCCGGCGGCGAGGAGCTACGGGCGCTGTGGCGAGCTAGCTAGACGGGGCAAACGGACACGGGAAGGAGGGGGTTCGGTGCGGGGGCTCACCGCGGAACCAGCGAGCGCGAGGGCGAGGTCGGGGATGCCCGGTAGCTTCCGAATCGTCGGCGAGGATCCACGGCGGCCGGAGGCGAATTTGGCGATGGCGACGGCTCCACGGGGCACTCCGGCTTGCGTGGCTCGGCGAGGAGGTAGCTGGCGACGAGGCGGAGCTCCTGGGCACGACGGGAAGGCGAGGGGGAGGCGGTGGCTATGGCCACGGCGTGCGGCGGCGACGGTGGTTCTCGGGTGAGAGAGAGAGAGCAGGGGGAGAGGAGGAGGGCGAGGGAGAGGGAGTGAGAGCGGTGCGGGGCAGCGCGTGGCGACGTTCCGGACGTCCAGGCGTCGAGGGGGAGGACAGGCAGGCAGGTGCCGTGGCGGCACGGCGATGCGCACGCGCCGGCCACACGCCCCTGGCCTCCTGGCGGGAGGTGGAGGACGACTGGCGTCGGCCAGTCAGCTGGGCCGAGCTACTGGGCCGATCGGGTAAGTGGCCCAGGTAAGTTTCTCTCCCCTATTCTGTTTTCTTTTCTAATTTTCTGACATTTGTTTGATTTAATAAATATATTAAATCATTTAATTTTATTATGCCAATTTTTGCAGGAGCTAGATATATTATTCTAGAGCTCTTTTATAATTGGCATAATTTTTGGACCATATTTCATATATATAGAAATATATTTCCAATGCAAATATTTATCGAATTAATCCAAATGGCCAAAATAAATGTCCATGAGCTCCTAAAAATATTGTTTTGATTTTTATCTCTGTCCAATATTTTCAGAGGGCAACATGAGCATTTTCTTGGACCCTTTTGGAGAATTTTTTTTATTTGGGTCATTTTCAAAAATGATTCTGAGGGTTCCACCAATCCTCATTTCAAATTTAAATGAAATTTAAATATGATGCACAAATAGCTAGCTAGTCTAAGTCATACCAGACTAGGGATGTGACACCGAACTCCGGCCGCCGCCTTGGAGCTCGCCGCTGTCGACTCAGGCCACCCCAGCTCCTCCCGTTCGCTCCATTAGATGCGCTGCTTTGCCAGCTAGCCGTAGCCGCAAACCACGAGTAAAACGGTGCCCTGTAGCGCAAACCCGACGCGGACGCCGCCGCGATCTGAGGTTGCCGGCGGTTAAACGCCGGCAGCTGACGTGGCGCTGATTTAGTTAGCACTAATGACCACGCTAAACACCCCCCACAGCCACTGACAGTGGGCCCCACCCCTGGTCAAACCCCAGTCAGCGCTGGGTTTGACCGGGATTAGCTCCTGTGTCACTGACGTGTGGCCCCCACACGTCAGGTTTGACCTGGGGCGCCCAGTTGACCCTGCTGACGTCACTGTGACGTGGTGCTGACGCCATAATCATTTCTGGATTTAATATTATTCAGGAAATTCCAGAAAATGCCTAAAACTTATAAAAATCATAGAAAATTAACCGTAACTCCAAATTAAATAAATTATATATGAAAAATTATCAGAAAAATTCAAGGAATCCATCTGTACCACTTTCATGCATGTTAGAACAACTTATAGCTGCTGTTTAGCACAAATCAATTAAATGGCATTTGAATAATCACATATGGAGTTTGAATTTGAATCTTATATTCAAACCAACTTCATTTAATCTGTTGCTAGTTGAATTAGCCCAAAACACATTCATTTTGCCATGTCATGATCATGCATCATATTGTGAATTGCATTGATTGTGTTCCCTTCTGTGTTGCCGGTATTTGTCCCCTCTCGATAGACGTGATACCGATGATGTGATCGTTGACACTGATGAAGACTCAATGTTATCTTCAGAAGTGCCAGGCAAGCAAAACCCCCTTGTTCATTCCGATACAATCCTACTCTCTCGCTCCTGCTCTCTTTTACTGCATTAGGACAACAATGATTCATCTGTTACTTGCCGTGGTAGCTGAACCCCTTTATCCTTTGCATGACCTGTCATTCCACAGTAAATAGATGAAACCCACTAGTATGAGTAGGAGTTGTTTGAGCCCTGTTGTGCCTACTCATTCATGCTTGTTTGTCATGCCTGCTACTGCTTAGAGTTGAGTCAGGTCTGATTCATCGGGGATGAATCAGAGGCGTGTGAACATGTCCTACTGTGTGTGAGCTAAGTGTGTGAACACGATTTGGTAAAGGTAGCGGTGAGAGGCCATGTAGGAGTACATGGTGGGTTGTCTCATTGCAGCCGTCCTCAGGAACTGAGTTCTGTGTTTGTGATCCATGATTCAGCTACTACCATACATTGGGCCCTGAAATATGACCCCGCTCGACTTCTTATTCACCCTAGTCCTCTGTCCAGGAGTTGCAAGTAGTTTCTGGTGTTTGTAGCTTACTGGAGGCCGTGGACAGCGCTGACCGTAGGGGTGGGCTGTGATGCGGTAGGTACGTGGCACGGTGTACCGGATGCCCGTTTGGTATCTCGGGAACCCTGTTCACATCGTTTGGGGTTGTGAGCGAAACTCCGGCCGGATCTCCTCATGGATGGAACCCGAATAGGCGATAAACCTGGACTAGAGACTTGAGTGTTTAGGTAGGTCGTGGTCTACACCCACGTCAGCTTTCGCTTGAAGTCTGCCGAGCACATGTCGTGTGCAGACGCTAAGTGGTGGAAACATGTATGAAGAAGTACACCCCTGCAGGGTTAACATCATCTATTCGAATAGCCGTGTCCGCGGAAAAGGACTTCTGGGTTGCTTATATCAGTTCATAGACAAGTGAAAGTGGATACTCTAAAATACGCAAGATAAGCGTGAGTGCTATGGATGGCGTTCTCGTAGGGAGACGGGAGCGGATCCATAGTGGTGTATTGATATGGTGAATATGTGGACTCGTGTGCGCCACCTCAAAAGAGTTACTTGCAGTCGTAGTCTAGGATAGCCACCGAGTCAAAGCTGGCTTGCTGCAGTTAAACCCCACCATCCCTTTGTTGATAATGATGCATATGTAGTTAGTTCTGATGTAAGTCTTGCTGGGTACATTTGTACTCACGTTTGCCTATTTTATGTTTTTGCAGAGAGACTTCAGTCTCACTAGTAGTTCCGCTTGGACTTCGACGTTTAGCTTGTTACCTCAGCTACGATCTTGTGCCCCGGCAGGATCTGGTAGATAGTCAGGCTTCTCAGCCTTTTTTCAGTTATAGATGTCTGTACCCAGACATGATAGCTTCCGCTTGTGCTTTAATTTGTATGCTCTGATTGTTGGGTCATGCGACCCATGTTTGTAATATCTCGCTCCTCGGAGCCTATTGAATAAATTACTTGAGTCGTAGAGTCATGTTGTGATGCCATGTTGTATTTGCACATATCGAGCATATTGTGTGTATGTTATTGAAATGCTTGGTATGTGTGGGATCTGACCATCTAGTCGTTTATCTTTAGTAGCCTCTCTTACGGGAAAATGTCTCCTAGTGTTTCACTGAGCCATGGTAGCTTGCTACTGCTCCGGAACACTTAGGCTGGCCGGCATGTGTCCTTCTTCGTTCCTGTGTCTGTCCCTTCGGGGAAATGTCACGCGATGAATACCGGAGTCCTGTTAGCCCGCTACAGCCCGGTTCACCGGAGTCCTGCTAGCCCAGTGCTACAGCCTGGATTCACTCGCTGATGACCGACACGTTCGATGCTGGGTCATGGATGCCTGTCCCTGTAAGTCTGTGCCACTTTGGGTTTACGACTAGCCATGTCAGCCCAGGCTCCTTATCATATGGATGCTAGCGACACTGTCATATACGTGTGCCAAAAGGCGCAAACGGTCCCGGGCAAAGGTAAGGCGACACCGTGGGAATACCGTGCGTGAGGCCGCAAAGTGATATGAGGTGTTACATGCTAGATCGATGTGGCATTGAGTCGGGGTCCTGACAATGTGGCATCTTTGGCCTTCTTCTTGGTGATGTTGGAGAGTCAAGACCTTGGAGACAATAAGAGCAGGACTTGAATCTTCATCGCAAAAGACTTATTCCTCTTCATCATTCACTTGCTGGTGCATGGCGACTTGCTCGATGGCGTCCATTTCTCCTTCACTCACTGAGTCGTAAGTGCCTTCGTCGTTGAGGATCATGGTCCGCTTGTTGGTGGAATCATAGGACTTGTGGCCTCGTCCTCCGCATGTGAAGCATTTGAAGGAACTCGTCTTGACGGTCTCATCGGTTGGAGTGGATGATGTTGAAGCTCTCGGCTTGAAGTTGCTTTTAGTTGGAGGATGACTTGGAGTTGACGAAGCTTTCCTAGAACTCGACTTGTTGACGTTGCTTGTACAAGGCTTGGTAGACGGTGTTAGAGTTGTTGAAGATTGGTTGTTGGAGAAGCCGTAGGACTTGGATAAGAACTTGGCATACTTGAAATCGTTTTGCACTTGATGTTCAGCCTTTGTAGCTTGATGCACGAGCTCGATGAGGTTTGAGTATGGTTGGAAGTCGGTGATCTTCTTGATAGGGTGGTTGAGTCCATTCAAGAAACGTTCCATAGTTTGCTCATCATCTTTCATGACATTGGCTCTTATCATGGCAATCTCCATCTCCATGTAGTACTCTTCAATGCTCTTGATTCCTTGCTTGAGTAGTTGTAGTTTCTTGAAGAGGTCACAGTTATAGTAGGTAGGCACGAAGCGTGCTCTCATGACATCCTTCATTTGTGCCCAAGTAGTGATGGGTGGTTCACCTCTTGCCTCTCAGCGCTCGATAGCTTGTTCCCACAAAATGAGGACATAGTCTTGGACCTCAAGTGATGCCATCATGATCTTCTTCTCTTCTTCAAAGTTGTGCAAACGGAAGATTTTGTCGACCTTCAATGCCCATGAAAGGTAATCTTCGGGATCGTTGCTTCCGTTGAACTTGGGCATGGTGAATTTGATCTTGCCGTAGCGTTGCTCTTCATTGTGTTGGGGTCGGGGATGATGACGTCCATGTTGTTGATGGTTGTCCAAGTCGTGTTGCTCTTGGCAATGGGGGTTGTTAAAATCATTTTGCTCTTGTCATGGAGGGTTTCCATTGTCGTCATGCTATAGATGAACTTGATGTTCTTGGCGAGCTTGTGGAGGAGCTTGTCGATCTCGAGGAGGAACTTGACGATGCACGTGAGCTTGAAATCTTCGTTCTTGAACTTCTTCGCGAAGTGCTTCTTCATGTTCACGAGCTTGTCGGCCTCGGTTGGCAACGGCTCAACTTGAATCTTGGAGGGCTTGTTGCACCTCAAGTGCTTTAGCTTCACGGAGTTGTTGTTCTTGGCGTTGTGCTTCGTCATCTTGTGCATCTTGGTGTAGACACGCGCGCTCTTCCTCTTCATGTTGGCGTTGTCGTTGTCTTTCTTGTGCTAGCGCAAAAGCCTCTTGGGTTTGACATTGTCGGTGCTCTTGAGAGTTTTTGTCACATAGAGGATTGAGGCTTGCATGACGACCGTTGCACGCGGCACGTCGAAGAGTGTTCGATGTCGGTGACTTGAGCCAGAGAGGGTCAAGTCGGAGTGTCGACTTGAGCGGCTCCTTCTTGATGAAGATGAAGTGGAAGAAGAGTGGTTGAGCAACAAAGCGTTAATCTCGTCCATACTTGCGTCATTATCTTGCTTGTGATCATCGAGCTTGTGGTGGAAGTAGTCCCTTGTACGTTGCTCGGAGAGTCGCAAGTCGGCGACGAGGTTGTCGATGCGTTCACTCATTGCTTGTTGCTCTTGATGCAAAGCACGTTGCGCACCAAAGTTGCTGACATAGGAGTTCATGTCATCGTCATGCTCAATGAAGAGTGGGTTAGTAGAAGTACTTTGCCTATCCATCATTCCAATATACAAAATGTGAGTGGTAGAAAGAGAAGAACGAATACCAAATGTACCTTGACCGAAGTTGAAACTAGATCAATGATCACTCCAATGAGGACAAGGAAATAGCACAATTGGTACCAATTCTTCTCGGTTTCTCACACCTACACAAGTAAAAGCTTATGGTGGAGCTTGGTTAGGATGGTGGCACAAAATTTGATGCAATTGTAAGTGAGCTTTAATAATGTTGGAAAAGATTCGTAAGATTGCAATGCAACAAGTAGACCAAGCAATGTAATGTACACGGAAACACACACACAAAGAGATAAGTGGGGTTGGGCAACCAAGGTCGAACCAAAATGTGGAATCCACAGAAATGCTCTTGTTGCACAACACTAGAGAGACGCTAGCACAATTGCCCAATAGGTGGCTAGAAAGACTTGTGCACAACCTACGAAGCAAAAATGCAACGACCTCTATCCCTAGTTTGTTCTATGCAAGGTGTTTCTATGATATGATCCAAGATGATCTGATATGACAATCTTAATGTTGTATGGTGCTATGGTTCTTTCTTAAAAGCTCTTTTCTTATCTTTTCCTTTTGCTTAAAAGCTTGTTTGGCTCTTTGATGTTTGAGCTCTTTTCTCATGCAATGCTTCACGAACCAAGATAGCAATTGTGTATGCGATGACAACGTTGTGACACAAGAGATGATACCAAGATATGCAACAATGATGTATGTATGCTATGGGAAGTATGATCACTAATGTGCACAAGTCTCTTTGCCGGCAATACTCAATGGCTAGTCTCGACGGGTAAGCAACGCAAAGGAGTAAGGCTATTATGGCTATCAATGTAATGGCAAGAGTGATATGTCCAATACCAAAGTGAGGTTACCATTTCTTGCTTATGGTTTGGTGCCAAAATGGTGGCACGAATACCAAGATGTAGACGAGGTGGTTGTTGTTGATGACACGTTCGTGGCGAAGATGAGCGGTGGTGATGTTGATGTCGAACCGTACCTACATAGCCGAAACACAAAAGGACACAGAACCGCAACTCAAATTCTCAAAGCTCGAAGTGGCCAAACGTGTCGGAGGACGAAACAGGTAAGAAACGGTGGAGGTATGAGGAATTTCTGATGGTGTAAAGGTGGTGGGAGTGCATATGCGGAAGTGGTAGAAGATGCGTGAACGTTCTGGCTAGGCCGGAAGTTCCGGGCAAAGCAGAAGTTCCGGGGACCGGAGGTTCCGGGGCTGGCCAGAAGGTCCGGAGGCCGGAAGGTCCGGCCGGGGCCAGAAGTTCCAGGGGTTGCGAATCTGGCAAGAACAGAGAAATGGGGATCGTGGATTTGGGCGGAAAAACTTGGAGAACAACCCAAATACGAAGGGGAAAAGACAAATTTGGGGAAAAAGAAGGGTGGGGAAGCTACACCTACGAGCCACACACAAAATTCACGGATCAAATCCAACAAAACTTCATCACACCAACAAATCACAAATAAATTTTGGGGCTATTTTTGTGGGGAATTTTCGAATTAGGGACAAAATCAACAGAAACTAGGCTAGCAACACAACGGGGAGGCTCCGAAATCATGATCAACGAGGCTCTTGATACCAAGATGATGTAGGGTGAAACCTTAATCGGCCGATCTTTCACAAAAGAAGTGGATCCCGCGAAGAACACGAGGAACACGAGGGGGAAAACACAAGGGGAAAAACAAGAGGAAACACTAAACCAACACGAATAAGTCACACATGTGCTAGATCCTCGAGTACATAAGGAAAGATACATGATCGACGGACAACTAAGGACGATACAAGGGTAGCCGGTCTTCTCTGTGAGAAGGTCTTGAGTTCTTCCCTAAAAGGGGTCTTGAATCCACTTGGGGGATCTTCTCCGGTGGAGGCTCGAATCTCTGAGGAGAAGGTATCCAAATGGATGAGAAAAGCTCTCACACAAAATATGAGCTAATCCTTTGCTAACCCTAGAACGTAGGTAGGAGAAGAGTATATATAGTCTAAGGGGCGAAAGGGTACACGGGCCTCGGCCCAAGTCACTGCGCGCAGGCAGGGCCGGAAGTTCCGGGCGCCGGAGGTTCCGGGGAGGGTCTGGCCTTACCACAGAGTTGGCACGGGTGGAGCCGGGTTGGCGCACCGGGGTCGGAATGTCCAGGCGGGCCGGAGGTTCCGGGGGCCGGAAGGTTCGGGCTGGTTTCGGGATTACCAGAGAGTTGGCACTCCCGGGCTGGTTGTAGATGTTGGAGGCCAGAAGCTCCGGGTAGGCCGGAAGGTCCGGGCTCTGGCCGGAAGTTCCAGGCTGTCCAGAGAGTTGACGCCCGTCTCTTCTTCTTCAGCTCCATCTTCCTCTTTTGATTCTCCTTTCTCCTTAGCTTCTTCATGGCTAACTCCTTGGTACGTGAGTATGCATAATGTCTCCATTTGAGGTAGTAGCCATGTCTCATATGCATCGAAGTGAACTTGTGAGAGGAGAGATGTCACCTCGGTTTCGAGATCTCTCGCAGGTGCTCGTGTCATGGGTCTGCTAGGCACTTGGTGAGATGATGGTGGGTCCATGGGGATGAACTTGGGGTGCTCTGCATCAGTCTACTTGTTTCACTTGCGAATTTGTGAATCTCTTTCAACATTACTGACTCTTGCTAACATTTTGCATTAAATTTTCATGCCACTATCCTCACCGAGCTACTCCATAAGCTTTAGTTTGTAGGTGTGAGTGAACAAGTCCGATACCAATTCCACTATTCTTTCATCTCACATTGAGTGAAATGGGATACATCCTCAACTTTGGTAAAAGGTAACTTGGTATTGTCTATCTCAGTTCCTACTCACCTCTAGTCAAGTCTTGTGATGGATAGGCAAGGCATTTCACCTTCGGTCTACAACAACAACGACGAGTTCGATGCCATGAAAAACTCCACCGACGCCAAGATGCAAGCCCAAATGGAGGAGATCAAAGCTCTCATCAAGTCCTACAAGCGATCTTCCTCATCTTCGAGAAGACGCTCAAGTACACATGCTTCTAAGCTACCATCTCTGGCAAGGTCACATCGGCATCGACACCATCACCACCACGAACGTGAAGGTGAAGAGCTCAACACCAACAACCGCTCAACGACTTCAGCATCTCCCTTGGCATCTTCGCCAAGCGACTTCAAGGCATCTTCGCCTTCGGATATACGGCATCTTCGCCAACAAGCACCTCAAGACTACGCTCAAGAGAAGCTCCCCAAGCTCAAGCCCGCGACTTCCATGAGCTACAACGACCTCGACACCGACCATGAGGTTCCTTTCTATGGGACTCTCGAACCCGAGGAGTATCTCGAGTGGGAGCGTTTGATGGACGACTACCTCAAGCTACATCAAGTTCCTCCCGAAGATCAAGTGAAGTGCACCACAAGGAACTTCCACGACTACGTGTCCACGTGGTGGCTTCAAACACCTTCGGAGACCTACGACATGAGTTGGCCCACGACGAAGAGAGCTATGCGGCGAGAGTTTGTGCCTCCAACCAACACGGAACAACTTCTACGCCAATTGGAGAACACCATCCAAGGATCCAAGTCCATCGACGAGTACTTCAAGGAGATGAAGCATGCCTTGCTACTAGCCAGCGTGGACGACCCCATTTTGATGAAGTTCCACTTCATGATGGGATTGCACAACGACATCTCCAGGACGATCTTCCTCAAGAACTACAAGTCCCTCGATGACAACTACATTGGTGCTCTCAAGGCGGAACTAGAACTCATGAAGGCCAAAGCTTCTCCACCCCAAGATCACTTCGCGACGACCAAGCTCCATGAGAACGAGCATGAGGCTAGTACCACCACGATGTCCAAGCCCGACGAGCTCCAAGATGATGCTCCCAAGTTCGACTTCACCGCCATCCCTCTTTGTGGCATTGATGATGCCGAGTCTACTTCGACTCTTTTTCAAGATGGTGTGGTGACGACTATGACTACGGAGACCATCAAGGACCAAGCTTTGGAGGTTAGTGACATGGTGCCGAGCAAGTATGATGCTTCATCTTAGGAGGCGAGAGTGATGATGTGCCATCTTTGGCTTTCATCCATGACGACGGCAATGAGATGGTTGAGCATGGGATTTTCCCTTCGACCACGACGACGTATGATGACTTGAGTGACTTTTGCCACCATATTGAGAGTGAGAGTGACTTCACCACTATCCCCATATATGATGTGTTGCCACAATTCCCATGTGAGAAGAGCCACAATCCCCACCACTTGAGTGAGATGAGTGACTCCACCATACGTGAGATTGAGTGCACCTGCCTTGAGGGAGTGAGTGAACCACCACATAGAGAGAGTGAGATAGTTGATAGGTCATGTGAGGCCACTTTCAACACTAACGACTTGATCTCTACCTCTATTGTGTCTTCTCATTTGGTGCTAGGTCCCATCTATGATGACTCGCCGATTCGCAATGATTTCGTTCTCCCTTTGGACAAGATGATGGCCATGGTGGAATATGATGCACTCCCACATGGTTCCATCAAGTTGAAGATGACCACCATTTGGTATTTCCCACCTCACCTACACCACTTGAGTGGAATGAACAAGGTAACATAGGTGAAGGTGATGCTCTAGTCCCACTAGTGGACATTCTTGACATTGATCGCTTGCATGATGTTGATCAACCTATTTCCATGCTTCATGGTAGTGTGACTTCCCCATGCGATGATTTACCCATTTATGATGAGTATGTTGATTCTCATGTGGATTCTATTAGTTGTGATGCCATGTTACATAGGATTTCTTGTGACAATTCTTTATGTCATATCATGTTTGACAACCCGCTTGACTTGTCATATGCTATGCATGAGATCAATCATATGTCATATTTGCATTCTCTTCATAGTGACTATGCACATGCTATTAAAATAAACCCAATTTGCACATATGCATAGATGACAAGCCCATGGTTATCAGCATTTGTGTTTACTTGTGATGATATTGATATGCTCCCTTTGCATCATTCATCTCATATGCCATGCCATGACCACCTAGCTTCGGATATGCAATGTTTTGGATGTTGTCCATTTTCTCCATAAGATGTTTCCAATATTGCTCATGAGGAGACCCCCATAGTTTCCTCATACATTTTAGGAGATTTTGATTCATCCCATTCATTGCATGATCCCAATACTTGTGTGCACCATATGCTCCCCATGAATAAAAATGCTATTGTTGTGCCTTATACTTGTATGCTCAATTTGCATCCCCATTGTGTTATACACAATAACTATTCTTTCATGATGGATGACATGTTCCTATACCATGCATCAATTTTTTTGAGTGATGCTTATCTTGATAGAGGCGAGGGTCCCGATCTTTCGATGAGATGATAACTATCGATTTGGTGGAGATGACTTTGACGATCCGACTACAAACGTGCAATGACATAGTGCCTTAGCAATCGCTAAACCAACTCCGAGAGGTTATTGACCACGCCGGAGCATGATCAACCTGCACGCAATCGAAGAACAAGCAAGAATATGATAATGCAATCTGAATATTGTGAATATAGATGAAGTATTGATAAAGGTGGAGATCCGAAAGTTGTCTTGGTCTGGTCATTGGACACAAACAAAGTACACGAAGTTGCAATGGCTAACTTTTAACTAAACAAATCCCCAGGAAAAAGCTACTAGATGGATCTACTTATATAGGAGAAAGGGGTGGCGGCCAAGGAGGTGGGAGGACGTCCCAAGGCAGCCTAAAACTAACCCTAGGTTGTACAAGGCTCATGGGCCCAAGTGGAGGTGATGCAACACCTTTGGGCTTGTAGTTTGACTCGGATTCTGCTACAATGTCATATTGTTTTGTCCATAACTCCATGCTTCTGATGAATTTGAAGGTGAATCCAGCTGTGTTAGGAAGAGCACGAAATCTACTTTCAAACAAAAAAAGAATCACCCAATTCGGAGTCCGTATGAAAAAGTTGTTGGCGTTTTGAGTCAGGTATGTCTGTGTAGTCCGAATCTGAATCCAGAATGTGAGAGACTTGGACTCTATCTTCTCTTGGCCCGAAGTGACGTGAGAGGACTTTTTGAACAGCACCTAAACTTCTATTTTCCCTTATCTTCATATGTGGATTGTACAAATGTCCCATACACCTGCAATTAGACATGGCACAAAAATCTCTGAAGTATTTTTGTCCTGGATGACATAAATAAATTATTGCATATTTTGCATTAGAAATCACCTCACAAATATACATGTATGCAATATTTTTGATTGTATCCAAGGTAGTCATGTCCTCATCATCCTCCCCTTCTTGGAAACAAAGCCGTCCTCGGCGTTGCTTAATCTGAAATGTGGCTAACAAAAGAGGCAAAATGGACATGTTGTATATGTATATGTCATCCATTTTTACTTCTCTTGATTTTTGCACATATGACACATGTATACAAGAGTAACTTTCATAGTTCATAAGATCTAAAGCCAAAAAATTATCACAGGAAGTAGAAGGCATGAAAATATTGCAACTCAGTTTGCACATATGATAATGTACCATACTATTGAGATGATGTCACGCTCACAATCCAAGGTGGGGCTGCTCTAGTAGGTGCAACGGTGGAGGAACCAACCGACGATGGTGAGCATGAACTGGAATAGTAGTTGTAGTCACCCAATGCATCCTCCTGTATCTGTCTCTCAAAGGTACAAGCACGAACATACATACCAGTAATGCAACGAGGAATATACCGACATCTTGCACGGATATCACGGTTCAAACCACCAAAAAATCTATTCATTGTATCATCCTCAGATTCTTCTATGTCACAATGATGCATATAAGATTTGAACTCTTGGTAGTAAGCATGAACAGTGTTACAACCTTGTTTTAATTGTTCCAATTTGCGAAGCAATTCACGGCGATAGTAAGGAGGAAAAAATGTTTTCTCATTACAACTTTCAAAACTTTCCAAGTTGTGGGTTGGTTATCAATGTTTTTCTTACAATGTACACTCCACCAAACAGAAGCAAAACCAGTAAATGCTCTAGTGGTAGCTCGTACACTCTCAAGTTCAGAAAAATCATGGTGAGTAAAAACTTATTCTACTTCAAGCTCCCTAGCTAGATAAATAGCAGGATTAAATCTACCCTCAAATAATGGTAAAGAGATAACCTGACCATATGCTCGTGTGTGTTGTCCCACCTCTCGTGATGGTGAAGATGTATCCATCGTCCAAGAACTTCTATATTCAGACCCTATCATGATTAGTAGAAACAAAAAACAAAATTCAAGAATAATGTTCCTATGAACTATTAGGGTGTGGTGATAAAGCACTCACATTAAAACAAATATCAATGTCTTATAGGTTCTTACCAAGCAGCAGGTGGTGACAGGCAACCAGCAGTGTCAAATAACTCTAAAGATTGAGTAAAGCGATTGCCGGGGGAACGTACGTATACACGGTGTAGAAATATGTGGATCTTGGAAAGCTTAAATATATGGTAGCAAAAGGTTAGCAATAATCAATTCAGAGATGCAATGTTGAATAAACACTCAACGACGTTACTGTGCTCCTCCTAGGCTAGACCGGACTAGAGACGCGAGCCACACTAATGAGGTCATGTTGTAGCACAACTAGCCTCAATAAAGGATATGAAGTAGCTCTGGACAGCAAAATATAAGTGAAGATCACAATAGCCGTAAAGATAATGATGTGAAACAACAGCCAAGCAGGATATATCAACAATTTCTCTCCAACTTTCCTCTGGAAAAGTTTATGCCAATTTTTTGATAAATTTTTTCAACAATTGTATTGACTCAAGCTTTCAAACGCAAAAGGAATCACTCAATTCCGAGTTGATATGAGGAGTCAAAAAATTCTAAAACTGGCCAGAAAAATTGGAATCAGCTGTGTTCGTGAATTTCAGAGGGAAAAAAGACCTATTTAGAATCCGATTTTGAGGTGCCAAACATTGAACATGCTTCTGCAACTATTTAGATGTGGCTCGTCGCTAGCTTTCATTTGAGTACTCGCGGAGCCAGAACGGACTTCGTATGAGGAAGTTATGCCTGTTTTACTGAATAGTGCAGAAAACAGATTCCAATCCGAATTCAACTACGAGATTGAGTATAGATAGATCCGATTTTTTTTTCTTGTCTCTTTTTTTCTCACACTTTTTTTTCTTTTTCTTTCTCTTTTTTCTGACTTTTTTTCTCCTGTTTTTTTCTCTGTCATTTCTTCTCTATCTCCCTCTTTCCAAAACAAACTAGATAAGATGCAGATTGGATCAAGCGAAGATGTGAACGATCTCAACTATGATTATGACAAAGAATGGTGGGTAGCACATGGTGGAAACTGATGGATGGGTGGTGGACATCAGAAGGGATAACGATGCAGCGGCGCCGTGACTAATGTGAATAGAACTCGAAATTCTAAACGAACTAGACACTAAGACCAGCAACTCGACACGACGAAGCAACCGATAATTCAACTATGCAAGCAATGAAAAGAAAATTGCAAAGGTTCAGACCGGCTTGGACAAAGGATGAATAGATCTAACTTTTTTTGTGGCTTTTTCTTGGACAATATGTAAGAAAATAAATCTAATCTAGGAAAAACTGGAAATTCTCACCGAGCAACCTGAAAACTGATACCACTTGATAAAGGTGAGGGTCCCGCTGTAACGCCCCGAGACCGATGCTTCAGAAGACTTCCATCTATTCCGAGTTTTGCCATGTGTCTATTGTGCTTGCTCTTTTATTTTTGCATTGCATCATGTCATCATGCCATCATGCCATTTAATTTTTAATACTCATCTAAATAAATTGCATAGATCTTTTGATCTATTTAAACCGAGCGAACTCACAGGGTGACTTCTCTTTATAACATATCCTCCAATATTAGGGAGCTATATTAAATATTCCACTATTTCGGAATCACCAAAACACACTTACAAAATAATTTCGTTCCTTTTCTGCTTCAAGTTTGGTCTCCAACCTTGCCAGTATTTATTTCATCATTTTCCGGAGCTCCACCAAAAATCCGAACATTTTTGGACCTTCCCAAATCTCACTTCCATTCAAATCATTTGAATTTAAATTCAAATGAGTTTGAATTTAAATCTTGCAATCTTGGCCATTCCTATTTTCTTGGATCAAGCTCACTTTGTGAGTTCGGGAAAATTAACCCCATGCTCAAATTCTTCCCCTTGCGCATTTTCTTTCCCTAACCCCCCTCTTCATCTTCGTTCTCTCTAATGCTTTCTGTTAGAAATATAAGAGAGAGGGAGAAGAGAACCTAGCATGCCATCCAGGCCGGCCCAGCCTCTAAGGCCCGTTCCACAGGCCCAGCTGCTGCGCCTCTAACCCTAGCCCGACCCCCTCGCTCGATCCATCTCTCCCTCGGTCCATCCCCTTGTTCCCTGCCAGCGCCGCCACCACACACGCACGTCGCCAGGGAGAGGATCCCACGATCCTCCCGCATCTCTCCCTCGATCCATCTCCTCCTCCTCCTTGTTCCCACGCAGCGCTCGATCCCCTCCTCCCTCGTTGCGCCGTCGCAGAGAGAGAGAGAGGAGCGCCGCGGCCTCACCCTTCCTCCTCCTGCATCGAGCTCCCCCGCTCCACCTCGCCCTGCCGTCCCCGTTCCAGGACCTCCTCGCCCTTCTCCTCGCCGCATCTCCCGATCCCCTCGCCTCCGCCCCTTCCTCCCCGCAGCGCCTGAACCCTCCTCTCGAGCACGCCTCTCATGGTGCCCGCATCAGCCGGCCCCCTTCCTCTCCTCCTCCATGGCGTCTCCCCTTCTCGAGCGCCCCCGCGACCACGCCCCTGCCGAACCCAGCGCCAGGCCCCCGCTCCTCCCTCCTCACGCGATCCCCTCTCCTGTTCCCCTCGCCGCCTCCTCCCTCCACTTCGCGCCTGGTCTCCATGGCGTCCCCGTCACCCGAGCGCCCGAGGAGAGGAGCTCCTCGAGCACCCGTGCCCGCAGCCATCATCCTCCTGCCTCGTCCTCGTCCCGCGCCTCTCCACCTCCTCTGCCTCCGATCCGGTCGCTCACCACCGCCTTTCCACGCTGCTCTAAGACACCAGGTCGGCCGCCCGCTCGCCCGTCGTTCTGCTTCATTGGAGCAGAGAACCAGCGCCGCCCTTCATGCCCATCGCGCCGTGCTCGTTGCATGCCAAGTCAGTCCCGTGGATTTTGTCAAGAGTTCCACTTCGACCCGTGCACTCCTTGTGGATTCGCCGAGCACATCTACCGCCTTCTTCGGAATCACCAAGAACGCCAAGTACCCCTACGAACCGTGTACGACTACTGGCGCCGAAGTCCGCGAGTACCACTACGTTTGCGATGTACATCTACATCAAGACTGGACCGACAAGTACTGCGAGAACATTTGTACCTCTACCGTCGCCGTGGATCCGACAAGTACCCCTACAACAAGTGTACCTCTACCTCATCTTCGGAATCGCTAAGAACGTCAAGTACCCCTTCGAGATGACGAGATCGGCAAGTTCGAATGACCCCAAGTACCTCTTTGAAACGACCGAGTACTATTACCATCGGACGCTTGAACGACTACTTCCTCTACTTCCGACGACGACCGCTCCGTGAACGACTACTTCCACTACGAACGCGTTCCGCCCCGAATGCACGCTTCAAGGTATAACCCCGAGACGACGACCGCGATGAGATGCCCTTGCATGTATGAGATGCACCGTTTGCACCGTGTTCGAATTGTCACTCGTTTTCCATGCCACTAACCCGTGGGAACCCGGTAGTCGGGAGCACCCCACCATCTCTAGCATGTTGCGCACATTCGCACGCCTCCTTTTGCACCGGTATCTCCATGAGTTACCGGGACCGGAATGTTGCCGTGGCACCATTTTTGTTTCGCCGCCGTGGCACCCTTTTTGTTCCGCCATGGTGACCAAATGCTTCATAACATGCTCATGTCAACATTTTCATAAAATTGCATAAAACTTGTATATGTCATCCGCATCATGATAACAACATTTAAAATGTTTAAACTTGTTGTTGCATTAAATTGCTACATGCATATGGGGATTTACCGGATTTGTTGTTTTTATATCCGGCCCCATTTAAATTGTTTAGATGGAATAGTTTATATTATGCTTCACCTCTTGCCATGTTAACCAACATTTAATATTGTTGAGTACATAAACGAGATCGAACTAAATAACTTGTTGTGGTGTTTCGTCAATATGCAACTCGTTGCATATTGAGCTCCACTTAATTTGTAGGATTGTTTTTGCACTTTGCCATGCCATGCCTCATTAAACCGGACATGCATCATACTTGTTTGTGCATCATGACTTGTTTATGCTTGTGTGTTTACTATGTTGTTTGTTCCTTTCCGGATTGCTTCTCACGTTAGCTTCGGTTTCGTTCCGGAGTTGTGAGGATTCGTTCGTCTACGGCCGTTTGTCTTCTTCTTGGATTCGTTCTTCTTCCTTGCGGGATCTCAGGCAAGATGATCATACCCTCGAAATCACTACTATCTTTGCTATGCTAGTTTGCTCGCTCTTTTGCCATGCCAATGCTACGATGCCTACCATTTGCTTGTCAGCCTCCCAAATTGCCATGTCAAACCTCTAACCCACCATGTCCTAGCAAACCGTTGATTGGCTATGTTACCGCTTTGCTCAGCCCCTCTTATAGCGTTGTTAGTTGCAGGTGAAGATTGAAGTTTGTTCCTTGTTGGAACACGGAGATGTTGTTCCTTGTTGGAACATGTTTACTTGTTGGGATATCACAATATATCTTATTTAATTAATGCATCTATATACTTGGTAAAGGGTGGAAGGCTCGGCCTTATGCCTGGTGTTTTGTTCCACTCTTGCCGCCCTAGTTTCCGTCATATCGGTGTTATGTTCCCGGATTTTGCGTTCCTTACGCGGTTGGGCTATTATGGGAACCCCTTGACAGTTCGCCTTAAGTAAAGCTCTTCCAGCAATGCCCAACATTGGTTTTACCATTCGCCACCTAGCCTCTTTTTCCCTTGGGTTTCGCGGACTCAAGGGTCATCATTATTTTACCCCCCCGGGCCAGTGCTCCTCTGAGTGTTGGTCCGAACTGAGCTGCCTGCGGGGCCACCTCGGGGAAACTTGAGGGTTGGTTTTACTCGTAGCTAGTCTCATCTGAGTGTGCCCTGAGAAAGAGATATGTGCAGCTCCTATCGGGATTTGTCGGCACATTCGGGCGGTGTTGCTGGTTTAGTTTTACCCTGTCGAAATGTCTTGTTGTACCGGGATACCGAGTCTGATCGGAATGTCTCGGGAGGAGGTCTATTCCTTTGCTGACCGTGAGAGCTTGTGATGGGCTAAGTTGGGACACCCTGCAGGGATTTGAACTTTCGAAAGCCGTGCCCGCGATTATGGGCAGATGGGAATTTGTTAACGTGCGGTTGTAGAAAACCCGAAGTCGACCTTAATTAAAATACATCAACCGTGTGTGTAACCGTGATGGTCTCTTTCCGGCAGAGTCCGGGAAGTGAACACGGTGTTGGAGTTATGCTTGACGTAGGTTGCTATAGGATCACTTCTTGATCATACTTTTATCGACCGTGCTTTGCCTTCTCTTCTCGCTCTCATTTGCGTATGTTAGCCACCATATATGCTAGTCGCTTGCTGCAGCTCCACCTCATTACTCCATCCTTCCTATAAGCTTAAATATTCTTGATCTCGCGGGTGCGAGATTGCTGAGTCCCCGTGGCTCACAGATACTTCCAAAACCAGTTTGCAGGTGCCGATGAGTTTGTGCAGTTGACGCAACCAAGCTCAGGAGGAGCTCGATGAAGATCTTGCCCTTTGTGTTGTTTCGTTTTAGTTGATCAGTAGTGGAGCCCAGTTGGGGTCGATCGGGGACCTTTGTCGCATTTGGGGTTCTTCTTTTATTTTGGTTCCGTAGTCGGGCCCTGATTGTATTTGGTTGATGTAATGCTTTATTCATGTAATTGTGTGAAGTGGCGATTGTAAGCCAACTATGTATCTCTTTCCCTTATGTATTACATGGGTTGTGTGAAGATTACCTCACTTGCGACATTGCTTTCAATGTGGTTATGCCTCTAAGTCGTGCTTCGACACGTGGGAGATATAGCCGCATCGAGGGTGTTACGAGTTGGTAATCAGAGCCTTCCCCGACCTTAGGAGCCCCACTGCTTGATCGTTTTTAGCGGCTGAGTTGTGTCTAGAAAAATATTTTGAGTCATTTAGGATTCTATATATCGGAGAGTTAGGAATTCTTTTTACTCCCCAGTCTCTTCATCGCTCTGGTAAGGCATCCTGACGTAGAGTTTTGACTCTTCTCTTCTCAAATTTCACTAAATTTTTTTAGGATCACGCGGGTATCTTGGAATCGTTCCGATGGTTTTATGACGAGAACATTGTCTTGGTGCCTCCTGTCAGGGGTTTTGTGGAAGTGTCCCGGGGAGTTGAGCTCTGAGGTGTTGTCATCATAATTTTATCGTTGCAGTTCTGGAATACCTGAGTTTAGTACGCCGACATCGAAAATCTCTTTTATGCAGTTGTTGGTGAGATAACCCCGATAACCCAGTACTGAGGTGAGTACGGGAGTATTGCCATGACTTGTATAACGGATGCTTTTCGAAGGTTGAGGTAGACGATTTCCGAAGGTTTCTTGGTTATGTGTTGAAGGATGGATACAGCTGGATGTAGGATTTGTTAGCTTTGGGTGAGATATTATGCTTCCCCTGTATCCCCAACACCTGATTGCATAACCTAAAAATTTTGGGAGGTGGGAATTCAAGTAGCTCTTAGGATATCTTTCCGACAGATGTATGATATGAAATTGGGGTTCGACGTCTAGTGGTCCGCCTATTCACGGTCGATTTTACAGTGGTCTCGTTGTGTCTTAAAGAGTCCTTGGCTATGCCGACTCGGGGACGCTTCGTATGTCATGTGCACTGCCTTGTACATGATGGTGCTGTACGATCGAGCCCGTGTAGGCCCCACCACGAAAACTTCGGACGAAATCTCTATCATATGTTTGTTCTGGCTTATTTTGCAAGCCAATCCTTTGTTTTGTTTTGAGTTGTGGTATTCGAGTTGCTTCGAAGTCAAATGTTGATTCCATACCTTTTCCAGATGGTGTTCTCATATTCCTATGTGAATACTAATCCTTCTTGATCATCGAGTCTGTCTTGTCAATCCTTTTTTTTAACCGGTGTGTCTCTCCTCAAGTGGATCCATTCACATCAACATTTGCAAGATCATTTATCACTTCTTCTCAACGGTGTTTGTTTCATCCATCTCCAAGTTGCCTTTGTTTTTCCCACCCTCCCTCCCTTTTGTTTTTCTTCAAGGACTAAGATTTCTTCTTCAAGTATCCATTTTATTGATGGGAAGTTTCTCCATTCTTTTCCGTCAATGTTCTTATCCGGTGATTCTCATGAAGATTCTAATGGAGCTTCAAGTTCGTCATTCCTCGTTCTTTTCTTCTCCGGTGGATTTAATTAAAGCTTTGGTATTAAGCATACTCCTTTTCTTTTTTTTCCAATGCTTTTCTTATGCCGGTGCACCTCTTAATCATCCATCTCTCGCTATTAAATTGTTCTGGAGTGCTCAAGATATCTCGAAGATTCGTGTTTCCACTCTGCATTCGTTCAAGCTCTTTCGAGATTGGTATCTCATTCAAGTCATTTAATTCAACCGGTGTAACATCTCTTTTAAATCTTTTCAACGGTGTTATTTTGAGTGGGCCCTAACCCACAGGTTTTTTCCCAGGATCTTACCTGACTCTTCTATTTTCCCAGAGCTATCCTAAATTCTTCTCCAAGTTTGACGTAAGAATGAGTTATCATCAGTCAAATGCTTTTTCTCCAAGATCTTTCAAATTCTTTTCATAGTTGGCTCAACCTCTTCGCTTTTGATTCTTCCGGTGTGCCTCAATAATTCTTGGTGGTGTTTCTCGTTGTCATTCTCATCATTGAAGACCGAAGAAGAGTTTCTCTTTAATATTGCTCTATTCTCTTCAAGATTCATGGTGCTAGCTTGTTGCCATCCTCTCATAATTGTTTTCGATTGTGAGAATCTTTTTCACCCATCAGGAGATATTCAAGAGTCTTCTCAGTTTGTCATCCGGAGTCCATCAATTCAGGTTTATTCATTCTCAGCTGTTAGTTATCATTCTCCTATCTTGCCGGTGCATCAATCGAATATCCTCTAATCAGTTCTTGATCTCTTCGTTCTCATGTATCTAAATACCCTAAAGTATCTTCATTCATTTTGCAATTCTTCCCGGTGATTTGTGCATTTGCTACGTTCAATTTCAATTCTTACGGTGGTTCGTTCAAGAGTTCTCTTTCCTTGGTTATCATATCAATTCATTCGTTGTTTCCAAATTCCACCGGTGGTTCATGAAGATTTTCTAAAGTTTGCGCCATATCTATCTTGATCCTTTCTATGAGAATAAGTAGTATGCCAAATCTGTTGCTTGTCATCAATTTAAATTGGTGAAGGATAGGAATGACATAATTCTTATTCTTGTTTCATCCAAGTGATTAATTCCTTCTTCCAGAGATTGTTCATGATGAAGTAATTCTCGGTTCTAATATTCATCTTTTCTTTCCGGAGTTCCAAGTTTTTCTTGGTTATATCGTCGCAAAGCTCCATCTAAATCATCACAAGGCTCACCTTGTTCTTTCAACTTCTCTTTCTTTCTATCATTCTTTTATTACCGGAGTTCTCCATGGAAGATCTACATGATGGTTCATCAAGGATTTTATTCCTTCTTGAAGTTTTCATCGAGATTCTTTTTAAGGAGCTAAAGCATTCTTCATCTCGCATTCCGAAGTGCATTTCCTTTCTACCATATCATTGGAGGTGGTATTATGTCATTCTTGATAATTTCCCTTCGTGCTTCGTGTTTCACAAGTTATCAAGTATGAGATATTTTAAATCCATTAATCTCTTTGTTGGAGTTATCTTGGTATAGATTTCACCTAAAGCCTTCCCTATGGCTTGTTGCTATCTATGTTGGTTATAAATGACCCAAGTTATTCATCTATCCTCCCGGTGAATTAAGCTTCTCATCTCCTTGTTGTTATCAATCTAATATATCGTTTCCATTAATGGAAGAATTTCACCTCATAGTTTTGAGATGTGTTCCATAAGCCCACTACAAACTTATTCTTTTCGTTGTTGGTCTTCCAACAACTTTGTTCTAACCTTCCTGCAAGGATGCTTTCCAAATTAAATTGTGGTAGGAGTTGACATTTCCTTCTCCGTCCCTTTATCCCAACAATCTAACTTCTATTCTTTCGTTCCGGAGGCATTGTGATGTTGTGCTCTTCAATCATCATCTTGTTTTGTCAGGATCGTGTTCTTTTCATGCTTATCCATTTAACCGGAGTGTCCTGCCTTTTTCTTTCAAGTTCTTTTTCATCTTATCAAGTCTTGCATCTCTTTTCAACCGGAGTGCTGTCCGATTTTGATCTTCCTTGTTCCTTGTTTATCTCGTTTCAACCAGAGTGATTTCAATTCCTTCTTGTCCATTGTACTCGTCATTCATAGCTTTGCAACCTTCAAGTCCTCGTAATGTTCCTTGTTCCTCTTTTCTAACGGATTGTTTGCAATCTCGTTCATCTCTGTTGTACTCTTTCTTTTAAATTGCTCAACCTCTCAAGGTTCGTGGTTTCACTCGTTTGTCAAAGAAGCAACTTAGTTTTACATCTTCTCTTCCTCTTCTGTTTCTCTCCGGTGCCATCCTAGATCTCGGGACGAGATCCTCTTGTAGTGGTGGAGTGTTGTAACGCCCCGAGACCGATGCTTCAGAAGACTTCCAGCTATTCCGAGTTTTGCCATGTGTCTGTTGTGCTTGCTCTTTTATTTTTGCATTGCATCATGTCATCATGCCATCATGCCATTTAATTTTTAATACTCATCTAAATAAATTGCATAGATCTTTTGATCTATTTAAACCGAGGGAACTCACATGGTGACTTCTCTTTATAACATATCCTCCAATATTAGGGAGCTATATTAAATATTCCACTATTTCGGAATCACCAAAACACACTTACAAAATAATTTCGTTCCTTTTCTGCTTCAAGTTTGGTCTCCAACCTTGCCAATATTTATTTCATCATTTTCCGGAGCTCCACCAAAAATCCGAACATTTTTGGACCTTCCCAAATCTCACTTCCATTCAAATCATTTGAATTTAAATTCAAATGAGTTTGAATTTAAATCTTGCAATCTTGGCCATTCCTATTTTCTTGGATCAAGCTCACTTTGTGAGTTCGGGAAAATTAACCCCATGCTCAAATTCTTCCCCTTGCGCATTTTCTTTCCCTAACCCCCCTCTTCATCTTCGTTCTCTCTAATGCTTTCTGTTAGAAATATAAGAGAGAGGGAGAAGAGAACCTAGCATGCCATCCAGGCCGGCCTAGCCTCTAAGGCCCGTTCCACAGGCCCAGCTGCTGCGCCTCTAACCCTAGCCCGACCCCCTCGCTCGATCCATCTCTCCCTCGGTCCATCCCCTTGTTCCCTGCCAGCGCCGCCACCACACACGCACGTCGCCAGGGAGAGGATCCCACGATCCTCCCGCATCTCTCCCTCGATCCATCTCCTCCTCCTCCTTGTTCCCACGCAGCGCTCGATCCCCTCCTCCCTCGTTGCACCGTCGCAGAGAGAGAGAGGAGCGCCGCGGCCTCGCCCTTCCTCCTCCTGCATCGAGCGCCCCCGCTCCACCTCGCCCTGCCGTCCCCGTGCCAGGACCTCCTCGCCCTTCTCCTCGCCGCATCGCCCGATCCCCTCGCCTCCGCCCCTTCCTCCCCGCAGCGCCCGAACCCTCCTCTCGAGCACGCCTCTCATGGTGCCCGCATCAGCCGGCCCCCTTCCTCTCCTCCTCCATGGCGTCTCCCCTTCTCGAGCGTCCCCGCGACCACGCCCCTGCCGAACC